>NC_064269.1:38382500-38735000 GCF_003254725.2 Canis lupus dingo | reverse complement strand
ACAGTATGGTATCGGCACAAAAACAGACACATAGATCAATAGAACAGAATAGAGAACCCAGAAATGGATCTCAACTCTATTGCCAACTAATCTCCAACAAAGTAGGAAGGAATATCCAATGGAAGGAGACAGTCTCTTCAACAAATGGTGTTGAGAAACCTAGAGAGCCGCATGCAGAAGAATGAAACTGGGCCACTTTCTTACACCATACACAAAAATAAATTAAAAATGGATGGAAGTCCTAAATGTGAGACAGGAAACCATCAAGATCCTAGAGGAGAACACACGCAGCAACCTCTTTGACCTCAGCTGCAGCAAACTTCTTACTAGACACGTCTCTGGAGGCAAGGGAAACAAAAGCAAAAATGAACTATTGGGACTTCATCAAGATAAAAAGCTCCTGCACAGCAATGGAAACAATCAATAAAACTAAAAAACAACATACTGAATGGGAGAAGATATTTACAAATGACATATTAGATAAAGGATTAGTATTAAAATTTTTTTTATTTTTATTTAAAAAATAAAAAAATCTATAAAGAACTTGTCAAATTCGACACTACAAAAATAAATAATCCAGTTAAGAAATGGCAGAAGACCCATGAAAAGGGCTAACAGACACATGAAAAAATGCTCAACATCACTAATCATCAGGAAAATACAAATCAAAACCACAATGAGATACCACCTAACACCTGTCAGAATGGCTACAATTAACCACTCAGGAAATAACAGATGTTGGGGAAGATGGGGAAAAAGGTCGGAATGCAAACTGGTGCCACCACTCTGGAAAACAATACGGAGTTTCCTCAAAAAGTTAAATATAAAACTACCCTATGACCCAGCAATTGCACTACTAGGTATTTATCCAAAATATATAAAAATATTGATTCAAAGATGCACATGCACTCCATTGTGTATAGCAGCAATGTCCACAATAGCCAAATGATGAAAAGAGCCAAAATGTCCAGACATCAAAAAGAATGAAATCTTGCCATTTGCAACAATGTGGATGGAACTAGAGGGTATTATCTAAGTGAATAAATCAGAGAGAGACAAATACCATTTGATTTGACTCATATGTGGAATTTAAGAAAAAAAACAGTTGAACATAAAAGGGAAGGAAAAAATAAAATAAGATAAAAACAGAGAGCAAGGTAAAACATAAGAGAATCTTCACTATAGAGAACAAACAGGGTTGCTGGAGGGGTGGTGGTGGGTAGGGGAATAGGCTAAATGGGTGATGGACATTAAGGAGGACACTTGTTGGGGTACCTACCTGGCTCAGTTGGTTAAGCAGCTGCTTTCAGCTCAGGTCATGATCTCAGGGTCCTAGGATTAAGCCCCACATCAGGTTTCCTGCTCAGCGGGGAGTCTGCTTCTCCTTCTCCCTCTATCCCCTAATCCTGGCTCATGCTCTCTCTCCCTCTCTTTCTCTAATAAATAAATAAAATCTTAAAAAAAAAAAAAAAAGAGGGCACTTGTGATGAGCATTGAATGTTATATGTAACTGATGAATCATGAAATTCTACTCGTGAAACCAATACTACGCTATGTTAACTAACTCGAATTTAAATAAAAACTTGAGGGACGCCTGGGTGGCTCAGCAGTTGAGTGGCTGCCTTTGGCCCAGGGCGTGATCCCAGGATCTGGGATTGAGCGCCACATCAGGCTCTTTGCAGGAAGCCTACTTCTCCCTCAGTGTATGTCTCTGCCTCTCTCGCTCTCTCTCTGTGTCTCTCATGAATAAATAAATTAAACATTTTTAAATAAAAACTTGAAGGGCGCCTGGGTGTTTCAATTGGTTAAGTGTCTGCCTTCAGCTCAAGTCATGATCTCGGGATCCTGGAATTGAGCCCTGCATTGGACTCCCTGCTCAGCAGGGAGTCCGCTTCTCTATCTCTCTCTTCATCTCCCTCTGCCCCTCCCCCCACTCATTCTCTCTCTCTCTCTCTCTCTCTCTCTCTCTCTCAAATAAATTAATAAAATCTTTTAAATTTTTTTAAATAAACAAAAACTTGAAAAAATAAAAAAATGAAAAGATATTATTATTTCCCTTTAAAAAGTCAGTTTGGCCTATTTGTTCAGGTCTATTTCCAGGTTCTCTATTCAGTTCCACTGATCTGTGTCTTTCCTTAAGCTGATAACACACTGTCTTAATTACTGTAGCTACATAGTAAGCCTTAACGTCATATAGAATTATTTCTCCCATTTCATTGCTCTTTTTCAAAATTGTTTTAGCTATTCTAGACTTTGCCCCAAAGATTATTTTTGGGCAGCCCGGGTCGGTGGCTCCGCGGTTTAGCGCCGCCTTCAGCCCGGGGCGTGATCCTGGAGACCAGGATCGAGTCCCATGTCGGGCTCCTGCATGGAGCCTGCTTCTCCCTCTGGCTGTGTCTCTGCCTCTCTCTGTGTGTGTCTCTCATGAATAAATAAATAAATAATCTTTTTAAAAAGTTTTTTTTTTAAGATTATTTTTAAAATGAATTTATGAGCAAACAAGAAAATAAAGACTGTGAAAGCCAAAAACTAAGTCAAAGCTGATCTCAGAGAGGTAAGCTGAGCACTGAAGCCTGTTTTGCATCGAGGGCGTTTGCTAAAAAGTTGAATTTAGGCATGATGACGGCCTCACTGATGCCAGCATGGTATACAAAACAGAGTTCAAGGCTTTTCTAGTGTTGGAAATCTAACTGAAGTTCCCCACCATAAAGTCAGAACCCCTATATTGTCATGTAAGAGTGGATTTAAAATATACTAACACCCCCACTGCCCTAGGGGACGTCACTGAAAATTGCTTGTCTGGAACCTAGGTTCCTAGTGGAGATCTTTCATTTTTTTCTTTTAAATACTAGCAGAGAATTTACAACCACAAGCTATGGGTTTTCTACCTCAATTTTTTGTTGATCCTAAAAACAAAATGGCAAGAATTTAAAGTGGTTTTAGGTTAATAGTGCCACCAAGCACTAGGCAGAACCAATGCAATCCTCTCTGGATGAGCTCATCTTCAAGCTAGGCCCTGGGGGATCTCCACAGATATAGTTCCAAGAAATATAAATTGTGGTAAAAAAAAAAATCACAAACAAATAAGGAACAAGGTTGCAAGAGCAAGAGCCAACAGAGACAGAGATACAAAATAAGAAAGAAAGTTAGAAAATCAAGCCAAATGGTCCAATCTCTACTGATAGGAGTTCTAGAAAGAGAAAACAGGATATGAGGTAGAGAGAGATTATTAAAGAAATACAAGAAAAATTTCCTGAATTGAACAAATCCTTCTGGATTAAATAATGTGCTATGTGCCCCCACACAATGAAAGAAAAAAGAAGCACATCAAGACACATTTTTGTGAAGTCAGAATATGATGGAAAAAGAGAAGATCCCAAAAGAATTCAAAGAGAGGGGAAAAAAGGACAGGAATCAGAATGGCATCTCAATACAGTATTAGAAGATAGAAGACAATGTGGTAGTGCCTTTAAAATTCTGAAGAAAAATGATCATTAATCTAGAATTCCATATTAACCAAACTATCAATATAAGATCAATATTTTTAAAAAGATCAGGGCACCTGGGTGGCTCAGTTGGTTAAGCGTCTGCCTTCAGCTCAGGTCATGGTCCCAGGGTCCCGGGATCAAGCCTGGAATTGGGCTCCCTGTTCAGTGGAGAACCTGCTTCTCTCTGTCCCTCTGCCATTCCCTCCACTGTGCCCTCTGCCTCTGTCTCTGTCTCTGTCTCTGTCTCTGTCTCTGTCTCTCTCTATCAAATAAATAAATAAAATCTTTTTTAAGAAGATCAATATGTATCAAAAGTTAGAATATAGACTTCTTTCAGCATCAAAATTCTTACCTCTCTTTTCAAGTAGGCCTCTACAAGATACACTCTGGCAAAGAGGAAAGAGAAAAGCAATAGATAATAAGGAATGGAGTGGTGGATCCACACACATAACTGGGGAAAGAAAATCCTTGGAATGATAGCTGTGCCATAGACCCAGAAACAATGTGTCCTGACTGAAATAAGAGGTTAGAAAAAGCTTCAGGAAAGACTCCAGAGAAAAAAGCAGATAAAGTATCTAACATGTTTAAATATTTGAAAAGTAATAGGAACACGTATTTTTACAGTTCTGATGAAATACGGAAAAAATTCTAGCTAGATACATAGAAAATTATACAAAATAAAAAAGAGGCAATCATTAACTTAAGGAAAAACAAAAAGTTAAATAAGAAAGGGAAGTTACCTCACACTTATGTCAATTGATTTTCAACAAAGGTGTCAAAACCATTTAATGGGGGAAAGAATAATCTTTTCAACAAATGCTCCTGGGACAACTGGATGTCAACATGCAAAAGAATGAAGTTGGATGTTTACCTCTCACCATACACAAGCATTAAATAAATATGTATCAAAAACTTAAATGTAAAAGCTAAAACTATAAAAGTTTTAAAAGAAAGCATAACTATGTCTTCACAACCTTGGATTAGGCAATGATTTCTTAGATATGATAACAAAGACACAAACAACAAAAGAAAAAAGTAAACAGAGCATCAGAAAAATTTAAGACTTTTGTGCTTCAGGGTGCCTGAGTGGCTCACCCGTTAAGCCTCCGAATCTCATTTTTGGCTCAGGTCATGATCTCAGGGTTGTGAGATCTAGCCCTGAGTCAGGTTCTGCACTCAGTACAGAATCTGCTTGAGATTCTCCCTCTCCGTCTCCCTCTGCTCCTCTCTCTAAACTAAATAAATAAAGTTCTTAATTTTTTAAAAAGATTTTTATTTATTTATGCATGAGAGACACAGAGAGAGAGAGGCAGAGACACAGGCATAGGGAGAAGCAGGCTCCATGCAAAGAGCCCGACATGGGACTCAATCCCGGGTCTCCAGGATCACACACTGGGCTGAAGGCGGCACTAAACCACTGAGCCACCCGGGCTGCCCTAATTAATGTTTTTTAAAAATAAAACTTTTGTGTTTCAAATGATTCATAGAATGGAAGAAAATATTTACAAATCAGATATCTGGCATGGTAATTATATCTAGAATATATAAAGAACTCATCCGGGCGGGGGGTGGGAGTGAATGGGTGATGGGCACTGGGGGTTATTCTGTATGTTAGTAAATTGAACACCAATAAAAAATAAATTAAAAAAAAAGAACTCATCCAACTCAATTATAATAAAAAAATTGAAAATAGACAAAGGATCTAAATAGACATTTCTCAAAAGAAGATATGCAAATGGCCAATAATGACAAGGAAAGAGGGACTCCTGGGTGGCTCAGCCTCTGAGCGGCTGCCTTTGTCTCAGGGTGTGATCTCGAGTGCAGGGATTGAGTCCCATATTGGGCTCCCTGTGAGGAGCCTGCTTCTCCTTCTGTCTAAGTCTCTGCCTCTCTCTGTGTCTCTCATGAATAAATAAATAAAATCTTTTAAAAAAAAAAAGGACAAGGAAAGATGCTTTACATCATTAGCCATCAGAGAAATACAAATCAAAGCCACAATGAGATACTACTTTTTGCCCACTAGGATAGTTATAGTGGGGAAAAAAAGATAATACCAAGTGTTGGCAAGCATATGGAGAAATTAAACTCATACACTGCAGGTAGAAATGCAAAATAATGCAGCCAATTTGGAAAAGAGTTGACAGTTTCTCAAACAGTTATCATGTGACCCAGCAATTCCACTTCTTTTTTTTTTAAGATTTGATTTATGTATTCATGAGAGATACAGAGAGAGAGGCAGAGAGACATAGGCAGAGGGATAAGCAGGCTCCCTGCAGGGAGCCTGATGTGGGACTCGATCCCCAGACCCGGGATCATGCCCTGAGCCAAAGGCAGAGGCTCAACCACTGAGTCACCCAGGTGTCCCCTAGCAATTCCACTTCTAAGGTGTATATGTAAGAGAAATGAAAATATCCACACAAAACCTTCTTACATTTATGTTCATAGCTGCATTATTCAGAATACCCAAAAGTAAAACAACCCAAACGTCCACCAACTGATAAATGGATAAATATGGTGTGGTATATCCACACAGTGGAATATTATTCAGCAATAAAAAGGAATGGAGTACTGATACATGCTACAATTTGGATGAACCTTGAAAACAGTATGCTGATTTAAAAAGCCAGTCACATGGAATGATTCCATTTAGGCAAAATATCCAGAATAGGCAAAAATCTATAGGGACACAAAGTTGGTGAGTGGTTGTCTAGAATTGGAAAGGAGAATTGAGGGTAGGCAACTAAGGAGTATAGGGTCTCATTTTGGAATAATGATGAAAATTCTAGAATTGATCATGATTATGGAGATACAACTCAGTGAATATATTAAAAGCCATTGAATTGGGCAAATCATATCTCAAAGATACAGAGTTTTTGAATAAGAAACCCAAGTTATTCCACATTACACTAAGTAGGAAACAATACTTACATGGTCCTAATAATGTAGACACTACCTACTGATTCAAGCCAAAATGCATAACTACAATGAAGAGGAGTGGGGGATGGGAACTATAAGAAAGAAGGGGATTGGGGATCCCTGGGTGGCGCAGCGGTTTGGCGCCTGCCTTTGGCCCAGGGCGCGATCCTGGAGACCCGGGATCGAATCCCACGTCGGGCTCCCGGTGCATGGAGCCTGCTTCTCCCTCTGCCTATGTCTCTGCCTCTCTCTCTCGCTCTCTCTCTCTTTCTGTGACTATCATAAATAAATAAAAATTTAAAAAAAAAAAAAAAAGAAAGAAGGGGATTGAGACATGTAAATCCAGTTTCCTGACAAGATAACTAAGAGAGGTCATGGCTTCCGCTTCCAAAACCAAATCTGGAGAATCTACTGAAGTTAGAAGGAATCCTGAATTTCAAGAACCAACAACAAAAGCATAAGAATGTGATATATATATAGAGAGAGCATTAAATCATATATATAGATATTTATTTATATTATATGTTATATATATTTATATATTTATATTATATATTTATATATATAAATCATATATATATATCAATCTCTACCAAAGTAGTAAAAATATGTATTGGGAAGACTGAAGACCATTGTTATGGGTTCAATCATGTCCTTCAAAAATTTTTGTATTAAAGTCCCAGGGCACCTGGCTGACTTAGTTTGTGAAGCATGTGACTTTTGATCTTGGGGTTGTGAGTTCAAGCCCCACATTCAGTGTAGAGATTACTTAAAAATAAAATCTTTTAAATATTTTTTTATGTTGGGATCCCTGGGTGGCGCAGCGGTTTGGCGCCTGCCTTTGGCCCAGGGCGCGATCCTGGAGACGCAGGATCGAAGCCCACGTCAGGCTCCCGGTGCATGGAGCCTGCTTCTCCCTCTGCCTGTGTCTCTGCCTCTCTCTCTCTCTCTCTGTGACTATCATAAATAAATAAAGTCTTTTAAAAAAAAATATTTTTTTATGTTGAAGTCCTAACACCCAGTCCCCAGGAATGTGATTTTATTTGGAAATAGGGTTTTTGTAGATGTGATTAGTTAAGATGAGGTCATGGTGGAGTAGGGCAGGCCCCACTCTGGTATGACTAGTATCTTTATAAAGTGGGGAAATTTGAAGATCTACATATACAGGGAGGATGCCATGTTAACATGAAGGCAGAGATCAGGCTGATATGTCTACAAGACAAGGAACACCAAAGATTGCCACCAAACTATCAGAAACCGGGTGAGAGGCATGAAATAGACTCCCTCACAGCCCTCAGGGGATCCAACCCTACTGAGACCTACTGGCATCTCAGACTTCTAAGCCACTAGAAATGAGAAACAATAAATTTCTGTTGTTTAACTTATCAAAGTTGTGGTATTTTGTTATGGCAGCCCCAGAAAATTAATGTGTACAGCTATATTGTGCATGTACATTACACAAGATTATTGAATAGGTGTGAGAATACCAAAAGGAACTTGAGGGTGTGTAAAGTTCAATTTGTTATAATAAACACTGATAAGTTTAAGAAATCAACAAGAAAAAAAAAAGAAAAACAAAAGAAATCAACAAGAATAAATAAATATGTTTCTTAGAATATGAATCACCCTAACGACAAAAATAGAACATTGTTTTTCCAGGAAACCACATGATCTTTACTTATCCATTGAAAGATTTTTTTTTGTTTCATTTTTTTAAATTTCTTTTTCCCCTATTCTCCCCAGCCATAAACATCATAAATTGCTTGATGTAATTCTGGGTTTTTGCAAAATGTGTGTTATTTTCTGTGCATGTACTTTTAATTTACATACATGAGGTTTTATTTTTTTTTATTTTATTTATTTATTTATTTATGATAGTCACACACAGAGAGAGAGAGACAGAGGCAGAGACACAGGCAGAGGGAGAAGCAGGCTCCAGGCACCGGGAGCCCGACGTGGGAGCCCGACGTGGGAGCCCGACGTGGGACTCTATCCTAGGTCTCCGGGATCGCGCCCTGGGCCAAAGGCAGGCTCTAAACCGCTGCGCCACCCAGGGATCCCCACATACATGAGGTTTTAAATCTCAATCTGCTTCTTTTTCCCACTCAGCTTTAAGTTTTAAAGATTCCTGTTTTAGACAATGAAAATCACATAATTTGTAAATGATCACAATTTGATCTTTTTTTTTTTTTCAGTGCTTATAAACATTCTCTCCTTTCCTTTCTTCCTTTCATGACATTGACTAGGACCTTCAATGCTAAGTTAAAGTGCAGCGGTAATACTGGGCATCCTTGTCTTGTTGCTGATTTTTCTTCTTCTTTTTTTTTTTTTTGAGAGAGAGCAAGAGTGGTAGGGTGAAGGAGAGAGGGAGAGGGAGAGAACCTTAAGCAGGCTCCACGACCACCAACACAGAGCCCAAGGCAAGGTTCTATCGCACAACCCTGATATCATGACCTGAGCTGAAATCAACAAGGTTTGTTTTATTTTTATTTTTGTTTTTTAAAGCTTTATTTATTTATTTATTTATTTATTTATTATTATTTATTTATTTATTTATGATATACAGAGAGAGAGAGAGGCAGAGACACAGGCAGAGGGGGAAGCAGGCTCCACGCCGGGAGCGCGACGCGAGACTCGATCCCGGGACTCCAGGATCGTGCCCTGGGCCAAAGGCAGGCGCCAAACTGCTGGTCCACCCAGGGATCCCCTTCGTTTTATTTTATTTTATTTATTTTTTTAAATCTGCATGTCTATTTTATTTCCATTAGAAAAATACTATCTATTAAAATTGTGATCCACTTTATTCTCCTTTATCTCTACCATTCAAATTTCAGGTACTGTAATTTTATTCAAGTAAAAGCAGAATTATATAGCTGATGTGAGGACTAATTATTTCACATCATTAAATTAATAGGATTTAACTGAATTATGTGTGCTCTTAATTATTTATTAGGAATGGTAATTCCTCTCTTGCATGATTTATTACCCTCTACTTTCATTTAAAATTTTTTTTCTAATTTTTATTTATTTATGATAGTCACACAGAGAGAAAGAGAGGCAGAGACACAGGCAGAGGGAGAAGCAGGCTCCATGCACCAGGAGCCCGATGTGGGATTCGATCCTGGGTCTCCAGGATCGCGCCCTGGGCCAAAGGCAGGCGCCAAACCGCTGCGCCACCCAGGGATCCCTCTACTTTCATTTATTTGCGTATGTAATGAGCATCTCTTTCCCGACGTCTAGTACCATGAGTATGTGTGTGTGTGATTTATGGCACCAGTAATTGGAGTTGTCATCTAATCTCCAATTCATGCTTAATTCCCCTTATTTTATAGTTATTTCCATAATGACCTCAAATGTTTTAGCCAATCATACACTTTCCAACATCAATGGTAAAAATTAAGATGTAAACTTAAAAACATTGTTACGATTCCAGACTAAATAACACTGGGCCCACTTATAGCAATGCTGTGGTGAGAGGTCCTAGGACAGCCACTGCTTCAATCTCCACACGGCCTCCTTTGGGCAAAGCAGCAACCTGCTAAGTAGGTCTTGCAGGAAAACTACTCTTGAAATACTGTTTGTAGACTTCATTGACAGTGTTGAAGTCATTTATGTCAGCCAGCAAAACAGTTGTTTTTACCACATTAGTGAAGTCACAGCCTGCAACTTTCAGAATTTCACCCATGTTTGTAAGAGCTTGTTTGGCTTCTTCTGCCACCCCTCCTGGCACAAGCTGTCCACTTGAAGGGTCCATGCCTAGCTGTCCCGAAATGTAAATGGTCTTGTCGAATAACACAGCTTGACTGTAAGGACCAATGGCCCCTGGAGCTTTCGCAGTGCTGATCACCTTTCTGATCAGAGACGCCATGGCTAACCCTTTTATCTTGCTTCCCCTTCAAGAGAACAATCCCGTCCACTGCCTCTGCTAGTGTGTCACCAGACTAACCCTGTTTTATTTTTAAATCATAAATAGGAGTTGAATTTTTAAATTTCCTTTTCTTTTTTTTTTTTTTTTTTTTAATTTTTATTTATTTATGATAGTCACAGAGAGAGAGAGGCACAGAGACACAGGCAGAGGGAGAAGCAGGCTCCATGCACTGGGAGCCCGACGTGGGATTCGATCCCGGGTCTCCAGGATCGCGCCCTGGGCCAAAGGCAGGCGCCAAACCGCTGCGCCACCCAGGGATCCCTAAATTTCCTTTTCAATATCAACTAAGATAATCATGGAGGGTTAAACCTTCATCTTTCATAACAGGAAGCTAATAAAGTCTAAAGCTGATAAATCCTAAAGAGCAGTAGGATGTATTATTTCAAATTATGATAATAAATATGATAGTTCACAGAAATGAAACTGCTTGGGATAACTGGGTGATGGACATTAAGGAGGGCACGTGATATGATGAGCACTGGGTATTATATAAGACTGATAAATACTGAACTGTACTCTGAAATTAATAATACACTATATGTTAACTAATTGAATTAAAAATTTTTAAATATGAAAGGCTTTCATTCTGGGAAGCTAATGTGAAGAGTAGACAGGTGAAACAGGGGACTGCTGTTTTTGTCAACTCCCCACCCCTACTCCTTTTTTTTTATTTATTTTTTTATTTTTTTAATATTTTATTTATTTATGACAGATACAGAGAGAGAGAGAGAGGCAGAGACACAGGCAGAGGGAGAAGCAGGCTCCATGCACCAGGAGCCCGATGTGGGATTCGATCCCGGGTCTCCAGGATCACGCCCTGGGCCAAAGGCAGGCGCCAAACCACTGCGCCACCCAGGGATCCCTTTTTTTTTTTTTTAAAGTAGGCTTTACGGAGGGCTTGAACTCGACCCAGAGATCAAGACCTGAATTGAGATCAAGAGTCAGACACTTAACCAGCTAAGCCATCTACGTGTCCCATTTTCCCTTCTTTTTGATTAACCATATGCATGTATTTACTTTTATTTAAAAAATAAAGCTTAATTTAGAAATAAATCATTTTACAAATTGATATAACTCATGTACCATATAATCCACTCATTTAGTATATGTTTTTAAGTGTATTCACAAGGTTGTGCAACTGCTAATTCCTGAACATTTTTATCATCCCCAAAAAAGATTTGTACCGGTTAGCAGTTCTCTCTCATTCATCAGCCCTTACCCCATCTCCTGGCAACAACTATCTACTGTCTCTATGGATTTACCTATTCTGGACATTTTTTTTTAAGATTTTATTTATTTATTCATGAGACACAGAGAGAGGCAGAGACATAGGCAGAGGGCGAAGCAGGCCCCCCACAGTGAGGGTGAGCCTGATGTGGGATTTGATCCTCGGACCTCAGGATCATGACCTGAGCCAAAGGCAGCCGTTCAACCTCTGAGCCACCCAGGCGCCCCTATTCTGGACATTTAATATAAATACAAGCCTTTTATGACTGCCTTGATTTACCATAGTGTTTTCAACTTTTCAAGGTTCATCTGTATTGTTATATGTATTGGTATCTCATTCTTTTTTATGGCTGAATAATATTCCATTCATAATGGAATATTGTGTGGATAATGTGTGTGGATATACATTTTTAAAGGATTTTATTTATTTGAGAGCGCCGAATCCTAACCACTAGACCACCAGGGAACTGGATTTATTTATTTGAAAGAGAGAGAAGGCACATGAGCACAAGTAGGGGGAGGAGCAGAGGGAGAGGGAGAAGAAGACTCCCCACTGAGTGTGGAGCCCAACACAGGCCTCATCCCAGGACCTTGAGATCATGACCTGAGCTTAAGACAGTTGCTTAATGGACTAAGCCAACTAGGTGTCCTCCCAGCATTTATCAGTTGATAAACATTTGGGTTATTTCTTCTTTTTGGTTATTATGAATAATGCTATGAACATTTGTGTACCAGTTTTTTTATGAACATGTTTTCATTTCTGTTGTGTATATGCCCAACAGGAATGGAATTGCTGGGTCATATGTACCACTGATCACTCTTGTTTTCCACACATGAAATGTTCTACCACTTTTCTTTCCTTATTGAAATCCAACCTCTTCTAGGAAGCCTCTCCTAATTAGGCCAAATTTTTTTATCTAGATCATTCATCTCCATTTCAGAAGTTTCCAAACATGGCTAATTAAAATCATCTAAAAGGGATCCCTGGGTGGCGCAGCGGTTTAGCGCCTGCCTTTGGCCCAGGGCGTGATCCTGGAGACCCGGGATCGAATCCCACATCGGGCTCCTGGTGCATGGAGCCTGCTTCTCCCTCTGCCTATGTCTCTGCCTCTCTCTCTGTGTGACTATCATAAATAAATAAAAATTAAAAAATAAAAAAAAATAAAATCATCTAAAAGATTTTACAATCAGAATCATCTAAAATTAGAGGACACATACTTTGAATAACTACAAGCCTGGAAACAATCTAAATATCTATCAAAATGGAACTAGTAAAACATTATGGTATAGAACGTGAGGATATAAAAGAATATCCAAGTTATAGTAAATAAATAAGACAGTACAGAACTGTAAGTATGGAATCCTACTCTTCTCAAAAAGAGATATACAGTTAATATATGCTTGTACATGCACAGTCTATGTCCAAAGGATTAAAAAGAATTTTTTAAAAGTGGTCACCTCTGTGAAGGAGCACAAAAACCTTTCTGAGAAAGTTTTTCACTGTGAGAAAACTTTTCACCTGATTACCCTTTAGCAATTTTTTAAAAAATATTTATTTATTCATGAGAGACAGAGGCAGAGACACAGGCAGAGGGAGAAACAGGCTCCTTGTAGGGAGCCCGACGTGGGACTTGATCCCAGACTGGGATCATGCCCTGAGCCAAACCACATCTGCCCAACCGCTGAGCCACCCAGGTATCCCACCTTTAGCAATTTTTAAATTTTGCATGATATATAGGGATACACTTTTAAAATGTGTTTTAAGAAAACACACATAGATGTTCAAGACTCAGCTCAGCTCTACAAATCACAAATCTTTGGCGGCAGAGACCAAGTTTTTGAAATTATGAAACTACCAAGATGATTCTGATAATCAGTCAGGCTTAGAATATAAGCCATTCAAATGGTACTTTTTTTTTTTTTTAAAGATTTTACTTATTTATTCATGAGACACAGAGAGAGAGAGAGAGAGAGAGAGAGAGGCAGAGACACAGGCAGAGGGAGAAGCAGGTTCCCTGCAGGGAGCCCCATATGGGACTCGATCCCAGGATCCCGGGATCACGCCCTGAAGCAAAGGCAGATGCTCAACCACTGAGCCACCCAGGCGTCCCTCAAATGGTACTTAATGCCTCATATTAAAGTGTACATATGAGAATAGATCTTTATTCCCTAACTAGAAGAGCATATTAGCTATTACGTTTTGTTTTTCCTACAGTTCTTAACTCAGAAAAGGTACCAAATATTTTTGATGAGGATCATGCAGAAGCATAATTCCAATTATCTATTACTTGTTAACCAGTGTGAAGGTGTTTTGAAAAATATATTTAACATAACAGAATTACGAGGTAATTAAAAATGACCACTTTCAATACATGAAGGCCTAAATAACAAAAAGTGCCAAAAATAATTTTTTTTTTCTTAAAGGGCAAGTGGTTAAGTCCAAACCTAAGACTATAGGACTTATGGATGAGTCAGACTTTCATAGCCTACAGGAATGAACAAAAGCAGCATCTAGAGTAAAATAAAGTTTGTGGCTAACAGATTCCAAAGAAGCCCCATTTTATTACAGGGAGCATACAAATTCCTTCCCTTATAAGGAAAAGTACTGTTCCCCTTCTCCGGCGTGACAGATGTGCCTCTTCTAGTTTCCAGCTTTCTCTTTTACCGGTACTTTCCATGTCGATTAAAGTGTTTATAGAGGTAGCTGATGCGTTTGTTAAGTTTGTGCAGATCATCAAGGAACATTCTATTTCCAACCATTTTCTTCTTTCGGATACAACGTTGTAATTCATTCCCCTTCCAGCCTCGAAGCCATCTGGGGCCCTTGATCAGTTCTTTGGGGTGCATTTTAAAGTCTCCTGTGTAATATAAGAGAATGAATTAGTTCTAAGACCAGAGAGAACCCAGCTTCAATCCCCTAAGCCTTTAGCAGAGTTGCTTTTCCTGAGCTACACCTATAAACAAGACATGTTACACCATCAGATCAAGAGCATAGACTCTGGAGCTAGGCTGTTTGGGGCTCAAATTCTGGCACTGCCATTTACGAGCTTTGGGAAAATCACATTACTTCTCTGTGCCTCAGTTTCCTTGCCTGTTAAGGTGAAAAAATTATTATAAGGATTAAGTGAGTTAATGAGTGTAGAGCACTCAGAACACTGCACACAACCTAAATTGACATGTAGGTGTCTGCTCTTACTATTGAGCAGGATACCATTCCTACACAGCTGAAAAGTCGTTACACCACAGCTGCCATTCTGAAATTCTGTAGCAGGGGGTCGGGTCTTACCCAGGATCCCGATGTTGTCATACACCCCAAACATGGCCCTCTTCTCGTTCCAACGATCAACCACTTTGGGAGGAGGGAGGGTGACCCTTACATGGAACATTCTAGGAATACCTAGGGATGGAGAAGAAAAGGAATGGCTATGAGCCGCTTCTGACAAGCAGTTCTCGGGGCGTCTTTAATACATCAGCCACTTACCCAGAGAGAAGCTTCTGCAGGCCAGGGGCACCTGGCCCCATAGGACCCTTCCTATCCCCAAAGAGAGGCTCCCTGTCATTGCTCTCGTCTCTCCCTCTCCCCTTTGCACACCGCACAAGCCTAAGAGTAGCTTTGCTCGTGGCCTTCAAGGAGCTGACGGGGACCTTCCACACGGGCGACACACGAGGCTAAGTGGAGGCAGCCATCTTGGGCCTCACACCGCCTTGGCCCCGCCTTCCCCATCCATAGCCCCGCCCCCCGGGTTCCGTTGTACGGAGGCCTTGACATCCTCCCGGCCCACCCCGCCCAGGCGTTTCCGGTTCGCCTGCAGAAATCATGGAACGCCGGAGGGGCTGAGGACTCGTCTCGTCGTTGCCTGGGACGCCTCAAAACTGAATTTCAAGAAAATTTACCCTTTCCTGGGGCGTCCCTCAACTGTGAGGAAGATGAAGGTGCGGACCTTGGAACCCCGAGCTCCTTTTTTCTGTGCCTCACAGCAGTTTTGCGCTGAGGCTGCTCTTATTCCCCCTTTTATACAGGGGAGGAAATCTGAGGCTCAGAGAGTGAAGTGGCCTGCTGGACGTCACATAGCAGAGGAGATGGCGGAACGTGGATGAGAGCCTCAGCCTCCCAACTCCCAGCTTGGACTTGCCTCCAGTACTGGGGAACGTGGGGGGAGCGACTCGAGTGGGTCCCTAGCCCAGGGCACTACCACTTCCCAGCTAGGGGCGCCGCAGCAGTAGGCGGCGGGGAGACGAGGAGGCGGGTACTGGGTCTAGGCCCCGCCCTTCCGGCGGCTTCCGGCATGTGATTGGCCGGTCTGTGCAGGGAGTGTCGCGATTGGCCTCCTAGCGGCCGTTGAGATTTGAACTCCACGTTTGTGGCTTTGCCCGCGCGGCGCCTGGTTCGGAGGCGGGCTTTTGCTTCCGCCTGCCGGGGATTGGCTCGTTTCTTTGCCCGCTGGAGTGCTGCCGTGCTGATTGGTGCATCTTGTGCACTCCGTGTTTTTTCCTTCTTTTCGTCCTCGCAACCCGAGTCGGAGGAGCGGCGGGCGAACTCTTGAGGTGTGGTGTTAATGGGCTGGGGGAATGAAAGGCCAGGAATGTTGGGTGCGGGGCAGGATGTCGCGGTATTAATTCGGGTATGAGAGGCGAAGAGGTTGCAGGCGTGTGTATTCTTGGGGTAAGATGCCGTAGAAACAGATCCGCAACGGAATATGGGCAAATCGCTTAACCTTTCTTAGTTTCAATTTCCTCATCTGTAAATTGGGTTATATTTTGATGCATTCCTTGAGATTGGCATTCGGAGAACTAGATCAGATCTGTATTTAGATAGCCTAACAAGAACGTGACACAGTAAACAAATGTTACATGTTGATACTCTCCCCATTCTGGGGCCGGAACACCCAGTAGCCTATGTTGGCCCACTGTCCTGGCCTCGGGTGAGACATTTTCTCAGTATTTAAGCTTTGTCCATAAAAACAGAAATAATAATGCTAACGTGATGCATTGATATGCCACCTTACAACTCTTTAAACATTTTCATACCCTTTGACTCATTTGATCCTCAGAGCAACTTTGTAAAATAATCAGAGATTAGTAACTCGTTTTGCAGATGAGGTTCATAGGGTTAAGTGACATGACCAAATGACAGAGTCACAACTAGAATTAGCTTCTAGTTCAGGGTTGATCTCACATCCTCTAAGATAACGTTACTAGCCTGAAATAAGTTTAATATAAGCATCGTATATTGGAGAGGGGAGGATAAAAAGACAGGCCTTACTTACAGACCCTGACCTGTTTGCTGTTTGGTTTCCAGCCCTGTGAGTCAGTGGAAGAAAGATGTCGCCCCAACTGTATGAGTTCCATCTACCCATATCCCCAGAGGAGTTGTTGAAAAGTGGAAGAGTGAACCAATATGTTGTGCAAGAGATATTGTCGATCAAACATCTTCCATCACAGCTCAGAGGTAAGACTCCATAGCTGCTACTGTGCCTACACCTCAAAACAACCGTCTTACATGTAATTATATCATCTCTCTGTTCCACCACACCACTAAGCTCCATGAGGGCAAAGAACTTGTCTTTCCTAGTCAATTTTTTCCTAGCATTGCTTGGGATGTATTACATGGGAAGTATACATACACATTGACCTCATTTTCTCCATTATTCAATAAACAGTCTTGATGTATGTGGCTACTCTTTAGACAAAAACTTAGTTTTGATCTTTACCTCTTACCATATGCCAAAATTATGTTCTGGTAGATTTAAAAGTTATAGGAGAGGGTAGCTTTCTCAGAATGTATGGGACTTGCTTGACCTGTATCAGGTAATATTTTTTAAAAGTCTAGATCTCTTGTTTCCAAGAGTATGCAATAATGGGGGGGGGAACATGTACAGCTGCAACACTGAACAGCATATGTACAATGCAGTTATCCCTTGAAACCTACAGATGAATAAGCAATTTATACATTATCAACAAGATCCCATAATGTCACTATACTTATTGGAAGTGGTCTTGTGTCGGTTAGGTTGTTTTGGAGAGGTACATAAAGTAGAGATTAAGACTTAGGAGCCAAGCTATCTCAGTTTGAATCTTGGCTCTACCACTTTGACCTTGGACAAGTTACTTATTCTCTTGGTGCCTCAGTTTCCTCATCTGTAAGATAGGGATAATTGCCTACTTAATTTGTTAACTCCTACAAGAAGTGTTGGTTAATACATCAGCTAGAATTTAACTCCGTCTTATCTCTTCTCTGCCTTCCCATCATGGTTGCTAAATGGCAGCTCCTAGCTCTGATTTCCAAAGGTAGAAAGGGTGATTTTTTTTAATCTTTTAAAAGATTTTTTCTTTTCTTCTTTCATTTTATCTTTTCTTCTTTCTTTTTTTAAAGCTTTATCAGAAGCCTCCCAATCAGAGTTAGCCAAAATTGATTTTGCCTGTTTCCCTAACTATTTACTGGTAAGGGAAATGGAATCACCTAGATTGTCTAACCTGGGTGGCTCAGTTGGATGTCTGTCTGCTTTTGGCTCAGGTCATGATACTGGACTCCCAGGATTGAGCCCCACATCACGCTCCCTGCTCAGCAGGGAGTTTCCTTTTGCCCTCACCTTCTCCCCATCCCTGCTCACTCACACTCTCTCAAATAAATAAATGAAACCTTAAAAAAAAAAAAAAAAAAGATAGTTATCTAGGAGCCTCCCCAAACCTAGACGTATCACCATTTGGTAAGCAAAGAAGGCAGAGTATGGAAGTCAACGGGTAGGTGGCTAGCCAACAGTATCCACTATGGAGGAGAGATAGACTGTTCTCTCCATACTGTATTGATATGTGCATCACCAATTGCCTAGGCTGCCCACTGTAGCAAATTGTTCTTTGGGTATTATAATGCATCATTTTTTTAAATTTTCTTTTTTTCTTTAAGATTTTATTTATTCATGAGAGACACAGGCAGAGGGAGAAGCAGATTCCCTGCAAGGAGCCTGATGTGGGACTCGATCCTGGATCCCGGGATCACACCCTGAGCCAAAGGGAGACACTCAACTTCTGAGCCACCCAGGCATCCCATAATGCATTATTTTTTAAATAGATAATCACTCTCTTTAAAGAGTTCTTTTTATAATAATTTCATTGCTTTTGGTGTTTAGAATCCTAATTATAAGTTCTACAAGATCAAATTGTTTAATTTATTGAAAAAGTATTTACTAACAATATACTGTGTGCCAAGCACTATTCTGGGTACTGGATATACAACTGTAAACAAGACAGACAGGTTGACAGTTTTTTCTCAAGGTTCTCAACAAGGAATAAATAAATACGAGATATATCAGATGGTTGCAAGTGCCAGGGAGAAAAATAAGCAAGATAAGATACAGTGTGGTGGGTAGGAACTACATTTTATGTTGGACGATCAGAGAAGGCTTGCTGATAGGTGACATTTGAGCAGAGGCCTTAGAAGCAAGGAAGTGAACTATGCCAATTCTCATAGGCATTCTAAACAGAAAGAAAAGCCAGTGCCATGTCTCTGAGGTGGGAAAATGTGAATATGGTTGGAGTGGAATAAGCTAGGGAAAGGGAGATCAGGTGAGAAGTGGTACAGATTCTCCTAGAGTTGTGCTCCTCAAAGTGTGGTCTTCAGACTAGCAACATTAGAATCATGATTTAGGAACTACTGGAAATCCAAGACCCAACCCAGAACTACTGAATCAGAAAATCCATTTTTTAAGACGATCCCCAGGTAATTCGGATGCACATTTAAGTTGGAGGAGCACTAATCTAGAGCCTCGTAGGTCATAGTAAAGATACAGCGTCAGTGTAAGTTTGAAAGCCATTGGGCTTTGAGCCCAGGAGTAACACGGTCTGACATTTTAAAAGTATCACTAGTCTGTGGAACAGAGTATGAAGGCCAAGGGAAGAACAGGGAGACCAATGGAGAGGCTAATACAGCAGTACCAGTTAGCGTGCTTGGAGTAATAGCAGTGGAGGTAATCTGAAAAGTTAGGTACTGAACAGATAGATGTTGAAAGGAGAGCAAACAGGATTGTTGATGGATTGAATTTTAGGGTTAAAGAAAGAAGACTAGCATGATGACAAGGCTTGTGGAAGAATGGAGCTGCCATTAACTGAAATGGAGTAGAATATGAGAGGAGCAGGTTTAGTCAGTCTGTTGGTTGTAAAATTGTGGAGTTCAGGGGCACAATGTGATGAGAAACAGGATATTTGCATAGCTTCAAAGTATCCCCCCACAAGATACTTAATTACTGCAAAGCAGAAAATAGTAACTTACACTAGAGATACCTGGCAAACACTACCAAGTGGTCAAAGTTAACATAGTAATAAGGCAATGATACCATGTACTCCTTGGTATGATGCATTGAAAGAATCCAGCATCCCTTCTACAGTTATGTTGCCAAAAATGCATAACCTCATGAGAAAATAGCAAACAAACGCAGACCAAAGAACATTCTACAGAATAACTGACTAGCACATTTCAAAAGTGTCAAAATTGTGAAAGACAAAGACAGAAGAATAAAGTGACATGACAGCTACATGCATTGTGGGACCCTGGATGGGATCCTGGACCAGGAAAAGGACAAATAGAACAACCAACAAAATTCAAATAAAGTCTGTAGATTCATTAATGGCATTCAGTTAATGTTAATTTCTTCATTTAGAATAGATTCTTGAGTGGTGGTTATATAAGATGTTAACATTATCAGAGTGAAAAGTGTAAGAACTTTGTATGGTTTTTGCCACTTTTGTAATTTCAAAATTAAAAAAAAAAATAGGTCCTCACTATTAACTACACTGGACAAGTCACACAACCAGTCTGAGACTTCATTGCTTTTTCCGTAAAATAGGCATAATACCATCTGCTTTATCTAACTCACAGATGTCATGAAACTCAAGTGAGGCTTTCATTATAAAACATGACAAATGTAAGATATTATAATAGGTTACATCGAAATGAGTTCTTTTGGTGGTTCAACCAATAAAAGTAATTAACTCGGTTTTCTGCCATCAATAGAATTTACCAAAAAGGCCTCTCCCCTCCATATTAATTAGTTTCTTTCATCTTTATAGCATTTCAGGCTGCCTTCCGAGCTCAGGGGTCCCTGGCTATGCTGGAACACTTTGATACAGTCTACAGCATTCTACAGTAAGTATAAAGCACCTAGCTGGTACTTTAAGAACCAGTGGCTAGTTACCCTAACTTTGCATGTTAGTCCTGAAATTCCAAATTATAGATGCACTGACAAATGTTCTGGGTGCTGAGATCCCTACTAATGAGCATTGACCCCAACTTAACACCACATTCATTCGAGCAATTTCACAGATATATTTAAGTATTAGATTCTTCAGGTTTGATCTGATTTAGAATGGGATCTGCAGTTTCCTGTCTTAACCCCCACACTTTCTTTCCCTCGTAGTCACTTTCGAAGTATAGATCCTGGCCTCCAGGAAGATACTCTGGAATTCCTGATAAAAGGTATCTGTGGGTCAGGGGTTAGGTGATGGAAGGTGTTTGTCATTGTTTGTTTACTCCTGTATTTTGTCAGCCATGTGATGATATCAAGGCTGTGGTGATTCAGTTGGTTTGGCTAAGCCTGGGGACCTTTGACCTATTAAGGTCTGTAATCTTGGTGGGCAATACAGAGTTATGTGTGTTCGCTGTAAGGGCAGACCAACAAGAAATATTTCCTACTTTTGAACTACCTCTCTTTAATAAGAGGGTTCTTCCAGTTGCCAGAGAGAAACTAGGGTAGCTGGAGTGAGAGAGTGGGGACAGGGCATGTTCAGGGTAAAGAGATCAGGGGTCCCAAAGGATTTAGCTTGTGTTGTGGCCACTGAGAGATGAAACACAGATCTTTGGTAATCTGATGGCTGCAAATGCAAAAGGTCTTTTGAAGTTGGGGTGTGTGAGGAAAGTGAATGAAGCTGACTCCAGATTCTGCCCCTTGTAGTGGTATCCCGTCATTCCCAGGAACTTCCCGCTATCCTGGATGATGCAGCTTTGAGTGTGTCAGACAGGAGTGCCCACCTAAATGCTCTCAAAATGAACTGCTATGCTCTGATACGCCTCTTGGAATCCTTTGAGACCATGAGCAGCCAGACAAGCCTCAGGGACCTGGACCTTGGGAAGGTAATTGGTGGTTTCTGGCTTACTTAATATGGGGCCTAGAAAGGTAGGGAAATGGAAAGAAGGGAATCCAACAGTTCTGGCAATCTTTTCTGTCCTTACTTAGGGTTTATGGGGAAGTATTCAAAAGTATCACAGCATATCCTTCCCTGACAAGAACCTCCTCTATATTTTAGAGCTTGTAATACGTCTTCTGTGTTAGTTTCTACATTGTCTCAACACTGGATAGTTTAGGCACTCGGACTAGCAGATCTTAATCTGCTTTTGTTTCCTTATATTTCCCTAAATATATGATCCTTTTCTAGGGGAAGAAAGCCCGGGCCAAAACAGCCCATGGCTTTGACTGGGAAGAAGAGAGACAACCAATTCTTCAGCTTCTAACACAGCTGCTCCAGTTGGATATTCGTCACCTGTGGAACCACTCAATAATTGAAGAGGAATTTGTCAGGTGGGTGGTTAAGATGCCTATGGGTTAGTGAGCTGTGACGAACAAGGGCTTTGTTGCCAGACATCTTTCTGAATACTTCATTTCATGCCGCACTTCTATATGTAACACATAGAAGTATACTCATAACACTGAGTTGTTAGGAAGTAAATAATAAATGTAAGAAACTACCGTGAATTTTTCATCTTTAATCCCATTAGTCATTCATGACACAGACTTTACTGATTGTCTCCTGAGCACATGGCTGGTATGTATGGCAGGCACTGGAAACAAAAGTTTCTACTCTCTTAGAGTTTATAGAGCAGAAAATGATTTTTTAAATAAGTAAAATATATGGTGTGTTTTATAGTTTATTATTGTGGAGAACAGTGGGGGGGGATTGGAGAGTTTGATGGAAGAGTTGTGGTCTTAAATCAGCTATCCTAGCAAGACCTCTTTAAGTGGTGACATTTGAGCAAAGATCAAGAAGAAGTCCGGTGAGCCATGAGAGGGTCTGGAGGAATAGGAAAGTCAAGGAATAAAACCATAGGTACAAAGAGCCCGAGGAGGGCATGTATCTGGCATGTACAGGACAGGGAATAGCAGTGAGGCCGGGGCAGCCACACAGTGAGAGGGACACGCTATGAAGTCCCAGAGGTGGTGCAGAGCCAAGTGTGTAGACCCTTGGCTGTTGTGGTGATTTTGGCATTTTCTCAGCGTGAGCTGGGGCCGCTCAAGGATTCTGAGCAGAGCAGTGAGGTGATCTGACTTGAATTTTATTTATTTATTTATTTATTTTTTTTTTTTTCTGACTTGAATTTTAATGGGATCATCAAGCTCTGGTTACTGTTAGGTTACTATGAAGGGAAAGGAAGAAAGCGGGAGACCAGTTAGGGGGCTGTTGCAGTGACTTGGGCAAGAGATGGTGGGAGCTTCAACCCAAGAATGGCAGTGGAGATGAAGGGATGTGCATGGATCCTGTACCTGTTTCCCAGAGGTAGAGCTTACAGGATGAGCTCACAGATGTGTGTGAGATTTGAGGGAGAGTGCAGTCAAGGATGACTCCCCCAGGGTATGTGCATGAGGATGCGGAAGAACAGAGTTGCCAATAATTGAAATACAGGCAAGGCTGTGAGGCATGTTTTGGGGTCGGGTGGGGGGAATGGGACGGGGGATGGACAATTAGAAGTTCTGGGATTTTTGTTTTGTTTTGTTAAAGATTTTATTTATTCATTCATGGGGGGGGGAGGGGCAGAAACATAGGTAGAGGGAGAAGCAGGTTCCATGTAGGGAGCCCAATGTGGGACTTGATCCTGGGACTCCCGGATCATGCCCTGAGCTGAAGGCAGATGCTCAACCACTAAGCCACCCAGGCATCCCAGAAGTTCTGTTTTGGATACAAAGTTTGAGGTGCTTACCAGACAACCTAGCAATGTTATCTGACTCTGATGTTGAGTGTACAAATCTGGAGCGCAGGAGGGAGGTCAGCTAAGGTACTCATTTGGGAATACAGTGTATTTATATAAATGCTATCTATGGCCCCAAGACTGAATGAGATTACTAAATCAGTAAGTGTAGCTAGAGGAGAGCAGAAATCCCTATCCCTCCCTGGGGAAGGGAGTCTGGCATGTGGCCAGAAGAGGTGTTTCCAGGAGAAAGGCATGATCAGCTACATCCCATGCAGCTGAATGGTTGATCAGATAAGGACTGTGAGAAATCTTTGGTTTGGGGGATCCCTGGGTGGTTCAGCGGTTTAGCACCTGCCTTCAGCCCAGGGTGTGATCCTGGAGTCCCAAGATCGAGTCCCACATTGGGCTCCCTGCATGGAGCCTGCTTCTCCCTCTGCGAGTGTCTCTGCCTCTCTCTCTCTCTCTCTCTGTGTCTCTCCTGAATAAATAAAATCTCTAAAAAGAGAGAGAGAGAGAGGGAGAGGTCTTTGGTTACTTTCTTCTACCTTTTATCATCTATTTGGGTTCTGCGTAGGCATCATAACTGTTGAAAGTTGGTCATCTTGAAGATCAGAACATCTATCTAGGGTCAGCAGAGCAAAGCAACTTGGTGTAGAAGATGAGCAATAGAATGAAGAAAGCTAGAAGCCCCTGACTTTGGGGGCAGGTGAGGGAGAATGAATGATGCAGGGCCTGAACAGAATGGAATCCATATAGCTGACTTCACATCTCCTTCCCTTCCTTTCTTAGTTTGGTTACAGGCTGCTGCTACCGCCTCCTGGAGAACCCCACCATTAGTCACCAGAAGAACCGCCCCACCCGGGAAGCCATAACACGCCTGCTCGGTGTCGCCTTGACACGTTATAACCATATGCTCAGTAAGTTAGCCCTCTGCTTTGCCCCATATTTTCCATTTTGCCTATAATTTTTCTCACATTTAGTATGTCCACAGGTGCCAGTGTGAAAATCATCCAGATGCTGCAGCACTTTGAACACCTGGCATCCGTACTGGTGGCGGCTGTGAGTCTGTGGGCAACTGATTATGGAATGAAGAGCATAGTGGGAGAGATCGTAAGGTGACTCTTCTCTGAGTTTCTGATTCTCCCCTCCCTCGGGGAAGACACAGAAAGGTGGGAAGTATTTTCTCTGTGCACTCTAGATTTCTTCAGATGTTAGATAGCAGTCTTACCTTCCCTTACTAGGAAGTGAATTAACTTGCTGTGGCTGTGTTTTCTTCCCTGTGTAGAGAGATTGGACAAAAGTGTCCCCAGGAGCTGAGTCGGGACCCTGTGGGGACAAAGGGCTTTGCAGCCTTCTTGACAGAACTAGCAGAACGCATCCCGGCCATCCTGATGTCCAGCATGTGCATTTTGCTGGATTATCTGGATGGAGAGGTACGTGGCCCCCTGGGAATCTCCAGTTCGTCTGGGGATTTTAAGTACATTGCTATAAGGCTGTTCTTTAGAACAAGAAGATGGCTTTCCCATGAAGTCAAGGTATCTAAGCATAACTCTTGACAGTTTCTTCCTACAGAGAAGCAGATAAAGTTCATTGACTAAAGAGCCACTTATTAATCCCCATTTCAGTATCAATTGGTTTTATCCCGGTCTGGTTGGGGGTTGGCAGTTCCACACCTTAGGTCTAGTGAGAGTCACTCAGCTGTGATTCTGAGTCCCTTCCGTTCCTCAGGATGAAGCCCCTTCCGTTCTTCCTACCACCTGGCTCGCCTGCACTCTCCAAACAATGCCGCCTCTCAATTCTTTCTGCCTGGCTGCCTCCCAAACTGATGCAGGGCACTCGTAGGTGAATGTCAAAGACAAAAACAGACCACTCAGTCATCTAATTCACTTGAACTTCTTGTGCAAGACCCCATTCTCTGGCTCCTGGCTTGGCAGAAGCCCCAATCCCTATTCACCAAATTCTGCAGTGGACTTGCTTGGCACCCTGGGGGCTGACTTGTGCTTCATGTCTCACTCTTTGTCAGTAAAATGTGAGAAGGGGAGTGGAAGGGAAGGGGGTGAGGGGGTGTTTTATTAGTAAAGATCAAAGGCTTTGAGGCCTCCCAACGAAAGGTAGAAATGAACACTTTTCAAATGTGCATATATGTGATGAGCCTTATGGGGGAAAATTGTTTGGGCCTCTTGTTTATTTTGTCTCTATATTCTCTGAGCAGACGAGGCCCCTTCCAGTGATCTCAGGGGTAAACCTAAGTAGCTGACCTGAAAAAGTCACAGTTAAGCAAGCTTACCCTTCACTGAGGGCCTTGCCACTTCTTTGTGCCTGGACACGCCCAAGAGATTGGGGGAAGGAGAATTAGGATTGGAGTGTGGAGCCTCAGACTCTTTTTATTGCTCTCCCTTAGAATTACATGATGCGCAATGCTGTGCTGGCAGCTATGGCAGAGATGGTCCTGCAGGTTCTGAATGGTGATCAACTGGAAGAAGCGGCCCGAGACACCAGAGACCAGTTCTTGGACACCTTGCAAGCCCATGGCCATGACGTCAACTCCTTTGTGCGGAGCCGTGTTCTGCAACTCTTCACCCGAATTGTGCAGCAGAAGGTGAATAACTTTACACATGATAAACACATACAGTACTCTGGAAAAAGGAATCCAGTATCCCATAGAAGACTCTGGAATTCACATTGTTACTACCAGTAATAAAGGTCTTCCTCTATCAAGGACAAGGAAGCCTGGCTCCATTTAAACCTGGCTCCATACTATGTCTTAACCACTTAGAAGAGACTATTTTATATCCCATAGAAAAGTTCCTTTAGAATGAGTGGGTTGGGCAGCCCTGGTGGCTCAGCGGTTTAGCGCCACCTTCAGTCCAGGGCATGATCCCAGAGACCCTGGATCGAGTCCCACGTCAGGCTCCCTGCATGAAGCCTGCTTCTCCCTCTGCCTGTGTCTCCGCCTCTCTCTCTCTCTCGCTCTATGAATAAATAATTTTTTTAAAAAAATCTTAATAAATAGATAGTGGGTTGCTCACATAGAGTGTACTGCTCTATGTACAGTGTAAAGTGTAGATAGGGTGTAGATAGAGTGTAGATCACCTTTAGCAGAATGGATGGTGTGGGGTGTGAGCTCGTCCTTCTCTTTGTACCCCATGCAGGCTCTCCCATTGACACGTTTCCAAGCAGTGGTGGCCCTAGCAGTGGGTCGTCTGGCAGACAAGTCAGTACTAGTATGTAAAAATGCCATTCAGCTCCTGGCCAGTTTTCTTGCCAACAATCCCTTTTCCTGCAAGGTAAGTAAGCTTGATCTACCCCAAAGAGAAGGAATTAAATGGAAACGGGGATCAAATTCTGTGACCTAGTGACTCTGATACTCATTTGACCCTGGTAGCTTAGTGATACTGACCTCGCTGGACCACTGAAGAAGGAGACACAGAAATTACAAGAGATGAGGGCCCAGAGACAAGCTGCAGCTGTTTGTAAGTAGTTCCTGCTCACCCTAGCCATTTCTGCTTCCTGCTGTCAGAAAGTCCAAAGAAAGGGTCTAAGTGAAACTTTCTCATTCAGCCACAGTGCTGGACCCAGAGGAGGAGTGGGAAGCCATGCTGCCAGAGTTGAAGTCTACTCTGCAGCAGCTGCTAAAGCTTCCCCAGGAAGAAGAGGAGATTCCTGAGGCAATTGCTAATACAGAGACTGCTGAAGGTGTGAAAACACGCATCCGTCAGTTGCTTGCCAAGGCTAGTTACAAGTATGTGAAAGGTTCTAAGAAACTTCACAAACAACTAGTTGTAAATAATGTTATATATGCAAATGTTCTCCATTTGAAAAAGAAAGTCTGAGTATAATTCAAGTTGTATAATCTCAAGTAAGTTGTTTAAACTTCCTGAGCCTCAGTTTCATTGTAAAATAGAAATGGTTGAGGGGTACCTGGGTGTTCAGTGGGTGGACCCTCTTGATCTCGGGGTCATGAGTTCAAGCTTCACGCTGGGTATAGAGATTAGTTAAAAATAAAATCTTTTTTTAAAAAATTAGTACATTGCATGATACAAAATTTAAAATTATAAAAAGGACATGTATTGTAAAGTCCTTTCCAGACCTATTTCCTAGCCACTTAGTGCCTCTTTCCACAAGGAAGCAACATTCTGAGTTTATTGCACATTCTTCCAGAGATAACAGACAAGTTAAACATGTTCTTTTCCTCCCCTTATTACACAAATGATAGAATATTCTACCCTCTGGTCTACCACCTTGCTTTTTTTCACTGAACCATGTATTGTGTGTTTTTAATATATATGCCTAATAAATAGCTGCCTCATTATTTTTTATGGCTACATCGAATCCCATTGTATGGATATACCATAAATTAACCAGTTATTGAACTCTTATTTTTCACAAACTTTGACTTAGCAAAGTTTTCAAGCAGATGTTTGCCACAAGATTTGAAAAGCCTTATTTGAGTGTTTTGAAGACTGTGTAGTAAAACATTGTCAATTTAGAAGTGGGAAAAGTGTTTTTTTGAGCTCTGCCTTTAATAGGTGTTTCTCAACTTTGTAAGCATGAGAAGTGTTCCTTTTCTTTGGGGCAGTAGGTCTAGCTTCTCTATGGAACCATGAGGTAGGCTCCCTTATAGAAGACTGCAGTGACACTCTTGTCAGTCCTGAGTTGGTGACAGGTGGATGTTCTGACAGGCAGGTCATCGTTCTCACTCAGGAAGCCATAGGCCACTTCCAGGAGTCTGAACCATTTAGTCACATGGACCCAGAAGTGTCAGAGGAGACCAGGTTCCTGAATCTTCTGGAGACTATTTTCAAAGGTAATTCCTTTTCCTTTATCAGCTAGCAAACAAAACATTTCTACTAGTATTTATGTGCCATTAACTTCATGCTAGATGCTGATCTGGCTAACAGAACCCAGTGCTGAAGAAATCCAGAGAGCTGTCAGAGCTCTACTCTGGAACAGAAGCAGCCCAAAAGCCTAAGATTGATAGTCATTTGGTGGAGGGAAAGGGTGTTTCTAAACCATAGAGGACTTTAGGAGTCTTTTTTGAGAAATGAACCAAGATATCTTTTTTTTTTTTTTTTTAAGATTTTATTTATTTATTCAAGAGACACAGAGAGAGGGGCAGAGACATAGGCAGAGGGTGAAGCAGGCTCCCCACAGGGAACTCGATGCAGGACTCGATCCCAGATCCTGGGATCACACCCTGAGCCAAAGGCAGACGCTCAACCACTAAGCTACCCAGGTGCCCCTAACCAAGATACTTTAGAGTAGGTTCTAAATGTAGAACTTCCCACTGTGGAAAGAAATGTCCAGGGATGTTACAGGTGTTGGGTAGCCCTCAAGGAATAACCATCCTATAACTGTCTAACTCCTAGGCCCAGTAGCTTCCACACAGGAGAATACCCAGGGGCCTGCAGGGAACACGGGCCTAAAACAGCCAGACTGTAAAGATAAGCCCTGTGTGTCAGAGCCTATGAAATCCAGGGACAATGATGAACTGGTAAAGCAGGAGATGCTGGTGCAGTATCTGCAGGACGCCTATAGCTTCTCTCTGAAGATCACAGAGGCCATTGGCATCATCAGCAAGATGATGTATGAAAATACAACAACAGGTATGCCAGCATCCCTCTCTGTAAGGACTGGGTCTTGGGGTTGGGAAAACCAGTCTTGTCCATATTTTAATGGTAATTATCTGCTCTTTAAAAAGGCAAGGATTCTTTTTTATTTTTTATTTTGTTGGGATTCTTTATTTCTTTTGGCTGTGTATATCCCCATGGAGCATACACATTTTAACACACAGTTCATGATAAGGCCATCAGGAGTTGACTTTCTCAGGGAGAGTGAGGAAAGCTTCCACTTGCGTGTTGCTACACTAAGAAAGGTTCTGTCTTTAAGTATTAGGAGAATTTGGCCAAGCAATGGGTGATATTTGTATCTATCCTCTCAGTGGTACAGGAGGTGATTGAATTCTTTGTGATGGTGTTCCAATTTGGGGTACCTCAGGCCCTGTTTGGGGTGCGCCGCATGCTGCCTCTCATCTGGTCTAAGGAGCCTGGTGTCCGGGAAGCTGTGCTTAATGCTTACCGCCAACTTTACCTCAACCCCAAAGGGGACTCCGCCAGGTATATGTGGTACTTTTTGGCCTTTGCCAACTTCTCTGAGGTCAGCTTCTCATAGGACTGCACTCTTTTAGGAGTCTGCAGTCTCCTAAAAGAAGGGTGGGGATGTGGGGGCATCCTTCTAGAGGAGTTCTGAAATCATCAGACATAGATCTGTAATGGGATTCAGTGGAGCTCAGACTTCCAGTCAAACCCATCCTACATAGTTATCCGACGTTGTAGTGGGATAGCCCTAATAACCTGTTTGTGGGTTCACACTTAGCAGTTTTTAATGACCTCTGCTCTCTGCTATTCCCACAGAGC
The DNA here is from genome assembly GCF_003254725.2 of Canis lupus dingo. Classification (NCBI taxonomy): domain Eukaryota; kingdom Metazoa; phylum Chordata; class Mammalia; order Carnivora; family Canidae; genus Canis; species Canis lupus. The sequence goes on along the minus strand of NC_064269.1, from coordinate 38,705,072 downwards.
CAAGGCCCAGGCTTTGATTCAAAATCTCTCTTCGCTGCTAGTGGATGCCTCAGTTGGGACCATCCAGTGTCTTGAGGAAATTGTAAGTCTCCTACTTTCTTTCTATTTTGTTTGTTTTGTTTTGTTTTTGGCTTATTTAGTTATTTAAATAATCTCTACACCTAGCGTGGGGCTCAAACCCCTAACACCTCAAGATCAAGTATCATACATTCCTCTGACTGTGCCCGCCAGGCATCCCCTTACTTCTACTTTCTTTATTCATTCAATAAGTATTACTGTGTGTTCAGCAATTTACTCAGCCCTACAAAGTATAAGATTATTTTCAAGTTCCAACATTTTAAAGGAACCAACAATATAGTGGGTAGCCAAAAAACATTTATACGTTTATAGAACGAGGTGGCACATCAGTGCCAGAAAAAGTGGCCTAAGTAATGGTTATAGCAGGAATGGTAATGTAATAACACTTATTATATATATGCCAGGCCTGTCCTCAGCAGTTTGCTCGTAGGAGCTTGCATCATGCTTATACAACCCTCTGAAGTGATGCTGCTAATGTACATTTTACGGTGACAGGTCCTGAGGCTCTGAGAGGTTAAGGTACTTGGCTAATGACAGCTGGTTTGTGGGAGAGACACAGGCAATATGAGCTCCGGAAAACATACTCTTACCTTGTATGTTTCTCTGAGGAGAACAGTGGGAGGACTTAAGCAGGGTCTTGATGAGCAGGATACAGAGAATTAGAGAAAGGAGGGAGCCAAGAAAGAGCACAAAAAGTTGCAGAGTGAAGATTGTGTTCTGGCTGGAAATTGTTACCTGCAAAAGATAAAGTGGGAGTGTAGATTGGAACGGAATTGAAAGGTCCCTGAATGCCTTTCACAAGTCCAGGACTTTCAGTTTGCCAGCATTTTAGTGAGGCCCATGTGCTTTGAAGCATTTGGATTGTGGAGCCTGAAGGCGGAAGTGGTGCTGACCACCAGCATCCACTAGGTGGAGCATTCCTGCCAGCCACCTTTTCTCTTCTCTGGGGCAAAGAAGAGCCCCGTGGCAGCCACTGGCCTGAAGTCTTCGAGGCTAGGAGGCTAGCTCACGGTCCCCGAGCTCCTACTGTAGGCAAAGAAGAGCTGTTTCTAAAAGATGAGCTGAGGTATGGCATGATGAAGTAGGTGTTGGGAAGACTGGTCCAATAGGAACATACAGGTTGGTGGAGAGGAGGCTGCTGTCAAGTGTGCAGTGGTGAGGGGCTGGCCTTGGAGGAAAAGCTATGGAATTGCACTTAATGGAAGATGGATTTTAAAGAGTAGGTGGGACAAAGTGAGGAAACGTTGACTATGAAGTTTCAAGCATATGAGACTAAGAGTGTTGGTATTCTGGGCAAAATGAAAAGGCAAGGGAGGATGCAGCCTTCCATTTTAGACATGTTGCATTGTTGTAACAGCAACAAAACCTACTAGAAATCTCCAAAATGTGGTCAGAGCCACGGATCCACACATAACAAGGTCACTCTGAAAATGTCATCTTAAATGCAGTTTTGAGGGCATGAGGATGGAAAAGTGACAGAGATGGAAGCCCCTCCCCAGACTCCTCCTCCTTCCTTTTCCGTGCCTAAGCATTGCTTTTACCCACCTCGGGTTCTCAGTGCTCTCTTCAGAGAAGTGGAACAAGGATCAGGCGAATTGTTATTTCCTGGCTTGAGCCTTTTTTTTTTTTCTCTCTTCAGCTCTGTGAGTTTGTGCAGAAGGATGAACTGAAGCCAGCAGTGACCCAGGTGCTGTGGGAGCGGGCAACCCAGAAGGTCCCCTGCTCTCCTCTGGAGCGCTGTTCCTCTGTCATCCTTCTTGGGATGATGGCACGGTAAGGCTCGGGTCCAGACAGGCAGTAGGAATAAGAGGCGGAGGGAGGGCTCTGAGAAGGCTCCCTTCCCTTCGGTACCGGCAGTCAGGCCCACAGCTGTACCAGGTAGTAGTTGGCTACCTAAATGAAAAGTAAAACAGTGCAAGTACCAGCACCCCCTACCCCTACCCCCCACCCTGCCCAACAGAAATAATGGGATTCGGTACAGGGAGAGGGATTCTGAGGGCCAGCCCTGTAGAGCCTCTTCTGTAGTGCTCCAGGGCTCTCAAAGCCTCGCACAGAGTGCTTGCTGTTACCTACCCCACTGGGCATTATTCCCTACAGAGTGCTGTCCCCGACTAGCTTTAACTCTGTGGCTTCCTTCTCCTAGAGGAAAACCAGAAATTGTGGGAAGCAACTTAGACACACTGGTGAACATAGGGCTGGATGAGAAGTTTCCACAAGACTACCGGCTGGCCCAGCAGGTGTGCCATGCCATCGCCAACCTCTCTGACAAGAGAAAGGTATGGGGGATCTCCAAACCAAGGAGAGTGGGGCTCCTCTTAACCACTCTCAACACATAGGCACATTTTGTCTTTGCTGTTCTCAACAGCCTTCTCTGAGCAAACGGCACCCTCCCTTCCGGCTGCCTCAGGAACATAGGCTATTTGAGCGACTGCGGGAGGTGATCACAAGAGGTGAGTTATCATGAAGGCCTTGGGTAGAATCGAGTCCTTTGGCTGCAATGAGTGACTTCTCCCTTCTTCTCTGCAGGCTTTGTCCACCCAGACCCACTCTGGATCCCATTTAAAGAGGTGGCAGTGACCCTCATTTACCAACTGGCAGAGGGCCCCGACGTGATCTGTGCCCAGATACTGCAGGGCTGTGCAAAACAGGCCCTGGAGAATTTGGGAGAGAAGAGCACCACCCAGGAGGGCCCGAGTAAGTAGACAAAGAGGGTCCTCAGTGGGCAGCAGCCAGACTCTACTGCTTTCCTTGTCAGGCCAGCAGCAGCTGCCAATACTACTTTTTATACCAGCCCCTGCCCCACCCCAGACCATACTCTCACTGTTGTCACTTAGGTTGGGCCAGTTGCTTCTACCATTCCCTTGTCCCTATCTCTTACTTCTTTGCTAGTCTGTGTACAGCACACAAACAAGAAGAAGATCTATCAAAATAGGGTGCAGGGCCCTGTGAGACTTGATTCTGTCTTTTTCTCCCGGCTATCCCCCTCCCCTCCTCCAGAGGACACCCCTGTGCTCCCCACTTTCCTACTGATGAACCTACTGTCTTTGGCTGGAGATGTGGCTCTGCAGCAGCTGGTACATTTGGAACAGGCAGTGAGTGGAGAGCTTTGTCGGCGCCGGGTTCTTCAGGAGGAACAGGAGCAGAAGACTAAGGACCCAAAGGAGAAGGTGAATGAAGTGCCTGGGCATTTGGGTTTCTCTGTCAACCATTGCCCAGATTTGTTTCATGACCATGGGTCATTCACATTTCCTCTTGGGGATCTGTGCTTTTCTACCAATAAATGAAACAAGGAAGACACTCTGCTCCCTGCTGCTATTACTCTGGGAAAGATTAGTGAGAACAAAGATGGAGCAGGCCGTACACTATCACCCAGGAAGGAAGGTTTTAGGGAAACACAGAGTACTGTGTTAGGGGCCTTGGCCTGCAGTACAGGCTGCCCCCCCCGGAGGTGCTGTTTATGAGGATGAGCACTCACTTGCCCCCCCTTTCCCATCAGCCCTGGGCACTGGGCCTGCCGCCTGATGGGGACCTTGTGTTCTCCACTAGAGGCAGTGATGCCTTGCAGACCAATAAGCCTCACAGCAGTGGAATAAGGTCTGACCTCTGTGACCTTGAACCATTGTCCACGTGATCCATCTATTGACTGTATACAGGACATGACATGCTTCTCTGAGGATGAGTTCAGAGATGGAGGAATATGCTTTGGCAACTTGAAAATAAATGCCATTTGTTCAGTTTCGAACTTGCCAATTCAGATTTGGCAACATGAAAACAAAATGACAAAGACCTAGTTCTTTTCCTGTTTAATTCAGGAGTCCTCCCTCTTCACAGACACATTTGACAGTCGTAGGAGTACTTTTGCAGCACTTGCCTTTCCCCAGATGCATTCCTGCAAAATGCATTCTAGTCAACAACACTGTCCCAGATAAGCTGTGACATCTGGTTTCTTATCCCACCAGAACACCAGCTCCGAGACCACCATGGAGGAGGAGATGGGGCTGGCGGGCGCCACTGCTGATGACACAGAGGCAGAGCTCATCCGCGGCATCTGCGAGAAGGAGCTATTAGATGGTAAGACTTGCTGAGGGGTCTGCTCCCTGGCCCATGTAACATGTCCCAAACCTAGAGCCGTTCTTCTGACAGGCAAACAGGTCCTGGCTGCCTTTGTTCCGCTTTTACTCAAAGTCTGCAACAACCCTGGCCTCTACAGTAACCCTGAGCTCTCTGCAGCAGCTTCACTTGCCCTGGGCAAGTTCTGCATGATCAGGTAAGCCCTGGGGCGGTAGTCCCTTCTCTGAGAGGATGGGGATTGGACGGTCTCCCTGATGACCCTCTTCTGGCCCCTAGTGCCACTTTCTGTGACTCCCAGCTTCGTCTGCTGTTCACAATGCTGGAAAAGTCCTCACTCCCCATTGTCCGGTCTAACCTCATGATTGCTACTGGGGATCTGGCCATCCGCTTCCCCAACCTGGTGGACCCCTGGACACCTCATCTGTATGCTCGGTAGGAGATCCCTCATGACACTTTAGCAGGCCTCACCAGCTCTGGGATGCTGTAATCCGGCAAGTATGAGAATCACTAAAACTGTATTTGTCTGGTCTTTAGCATTACTTGGAACATCTGCTTGATACTTGGCCTGTACAGGCCATGGCTTTGTATGGCCCCAAAAGGATTGGAGCCTCAATCCCAAGCCTTGACTGCAAGCTTGGCCTCTTTCCCTGGTCCCAGCTTTCTAACTGCTTCTAGACTGTCACATTAAGAAGGGGTAATAGAGGGACACTGACTGGCTCAGTCAGTAGAGCAGAAGGCTCTTGACCTTGGGGTCATGAGTTCAAGCCCCACATTGGGGATAGAATTTACTTTAAAAAAAAAAGAAGAAGAAGAAGAAGAAAGGGTAATAGATTCCCCGCAAGGGCCTTTCCTGCCAGTGATTTAAGATTTCATCCCCAGGCTCCGGGACCCAGCACAGCAAGTGCGGAGAACAGCGGGACTGGTGATGACGCACCTGATTCTAAAGGACATGGTGAAGGTAAAGGGGCAGGTGAGCGAGATGGCTGTGCTGCTCATTGACCCCGTGCCTCAGATCACTGCTCTGGCCAAGAACTTCTTCAATGAGCTTTCCCACAAGGTGAGAGGCAGTGAGGAAGCTGAGGGCTCGCTGCTCAGGAAATAGGCACACCACCATCTCTATAACGTGACACTCTCTGTCTCAGGGCAACGCGATCTATAACCTCCTTCCAGATATCATCAGCCGCCTGTCAGACCCCGAGGGAGGGGTGGAGGAAGAGCCTTTCCACATCATCATGAAGTATGGTTCCCCGGGCCCAGAAGCACACTTTTCATGGAGTAGATGCTTAGGAAAGAGACGGATCTATACTTGAATTCTGGCTCTGCTCCTTAGCCGTATGGCCTCCAGCAATAACTTAACCTCTCTGTGCGTGTTCCTCCTCTAAAGGATGAGGCCTGTGAGACTTGTCCCTTAGTTCCTGAGCAAGTTCAGTACAAGAAAGTTGCTAACATGGTGGTAGGCACAGTAGTCCTCACTACATGGCAGTGCTTTTGTTATAAATTCCCATTCTCAGTGAAAATTTCTCAGGGGCGTGGGGTGGACCTATTGCTGATAGCATACGAAGAGGGCAGGAGGAATGTTGAGGCAGGCCTAGGCCATGGCCAAGGGGATTTTCTCCCTCGGCCAGGAGGATGGCAGCAGGTTGGTGCCCAGGGAGGGACGGGGTTGTGTCAGGGACAGGTCTGAGCTGGCCCTGGGAGGTCACACGTCTCCCCTTCCTCAGGCAGCTGCTCTCCTACATCACCAAGGACAAGCAGACTGAGAGCCTGGTGGAGAAGCTGTGTCAGCGCTTCCGCACAGCCAGGTACTGCCTTCCCCCGTGGCGCCCCGCAGCCGTTGGAGCCTCCAAGGCCCAGGCAGGATGGGCCTTTACTCCTGCATCCCGCTGCTTCCTACAAGCCTTTGCCATCTGCAGGACTGAGCGGCAGTACCGGGACCTGGCCTACTGTGTGTCACAGCTGCCGCTTACCGAGCGAGGCCTCCGCAAGATGCTGGACAACTTTGACTGCTTTGGGGATAAACTGTCAGATGAGTCCATCTTTGGTGATTTTTTGTCGGTCGTGGGCAAGCTGCGGCGTGGAGCCAAGCCTGAGGGCAAGGTGAGTATGGTCCGGCCCTAGCAAAGACACCCGCGTCTGTGCTGCCCGGGCCTGCCTCACCTGCCCCAGGCTGCACTGTAGCCAAGTCACCAGCATGACCTGAGACCAGGTCTTTCTGTCTTCAATTCCTGTTTCTTTTTCTCTTTTTAAAATTGAACTTTATTTTTTAGAGCACTTTTAGGTTCAAAAGCAAAATTGAGTGGAAGGCATAGAGTTCCTCATATGTCCCCTGCCCCCACACACACACAGCCTCCCCCACAATCAATATCCCCCACCAAAGTGGCACATTTGCTGCAATCGATGAATCTGTGTTGACACATCATTATCACCCAAAGTCCATAGTTTACCTTAGGGGTCACTCTTGGTGTGCATTCCGTGAGTTTGGACAAGTGTGTCGTGGCCTACGTCCATCATTATAGTATCATATAGTATGGTTTCACTGCCAGAGAAGTGTCTGTGCTCCCCCACTCTCTGGACCCCAAGCCCCCAGCTACCACTGATTTTTTTTACTGTTGCCACAGTTTTGCCTTTTCCAGAACATCCTATACCTGAGTCAGGCAGAATGTACACCTCTCAGCTTGGCCTCTCTCTGTGTTCTGCATCTTAGTTTTTACTGTGTCTTTTCATGGACTTCTTTTTCATCATAGAAATAACTGTTTCCAGGGGCACCTGGGTGGCTCAGTGGTTAAGCATCTGTCTTGGCTCAGGTCGTGATCCTGGGGTCCCGGGATCGAGTCCCGCATTGGGTGCCCCGCATGGAGCCTGCTTCTCCCTCTGCCTGTGTCTCTGCCTCTCTGTGTCTCTCATGAATAAATAAAATCTTTTAAAAAATCTTAAAATCTTAAGAAATCTTAAAAAAAAAAAAAAGATTTTAAAATCTTAAAAACAAAAAACTGTTTCCAGGCCTATTCTTCATCTCTTCTTCCCTTTCAGGCTATAATCGATGAATTTGAGCAGAAGCTTCGGGTCTGCCACACCAGAGGGTTGGATGCAGTAGAAGACCTGGAGGTTGGCCAACGGGGTAGCCAGAGAGCCCCATCCACCAAGAAACCCTCCACTGGTATGTGAGGCAGCCCCACGGGTGGAGAGACCAGGCCTCCTCTCAGAGGTTCCTTTTTCTGGGACTGGTGTCTCTGCCTTTTCTAGTTTCAAAGCGGCACCAGCATCTGGCTTCTGCAGCCTCATCAGACAGTGACTTTGTCACCCCCAAGTCCTGCCGTACTGCCCATCGGCATCCAAATACCCAACAGCGAGTTTTCAAAAAGAAACCCAGAATTGTCTTCTCAAGTGATGAGTCCAGCGAGGAAGGTATGCTGCTCCCGGCCTTGGCCCAGAGGGAGCACAACTTGGGCGGTGAGGCTGGTTCCGATGGGGCCCTGCTGTGTAGATGGTCTTCACCCCTGCCCCCAGGTGTCCTCCCCTCACGCAGTTTGGGTTTGATTTCTGCGGTGTGGTCTGGGGCCATCCCACTGTTCTCTGAGATCTGTTTTTCACCATCTTTGTGACTCAGCTTTTTCTTATTTCTCCAATCCTCTGAGTAGAGCTTTCGGCAGAGATGACAGAAGAGGAGACACCCAAGAAGACCACACCCATCCGCCGAGCACCTCTGCGAAGGCACAGGCCCTAAGAGGTCATCCTCCCTGTCCCCGTCCCTGCTGTGCAGGGTGTCTTGTGGGGGTGACCTTGAAGTCTGTTGCTCCTGTAAAACACTTGTTTGCCTGTCTTCCTTTCTTTTTTTAAAGTATGGTTCTTCAACTAGCCTAACTGAGCAGGATTGAGCTGCTTTCACTGGATTGTGTCTGCCACAATTATTCCTAGTGAATAAATGTTTTTATATGTTTTTATTCTTCCTAGCCTTGTCTGTTTCATCTTTCACATTAGCCAAGACACAGGAGGCAGGCAGAGGATTATCAGTCCAGAAAGGGGAGGTTCTAGAGGCTGTTTCAAGCTCCATGCTCTCCCCCTGGTGCCTTAGTTTCCCCTTCTCAACCTCCCCATGCTGCCCAAATAGCAGGATTGCTTCACGGCAGCAGAGCACAGTGTCTAGTCTCCAGATCAGTGCTGCTCCACTTGGGGGCAGTTTTGCCCTCCAGGGGACATTTGGCAATGTCTAGAGATTATTTTTGTCATCAACCTAGGTTGGAGGGATGCTATTGGCATCTAGTGGGTAGAGACGAGGGATGTTGCTAAATTTCCTACAATGCAGAAGACAGACCCCACAACATAATTACTCAGCCCAAAACATCAATGGTGCCAAGGTGGAGAAACCCTTCTCCAGACCAAGGGCTGGTCTGTGTGCTCCCCTCCCCGCTTTATGTTCTGTAAGCCCATCTCTGGGACAGGTGACTGACCTGGCCACCGGGCTGATGGAAGGCCAGGTCCTCTCCACCATCTGTGGAAACTCCACCTACCAAGAATCCCTTTACTGTTAGAGTCTGTGGGAAGTCAGCCCCTCAGGCAGGCACTGCTTTCGCCTGCCCACCCCCTCAACTCCCCAAGTCTTGTCTGCTGAGTCACCTGGACCAGGAGGCAGTGAGCATGCTCTCATGACGACAGTGGTGTCTTTGCTGTCATGACAACGGCAGGCTGCATCAGTAATGCTCTGTGGGCACTGAGCTCCCTCTTTCTGGCTGAGGACACTACTGAAAAAGGATGCGCAACAGGCAAAAGGGAAGATGGGACCTCAGATAACGCACTGTGGGTAGTGTGGGAACATGAAGGGGCTAGGACCCTTTCCAGAGAAAGATTAATGGTCCTGGTTGAGCCTCTGAGTCCCCATCCCAGGCCCCAATAGAAAGCCTGTGGCGCATCCCATCTGTCACCTCCTGTCCCCGTTAGGTGCCCTCTGGCCCTGCACTTGGGGTTCGTGAAAAGCCCCTGGGAACCAAGCAAGCACATGGCTGCCAGACACTGACTTGGCTCTGGGGCCCCAACGAGGGAGGGCAATCCCAGAAAGGGCAGGGACTGGGAGCCGGGTGCGGGGAGTGTGCTCTCTGCCTTTTAAGCAAAGGTTATCACCAGGCGGGCTAAACTTAGCTGCAGGCTCTTCAGCTAGAGAAGGGGGCTGGTCTCAGGTTACGCTGGGCCAGCAAAGAGGCCCCTGGGTCCCCAGCCCCCAGCACCTGCTGATGGGCCAAGTCCATCCCACCCCACCCCTTCCTAAGCCGTAGTTCCATCCTTCCTCAGCTGGGGCTGCGGCTGCGGAGGGCAACGGGCCCCTTCCTCTACCTCGCGTGCGGCCGGGGGCGCTTCCCACCGCGTGCCGGAGACCTGCCGGGTTTTTTTCCCTCCTCCGACCGCTCGCCCTGCCCCCCGCATTCCCGGGCGCCGCAGGGCAGGGGCGTCCCTGGCTCCGGGGCTGGCCCGCACGTCCCAGGATGGGGAGGGACTTCCGCCCGCACGTCCCGCGCTCCCGCCCGGCTGCAGCGGCTGAAAGGGGCACTGTCTCCAGGCCCGGGCGGCGCAGCCCTCAGCTCTCCCGGAGCGACTTAGTGGGGGGCCTCCGGCCTGCCCGCCCCCCCGGGCCCAGCCCCGCCCGGGGCCCAGCACTGGTGCACACGGGGCCCGGTTTGTCCCCCCAGTTATCGGCTCTGCGCGCTGCTCCAGCTCGCAGGGCGGCGTGACCTTCAGTGCAGAAGCCGCCCCCACCGTCGGCCGCCTCCGAGCCGCCCCCGAGCCTCCAGGCCCCCCTGCCCTGCGCCTCACCAGGTCCCCGGCCCACAGAGGCCGGGAGCCAGGGCCCCGGGGAGGGGGCAGTGGGGGCTGGGCCGGGCCCGGCGGACGGCGGCCGACCCCCCCCCCACCCCCCCCCGGGCCGTCTCCTCCGCGGATCCCCCGTCACTACCGCAGAGCCTGGAGAAGTGTCTCAGGCCTCCCGCCTCTCAGTCTCCCAAAAAAAGGGGACGGGGGTGGCGGCGTGCAGCGGCGAGGGGTCCCGGCTCCGGCTCCCCATCCCGCCGGCTCCCAGGGCCCCCCCGTGTCATCCGTGCGGCAACGCCAACGGCCGCGGCTCCCGGAGGCCCTCCGTCGTCCCCAGGAGCCGGCCTCGCGGCCCGCAGAGCTCCCTCGGAGCTCGCCGCCCCCACCGGGCCGGTCTCCGTCCCCTCCCCCACGCCGTCCCCGGCCCACCCGCTGGGTGCGTGCGCGCTGGGGCCGCAGACCCGTCCAAAAGAAAAAAAAGGGGGCCCGGCTACTCGCGGCTTTACGGGCGCACGTAGCTCAGGCCTCCGCGCCCTCGGGCCGCGACTGGGCGAGCGGGCGGGAGGCGGGGCCCGCGCCCCCCCCGCCCCCCCGCCGGGCCCGGCGCTATAAATCGAGCCCGCAGCGGCCGCCGGCGCTCTCTGCTCCTCCCCGCCCGACAGACAGCCGCGTCTTCTGCTGCAGCCCCAGGTAAGGCCGGCCGGGCCCCGCCGACGGGAGCCCCAGAACAGGGCGCCCCGCGGGCCCCGCGTACCCGGCCGCACCTCGGCCCTGCGGGGCAGGGGGCGCGCGGGGGCGGACGGACGTGCCCGAGCGCGGGGTGGGAATGGAGGCCGGGGGGGGGGCACCGGGGGGCACCGCCCCGCGCCTTCATGCTCGCCCCCGTCTGTCCGCAGGCGCGTCCCCGAGGCACGATGGTGAAGGTCGGAGTGAACGGGTGAGTTCGGGGCCGCGGGCCGGGTGCGTGGGAGCGTGGCGCGGTGGTCCTACCCCCCCCCCCAAGGAGAACTCAAGGTCGGCCCGGACCCGCGAGGCGCCGCCGCGGACGGCCTCGTGGCCCCGGCGCGGCCTCCTCCCACCCGCCGCCCGTAATCCCCCGCCGTCCCCGTAATCCCCCGCCGCTTTCTTCGCTTTCGCGCCCTGCGGGGTCACGTGCCGCGGTGCGCCCCTCCCCCGCCCCCTCCCCCCGCCCCGCCCCCGCCCCCCGAGCCGGGGCCCCGGGATGCCCGGGCCGGCGGGGGGCGCGGCCCGCTTGCGGTCACCGGCCGCCATGTTGCAACCGGGAAGGAAGCGCAGGAACCGCCGTTAGGGAAGCTCCCGTAGCTTCTCTGCCGCTCGCCCGTGACTCAGCCCTGCTCTGGGCCCGCGGGGTGCGGTCGCCGGCGCCCCGGAAACCAGGTGGGGCGGGGCTGCAGACCTGGCCGCGGACCATCCCTAGGCTGCCGGCGACTTCCCTTGGGGATGCTCCTCCTAGAACATTCTCTGGGGGATTAGGAACAAGGATCCGAGGGTGCCCTCCTGTCTTTTTTTCGTCGTTTTCTTTTACCCCCTTTTTTCTCTAGAGAGGAAAAGGTGTGGTAGCGCAGCTCAGTGCCATGTTGGGGGAGCTGAGTCATGGGCAGTCGGAGACTTTGCGCCACAAGATGGCTCCTGAGGCGGCAGCCCCTTCCTGCACCTTGGCTGTCCTGGAAGCTCTCTTCACCCACGCCCAGAGCTGACCCAACCCTAAGGGCCAGGCTAGAAAGGTCACTGGGAGGATTAGGTGTCCGTGAGCCTTGGGAATCCTGCCCTTCTCCCCATTCCATCTTCCAGAAATCAGATCCCCATTCGTCCTAATCTGGGGTTAAATATAGCCGCCTGACCTTTCTGCAGCGGGGGCCTGGGCTTCTAGTCTTCCACCTCCCCCAGCTGCCCCCCACGCGCACGCCCACACATCTGCTGCTTCAAGCCTGATGTTTAGAAGAGGGCTTAGCAAACTGGAACCGTGAGATTAGGAGGTTGAGAACTACTCCTTTTTCCCCTTTCTCTTTTGGAGGAAGGAATGGGCTTTCCATGGCCAGTTAGTTTCTGACCTTTACTCTTGCCCTTTGAGCTTGGTGATGCCAGGTGTGCAAGTCTTTGCTGCCCAGAGGGTGTATCCTGAAGCTCCGCCAGACCAGAACAAGCATTTCTCAGGGCACAGCTAGTGGGGGGTGATAAACACCATGCACCCGGACTGTGGGGGTGGCCGGAGCAGGGCCCTGCACTGCTGCTCCTCTTTGTGGGGACTGGCGAGTTGGGCAAGTCTTTGAATCTGATCACCTCTTGGGGCAGGTTTCACTTTTTGGCCAGGGTGTCCTGGCAAGGTTGCCCAGAAAGATAAAATTAGACTTCTTGGGACTTCCTGGTGGCTGGGAAGTGCCATCTTCTAACCTCTGGAAGAGAGTAAGTTGGCCTGGGGCTGCTTCCATGCCCATCTCACCTTTTGTTCTTCTCAGATTTGGCCGTATTGGGCGCCTGGTCACCAGGGCTGCTTTTAACTCTGGCAAAGTGGATATTGTCGCCATCAATGACCCCTTCATTGATCTCAACTACATGGTGAGTGCTGCCCCTGCAGCTGAGCTAGGGAGCCGAGCCTGGCTGAAGCGCAGCCCGTCAATGCCCTCCCTTGGTCCCTCCAGGTGTACATGTTCCAGTATGATTCTACCCACGGCAAATTCCACGGCACAGTCAAGGCTGAGAACGGGAAACTTGTCATCAACGGGAAGTCCATCTCCATCTTCCAGGAGTAAGTGTGCAAGACCCAACAGGGAGAAGTTTGTTTTGAGGGAAGATACTAGGATGGGGTGACCACCTCAAGGTTCATGGTACCTTTGTCTTTGAACTTGGCATCTTTGTCTTCCCTCATAGGCGAGATCCCGCCAACATCAAATGGGGTGATGCTGGTGCTGAGTATGTTGTGGAGTCCACTGGGGTCTTCACCACCATGGAGAAGGCTGGGGTGAGTGCCAGGGAGACCATAAAGGTGGAGAAGGGTGACCCTGGGATTTGGTAGGGAGTATGGATGTAGACCAGGAAAGGGAGCCCCTGGATCATAATGACTCCTACTGCAGGCTCACTTGAAAGGCGGGGCCAAGAGGGTCATCATCTCTGCTCCTTCTGCTGATGCCCCCATGTTTGTGATGGGCGTGAACCATGAGAAGTATGACAACTCCCTCAAGATTGTCAGGTAGGTATGGCAGGAGGGGAGTGGAGAAACGGTCCCATAGTACTTGTGCACGTTCCAGGATGGACTTGCTTGACCTTGACTTGCCTACCTCTTCACAGCAATGCCTCCTGCACCACCAACTGCTTGGCTCCTCTAGCCAAAGTCATCCATGACCACTTCGGCATCGTGGAGGGCCTCATGGTATGAGTTATGGGGAAAGTGCCTAGGCCCTTCATTTCTCACTTGGGACTACATTGTTTTCCCCACTTAGAACATGATCCTGGGCTGTGGGGGCTATGGGGCATTGGGGGTTCCGAGGTCCGGTCACTCTATCCCTAAACTCTTCTTAAGGGGAAGAGAGAGGCCAAAGGGTCGGTGAGGCGATGACTACTGGCAGGCCCTCACTCCTTCTCCCTTGTCTCCAGACCACCGTCCATGCCATCACTGCCACCCAGAAGACCGTGGACGGCCCCTCTGGGAAGATGTGGCGTGACGGCCGAGGGGCTGCCCAGAACATCATCCCTGCTTCCACTGGCGCTGCCAAGGCTGTGGGCAAGGTCATCCCTGAGCTGAACGGGTGAGGTTCCTTGCTGCTGTTCTGCCCTGGGCATCTGGGGGGCCAAGGGGAATGGTGCTGACCCTGCTTCCACCCCCTCCCGTCTATAGGAAGCTCACTGGCATGGCCTTCCGTGTCCCCACCCCCAATGTATCAGTTGTGGATCTGACCTGCCGCCTGGAGAAAGCTGTAAGTATGACCTGGAAAAGGTGGTGGCCTAGGGATTAGTCCGCAAAATTGGACCTTGAATAAGCATCTCATTTCTACCTCATTAGGCCAAATATGACGACATCAAGAAGGTAGTGAAGCAGGCATCGGAGGGACCCCTCAAAGGCATCCTGGGCTACACTGAGGACCAGGTGGTCTCCTGTGACTTCAACAGTGACACCCACTCTTCCACCTTCGACGCCGGGGCTGGCATTGCCCTCAATGACCACTTTGTCAAGCTCATTTCCTGGTAAGTGGCCGGCCCGGTGTGGAGCAGCACCTAGGAAAGCAGTTGGGAGTCTGGCGCCCTCTGGTGACCGGTTCAGGAAAATGGGCTTTAATTCTTGATCTCTTTCCAGGTATGACAATGAATTTGGCTACAGCAACCGGGTGGTGGACCTCATGGTCCACATGGCCTCCAAGGAGTAAGAGCCTCCTGGACCACCAGCCCCAGCAAGAACAAGAGGAAGAGAGAGGCCCTCAGCTGCTGGGGAGTCCCTGCCCCAACTTAATCCCCCAACACACTGAGAGAATCTCCTGACCTCCAATTTACATCCTAGACCCCAAGGAAGGGGAAGGGCTTGGGGAGCCCTACCTTGTCATGTACCATCAATAAAGTATACTGTACCCAGCGAAGTCTTTGGAGGTTTTGTGTTTTGTTTTTTTAGCTTATTACAGGGTCTGGGGTAAAGGGGAGGGGAGCTAGGCTGTGTGCCAGAGAGGTCAGTCCAGCCTACCTTAACCAGCAAAACTCAGCCATGGGCCTCCCCTAACAGAAGGCATCCTTCATGACTGCGTGCACACAGCACTCCCTACCAAGGGCTGTTGCTCTTCACTATGGCTTAGTATCCCTCTGGGGCCCCTGGTGCTACAGGATCCTGCATGGCCACTTGAGAGGACCAGTCCATTTTGTCACCAGATACCTGGCCAGCTCTGAGAGCTGTACTGTCTGCAGCCCCCTGGAGGGTAACCTTGCAGAGAAATCAGGGCTTTGGAATTGGGCTAGCAAATCTAACAGCCTTGGCCAGGCTGGGTTACCTGGCCACTGTGAAGCGGAGCCCTAGCAGTGTGGAGTATAGTGACTGCCAGGGTGCAAATTCCACTCTGCCTCACAGCTGTGAGATCTGGAGTAAGTTACTGGCATGTGCGCCCTGGTTACTCCCATCTGCAAGATAAGCCAGTGCCCAGCCCCTGAAGGTCTGGAAGGATTACATTCTGTGGCTGTATTAAGCACTGGGGTAAGTGGTCAGGAAAGTGAGGGTAATGTCCACCTCTAGTACTTTCTCGGGACACATTGAGGGAATCCGTGCCATCTCCCTGGGTGAGGGCTTCAGGGGTGGAAGCACAGGCTGGCCTCAGCCACAGATGGAGGCCCCAGTTCTGCAACTGGAGCCTCCACTGGGGCAAGTTCCTTACAACCTCCCCGCCTTACTTTGTACCTGCTCACATGTAAGGTGATGAACAGTGCGTACCTCCCAGAAGGGACTGTGTAGCCAGCACCAGAAAGTGCTTCAAACAGTGACACACAAGTGTTCAGTAAATACTCTCCAGGTTATTATTAAAGATTCCATTCCAATGTCAGCTCAGCCTTCCTCAGGCAGTTAGGCTGACGCGTCCTCCCTCATTGCCATGTCTCCAGTTTCTCCCAACCTCTTCCCAGTCTGGGACATCTTCTTAGCCTATTGGCCCTCAGTGTATGACAGACACGGAGGAGACAGATCTCCAATGGATGCTTGAAGAGACTAAGACCCTGAGCGCATACACATGCACGCACACACGCACGCACACACACACACACACAAGTAGCTTCACCTTTTTCTCTGCCACTCAGCATTGACTGGGAAACAAGCAAGGGCTTCCACTTCCCTCCACAACACTGCACCCAGTCAGGTTGAGAAGCTGCCTGGACCCAGGCTTCATGAGGGAAGGGTCGCAGCTGCGTCTCTGCCATCCACGGGCAGACGGCAGTGAGCACTTGAACGACAGAGGGAGGACAGAACAGCCTACCCAGTCTGTCCTCCTCCCACTGCATGTGTTTATAAGCCATAGAATATCCAGCCTAATCCACTTCATACCAGTACCTGGGCCGGTTAGCACCAGTACAGAATCAGCCAGCTGGCTCGAGGCCAGAGATGGAAGGAAGCTCTGACAACCACATTCCTTACTCAGTGGAGAAAGTAAGGAGCCACAATTGCTCTGGCAGGATTTTAAAGATGAGAAAGTAGCAGACACCCACGCATGAAGGCAGCAGAGCCCCAGCTGTGGTGGGAGTCGCCTGGGACGGGCAGGCTGAGCCTCGCTCCAGACACCTTAGGGCCCTGGAGGCTAAGGACCAGGCAGGAAGGCTGAGGGAGGAGCGCCCCAGTCCCCAGGGGCAAGGCTTGGTGCGGCCAGGCGAATGACGTTCCCCTTCTGTGAACCCCCCTCTGCCTCGGTGAGTTCCCAGCAGGGTGGGGGCCCCAGGGCACCAAGCTGGAGGTAGGTCCCTATCTCATGGAGCTATCAGATGAGACATCGCGATCGGAGTCCTCAGCCTCACTTGGCGGCGGTGGCGGCGGGTCGCTAAGCGGGACCGCAGTGAAAGCAGGAGACTTTCTAGAAAAAAACACCAGTTGTCACCTTGGGGCAGGCAGGCATCCTGCTGAGGCTGGCATTCCTCTTTCCCGTGACTTTATTCTCAGACGGGCCTGTGAGCACCATCTCAGGCAAGGACAGGAGGGCCACAGAGGCAAGGGTGGCCACAGGGTAAGGGAAGCAGGGAAGGGTCTACCCACTTCTTCTACCCCACTCTGATGGGATATGGTCCCTGTCTTTATCCTGTGGACTCTGGGAGGCTCAGAGTTCAGAAATATCTCAAATTGCGGGGTGGCTCAGTCAGTTAAGCATCTGCCCTCGGCCCAGGTCATGATCCCAGGGTCCTGGGATCGAGCCCCACGTCTGGCTCCCTGCTCAGCGGGGAGTCTCCCTCTCCCCCTGCTGTGCTCACTTGCTTGCTCTCAAATAAATTTAATTTAAAAAGAAGTATCTTAAATCATACTATGAGAGAGGTTGCCTGAGCCCAAGTGCACAGACTTGATTTATGTCTATCTAAATCTACTATGTCTAGTATTTTTGTGACTTTTTAAAATTTACTTTTTTGTAGAGGTAGAGCTTACACAGGGTTAAATGCACCAATTGTAGCCCTGGCTTCAGATAAAAATCTGCCCCCACACCTCTTCTGTTCCCTACCAATTTTTAGCTGCTCCTAACCAGGGGAACCACCAGGGTTAGTGGCATTGGGAGGTTTGGGCTGTCCAGCCACAAATGGGCACACACCCCTTATCCGCCTGCTAAGGGAGAGAAGGTTGTCGGGCTGGCCTGACATACCAGGTGGCCTCTAAGGGCCTCCCATCACGATGCATGGGGTCTCAGGGTCACAGGGCCTCTGGTCCACCACTCCCCTGCCCCGCCCGTGCGCACCCTAGGAAGAAGACTCGGAAGAAGGCAGGCCAAGCCCCCACTCCAGGGGAGGTCCTCACCGGTCTCCAGACTGTGTGATGAGCCGGCGGCAGGTCTCCATCTGCACGTCCAAGCCTCGCTTCATGCTGCACATCTCCATGTATTCATGCAAGTGTCGGTTCATGTCATTCTTAGCTGTGGCCAGCTCCAGCTGTGGCAGGGGCAGGGCAGGGCCATCCAGGTCAGCGTTGTCCTTGCCCCAAACTCCCAGGAAGCTAACACACCAAGAACACCACCAGGGGGTGGGGGGTGGCAGGCGGCCGTGGGTGAGGGCTCAGATTAAAAATAAGCCAGGCCAAGTCAGAAGGCACCCAGTGTACTCTCATTCCTCCTAGTTGTCCTGGGAATCTCTGCCTATGGAGGAAGGCAGAGGCCTCTGCTACGGACCCTCTCTGATGAGAGGAACGTGCATGTGAGCAGAACAGAGAGCCCGGCGGCCGTCTGCGCACAGCCTTGCCCCCTCACCGGGCTTCCCACATGGCCCTGTACAAGGCTGCACCCCATCTGTCTCCCTCTCTCATTCAGGTGCTCCCAGGAGGCCAGCCATGGGTCGTATTCATCTCTGCCTGTGCATGCCCAGCACCCTGATGGGGAAATCACTTAGTGACCCCCGGGACATAGCACAGCACAAAGGGGGCCCTCCCGCTTGCTCTGCTGGAAGAGGCTCAATCCTCTCCTTAGTACCCTCTTGTCTCACCTGTGAGCCAACTCAGCATCTAACAGAAAGAATGTGGCCACAGCCAGTGTCCTATTGGTTCTAAGATGTATCCCCATTCAGGAAACGTTCCAGGAAACGTTCGTGAGAAAATGGGGGCTCAGAATCAAGGAAATACGGCCTCCTTCACAGAGGTAGAGCTGAGAGGCGGGGCAAAGGCGGAAAAGATCTGGGCCAGAGACAATCTGGACCTCTCTTTGTTTGGGGTACAAAGGACAGGGGCCAAAAGGAGAGGCTGAATAAAACTGCTTGAAGGAGATTGGCCTGGCTGCCTGAGAGCAGAGAAAGGGTAGGAAACTACCCATGAATAATCCAACTTGGATAGAGGAAACCACCCAGAACTAATCCAAACTGGACAGGGAGAGGATGGGAACTCAGAGGAAGAAACAAATGGGTCACAGGGCCAGACAGAAGAGATGGTGGCCTGGTGCATCGGGAGCCCCAGTAGATACAGCTTGGCTGGCAGCCTTGACTCCAGAGCTGGGACACGGTAGCAAGCCAGAGCAGCAGGACATGCCCACCCACCACTCAATCCAGGAAGACAACCGGGGGTTACCAGCTTTTGTTCAGATGGGCTGCTGCCTCACCCCAGTTTCTCTAGCTCAGGGGAGCAGGAGGGGAAGGGGCTAACTTCCAGAGGCCATCACTCACTAGGACAGGAAAGAAGGAAATGAAGCAAATGTATTCTATACAAAGACAAGGCTAGATCTCCACCAGTTGCCGCTATGTATCTGTGTGTGTCCCCTTATTTATCTCACACGTCTAAAGCAGGGGTGAGAGAAGGCAGCCACCACACGCTAGGAGGTGTCCAACAGCCTCCACTGAAAATCGCAGCCTTGCTCTGTGACCAGAGGGCGGCATAGGGCTGGGACTCAATGGAGAGGAAGCAGAAAGGACAGCAGGAGCTCCTTCCACCCTCCACCTGGCCCTGGCTTTACCACTGATAATGGGAAATGCACCTTGCCTTCATCCCAGTCACCCCAGGGGTCACCAGGGCCAACATTGCACCTAATGCCCCCCGTCAGCTCTCCCAACACCTCTCCTAACACCATCTCACTGCAAGAGAAGAAGACTGCCACGTGGGTGTCAGCAAGTGGATGGAAAGCAAGTGGCTCCCCACCCCCTCCTCATCGGGGAGCAGACACGTGGCTGCAGGCCTTTAATACTCAGCCTCGGGCAGGGGCAGCCCGGGTGGCTCAGCGGTTTAGCGATGCCTTCAGCCCAGGGCATGATCCTGGAGACCAGGGATTGAGTCCCACATTGGGCTCCCTGTGTGGAGCCTGCTTCTCCCTCTGCCTCCCTCTATGTGTAGCTCTCATGAATAAATAAAGTCTTAAAAAAAAAAAAAAAAAAACACTCAGCCTCTGTCTGCCTGGGCAAGAGACAAACAGGTGGTTTAAAGAAGAAAGACCGGGATCCCTGGGTGGCGCAGCGGTTTGGCGCCTGCCTTTGGCCCAGGGCACGATCCTGGAGACCCGGGATCAAATCCCACGTCGGGCTCCCAGTGCATGGAGCCTGCTTCTCCCTCTGCCTATGTCTCTGCCTCTCTTTCTCTCTCTCTCTCTCTGTGACTATCATAAATAAATTAAAAAATTTAAAGTAAAAATAAAAATAAAGAAGCAAGACCATGTGATATGTGTTGGGAGAACACACATGTAGAAAAATCATCTGTCAACTTCCTTCTCAAAATGCAGGCAGTGTGAGAGCAGCAAGGATATATATATGCCACATGGGCTTGAAGAGAGGCTGAGAGTTACAGGCCCACAGCCTCTTCCCTAAGTGAAGGGCCCTCCCCGTGAGCAGGAGGCCCCCCTCCACCCAGAGTACCACAAACCTCCCTCAGTGGCTGCAGGCCTAGCTCTAACTTAGAGCACTGCTTCCCTTGCCTGCTTCCAAAGGACCCTCCCGGCTAGGGAATGACAACAGAGGTTCCTCCATCAGCCAAAGGGCTGAGCTAGGAAACAGAAAAGTCACAGTCTACTTAGTAGCCGCTGCTATCACCCAGACAGTACTACTGATAATTGTAAAACCGCCATGCAGCATGCTTACTAGGAGGCAGGCACTGCCCTCAGCTCATTGCCTCATTTAATTTGATCTTCAGACCAGCTTGTGAGGGGGTTGTGATTCAGACCCCACTTGACAAATAAAGAAATAGGCTCAGAGAGCGGAAGTAGCCCATTAGAAGCAGGAGCGGCAGAAAGTAAGTGACAGGGCTGAGACTAGAACCCACATCTGGGGCAGCCCGGGTGGCTCAGCAGTTTAGCACTGCCTTCAGCCCAGGGCCTGATCTTGGAGACCCGGGATCAAGACCCGCATCGGGCTCCCTGCATGGAGCCTGCTTCTCCCTCTGCTTGTGTCTCTGCCTCTCTTTCCGTGTGTCTCTCATGAATAAATAAATAAAATCTTTAAAATAAAAAAAAAAGAACCCACATCTGTCCACCCCCCTCCAGAGCCTGAAGTCTTAAGGCTCCAGCCCCACAAAAGAGAGAGAGGGAAACGCCTGGTGTCTGGCACCCTTGGGGTCACAGCTTCAACCCCCAGCCTTACCTCTATTTGGTCAATGGTTTCCTGATATTCTTTCTCCCGGGTCTTGAACAGGGACTCTGTATCTTTAATCACCTTCTCCAAACTGTCTTCCTGCTGCTGGAGCAGACAGGGAAGCAAGGGCGAGGCCAGAGAGGAGGGTGGGATGGGGTGTTGCACAGGGCCGAGGCAGGAAAGAGAGAGAGAGAGAGTAAGGTTAAAGGAAGCTGGAGATGGCAGAGAGGATAAAGGAGAAGGGGAAAAGCAGGTAGAGGATGGAGGCCACAGAGGGAAAGCAGCGACTGCAGGGAGGAGGGGGAGGGGACGGGACGTCCAGCTTGAGGTGGGGGGCAGGCCTGGCGGGGCCCCGAGGCAGAGAGGGGCCATTACCTCTCCCTGTGCCTCTGCGGCTGCCATGGCATAGCCTGAGAAATCCTCCCAAAGCAGCAGGGTCTCCTCAGTTTCCTCCCAAGTCAGGCTGTCACAGTCGTCCTCAAAATCATACTCCCTCCTAGAGACAGGGAACCCGCTGTCAAGGAGGGCGGGGGCCTTTCTGCCAGAGGAGGGCCACTGTTGGGGGTGGGAGGTGGGTAGTGGGGGCTCCGGCCTCGGGATGGGGGCTGCTAGAGGTGGGCCTGCAGGACTCAGGACTCACAGCTGGTTGAGCATGCGCTGCATCTCCTCGTTGATGCTGAGGGCTGTGCTCTCCTCCTCATCCCCATCGGGCTGGCGGGGCCCATCACTTTCCGACAGGGAGGTGTCCTCCTCGATGGCAGCCTTGCGCTCCCGCTTCCGCCCCCCCATGGATGGGACCTTAATGGGAGACAAGTGCAGAGACTACAGAGACGAGGCCGGGTGCATGAGGAGAAGGGCGGATGGGTGCCGGCAGGGGTTGGGTTGGGGGATTGGGGGTGGGGAGGGAGCAGAGAAGCGTGAACCAGCAGGAGGGGGGGGTAGACAGGGACAGAGAGAGAAGACACAGTTACGACGACAGCAACAGACACTGGAATTACCGAGAGACAGGCGGATAGACACAGATGGGGACAGGGCTGCAGACTGAGAAGGAAGAAAAAGAAGAAACAGAGAAAATAGGGCAGTAAGACCAGGGGAGAAATGGCCCTGGGGCACCCACGGTAGATGTGCAGAATGACTACGGAGGATTTGTTTGCTAAAAAAATAAAAATTAAAAAAAAGCCTTTCTAATGAGATGACGGAACCAAAAGGCAAGTTTCAGGCTGCAAGGAAGAGGAGGACCCGGTATATACAAAGGAGAACCTGAGTCTCATGTCCAGATCTGGGAAGCCGCAGAAGGGGCAGAAAGAAATGGAGCAAAGAGGGAACGAGATAGAGAAAAGGCGGAGGAAGAGCAAGGAGAACGGAGATGGGAGAAGTCTAGGCCCAATAGCCCAGCAGGTCAAAACTGATGGCCAAAGGCCAGGGTGGCTGAGAAACTGGGACGGGACATTCAAAAGCTTGCATGAGAGCCAAACTAACCAGCTTCTTCTGTGGAGGAAGCAAGAAAAGATGAAAGGAAGAGAGGAGAGGAGGCGGACAGAGGGGGAGAGAGGGAGGGGGAGACGGCGTTAGAGATGGCTTCCGAACCTTCTCTTCAGAGGCTCTTCTTGCCCCCCAGCCTAGTCCCACGGAGGGCCCCCACTGCCGGGGTAGGGCCCCCAGGAGGATGAAGGAAGGACCCTGCCTGCGCCCCCCTCCCGTGAGGAGCTGAGGCACTGGGCAGGCGTGGGCAGGGGCCCAGGGCCTGTGGGCAGCCCCACCCCCTCACCTGGAATATCTTGATCATGTCCTCGCAGTTGCGCTGCTGGGCCACGTCACACAGTTTGGCGGTGATGTCAATGCGGCGACAGATGTCCATATCTACCTTCATGGCCTTTTCCTGGATCTTTGTATCCAGCTCAGACAGGTTCTGTCCAGGGAAGGTAGGGTGCAGTGAGAGGGCAGCCAGTACCCTAGACGAGCCCCAGGATGGCCCTGGCAAGATCCTCATCTTTCCAGTCACACACCACCATGGCCCCCTCTTCCTGAATGCCTTCCCTGCAGCACTCATGGGCTGCTCATGCCACAGACCCCCTGGTTGGACAGGGAGCCCTGGAGCGCACAGCCCAGGACCCACAGGGGCTCCCTCCTAGAACTGATGCTCCCAGTGAGACCACTGGGTGTTACAAAAGTGGAGGAAATATTGCCAGAAGAAGAAGAATGGCTAACACTCATTCAGCATTAAGTCTGTGCCAGCACGGTCCTAAGAGCATTACAATCTCCACAGTCACTCTGCAAAGTACATGCCTTTACTATCCCATTCCACAGAGGAGGACACAGAGGCAGAGTGGTGAAGGAATTCACCAAGGCCATACCACAGAGCTGGGCTCTGGGTTCTTAACTAACCGCTTGACAACCTCTAGTTATGATGGAGGCCATAGTGCCTCTTGGATACGACACGGAGCCTTTTGTTCCTTCTTTTCCTTTCTCTTTTTAAAAATATTTTACTTATTTATTTGTGGCAAGGACAGAGAACGCAAGTAGGGAGCAGAGGGAGAGGGCAAAGCAGGCTCGATGCCAGGACCCTGGAATCATGACCTGAGCTGAAGGCAGTCACTTAACCGACCAAGCTGGCCAGGTGCTCCCTTCTTTTCCTTTTGAACGAGGGTGGCGTAGGGGCAGGCAGAGGTAGATGGAAGCATAGTAAAGTGGGTGAGGAGGGCAGCCCAGGTGGCTCAGCAGCTTAACACCACCTTCAGCCCAGGGCGTGATCCTGGGGACCGGGAATCGAGTCCCACATCGGGCTCCCTGCATGAAGCCTGCTTCTCCCTCTGCCTGTGTCTCTGCCATTCTCTCTCTCTCTCTCTCTCTCATTAATAAATAAATAAAATCTAAAAAAAAATTTTTTTTTAATGAAGTGGGTGAGGATGGGGTCCAGGAAACCAACAGGCCCAAACCAGAAAGGCCTTATCTGTCTGGTCTCAGGCGTGAGGTAGCTGCACTCACATTGCTCATGAGCCCCTTGAAGACCACTAGCTCAGCTTTCAACTGCTCCACCTTCATGGCCAGCTCCTCTTGGCAGGCATCAGCCTCTTGGGCTTCCTGAAGTTGGGGAGAAAGCCCTGCCTGTTAGTGGTGCTGTCGATGCAGAATGTAGGTGAAGACAAGGAAGGGCCAGGGGAGGACAGGGTCTGGGAGGTTGCTAGGGGCCGGGTGGGGAGGAGGAAGGGTGGAGGGAGCACAGTGGTGGGCAGCCCTCACCTCCTGGAGCTCATTCACTCGCTCCTGCAGCTGTATCCGCACAGTGTACTCCTCTTCCCACCTGGCAGACATGGGGGACAGGAGGGAATGTAGGTGTGGGGTCCCACCCCACCCCACAGCTCCCTGCCTCCCACCCCTCTGGCTCAGGCCTCTCTTACTCTAGGTCTCGTGCCCTAGATGCACAGGGGCTGTGGACAGGAATGGCTGGCCAGTCTGTGGGTGGCCAGCTGCAGCTGTCGGGTGGCTCCGTGCCTCCTGGCAAGTGCAAGCTCACCAGCTGCCTTCCCAGAACCTCTGGGCCAGGAACTGGATTTAAGAGCAACTGCTACCACTCTGCACCCTTGCAGCGCCTGTCCCTCTCAGGCCCTGGCCCAGCCAGCTGCTTGGCTGGCCTTCTCCCCACTGCGGTCCACCAGCCCGGCCCCCCACCTTCGGTGGCACAGATCCAGTCTCCTGCCTCCTGCCCGCACCAGACCAGGGCTCCTCTAGCCCACTGCCCTGCCTCTCGTGGTGCCACTTAACGCCAGAGAAGCAGCTGCAGGACATACACCACATCCACAGGGTAGGTCAAGAGCCTGGGAGCAGACACTGAAAGTCTGTACCCTGCAAGCTCCAGAAAAGGCCCACACAGAGCCCCTGAAAGCGAGCAGTGGAGAGGTGATGGGGCTGGCCCTGAGGTGTGAAAGCAGTGGAAAGCTGGGGTTCCCAGACACCCAAAACCCAAGGGTAGGGAAATCAAAGTACAGAAAAGCACCTCTGCCAACCCGATGGGTAGGAACCAGAAGCGGCATCTCCTGGAATTCCAGGACTAGGACCACAAGCAGAAAAGAGGCCCCCTTGGCCACAGGCAGGCTCTGCTGCGTAGGGCTAGGGTTCTCCCTGGACGTGAGTCCCTGGCAAGCCAGTGCACAGGCCGTGGCAGCGCAGAGGCAGTAGGACAGTGCTGGGGGCGGCACGCTGCGGAGGGTTTCAGGGGCCTGCTAGGGTGCCCAGACCCCACTCACACAGCCTCCACTCAGACAGCCTATCACCTCCTGCCACTTCTTCCAGGCTGAGGAAGGAAGCCATGGTACAAGAGAAGCCACAGGATTAGGATCAGAAAGGGAGCCAGAGGCTGCAAAAAGGATAGCAAGAATACGAAAGGCTGACCAACAGACAGATTCTGCAGACATGGGATTTACTCCTCCCTCTCCCACCTCACCCCCCTCTCCCTTCCTGGGCTCTGCCCGCAGCCTCTTCCTTCCATGCCCTCCTGCTCCTCACTGGGCTCTGCATTGCAGTGCTCCTAAAAATAACTCCTCTACATCAGCAAGTGCCCCTCCTCGTGGAGCCAGCCTGGCCACCACCCTGCCAGCCCATCACGCAACCCAGCTCCCCAGCCTCTTTGCCCTCTGCCCACCCTTCCCCGCTGTCCCCATGTCCTTCTTTCTTTTGCTCTAGCATTCTCCATCAGTTAGTCAGTCAGGGCCGGGGAGGAGCCCTAGCAGCATCAAGTTATATCTTTACATAGATAAGACTTTATCTTTTCTGGGCCTGTGGGTTTTTTCATTGACAGCCTGCAGGTGTGGGATTCAGTGCCCTCATACCCCTGAGTCCGTGAGTCCCTGGAGGAAGCAAGACTGGCAAGGGGACAATAGCCCTGGGCAAGATGCACTGGGAAGGGCAGGAAGCAACAAATTCAGGTAGAAATTTAAATAAGGAAGATAGGGAAAGATTGAGGTGAACAAAACCTTAGAGTTGTTGTTGTTGTTGTTGTTGTTGTTTTAATCTGAAAATAATTCATATGGAAGCTTACTAGAATTCTTGAAAGTTTGTTTGTTTGTTTGTTTGTTTGTTTATTTATTTATTTATTTATTTATTTTCAGTAACTCTACATCCAAAGTGGGGCTCAAACTCACGACCCTGAGGTCAAGAGTCACGTGTTCTTCTGACTGAGCCAGCCAAGGCGCCCCTGGACGCTTACTAGAATTCTCTGTTCTCCAGCCAGACTTTCCCACGAGTAGGTTCCTTCCAACCTCCATTCAAATCTGGTCTCACAAAGTTCCCTCGACATGGGTAGAATTTGAGCCATTTCCATGAATTCTATGTTTACTAAAGACTTCCCTCCCAAATAAACGGTATCCTTGAGCAAAGTGAGGAAGCAGGGGCCATTCCTATGCTGGAAAACTGAGGCCAGGAGAGATCCACCCAAGGTTGCACACAGCAGGGGGAGCTGAAAATAGAACCTGGGAGGCCTCAGATTCTTCACAGTTTACTGCTAAAGCTCTACCCATGCCTTCCAGGCCACAGATAGGAGCTTCAGTGTTGTTTTAAAGAGAACAGAACGAGGGCACAGGATCTGGGGTGGAGGAACGAGTAACTGCCAGTGTCACGTACCAGACAACTCTAGCTGCAGGGCCCTCTGCACAGCAGCGTGCTGCAGAGCGATGAGCTCATCAATCCCCAAGGAATAACTCTCTGCTGCCCTGGACAGCTGGACCAAGGACAAACACTCTTTCAGTTAAGAAAAAACAAATACCCGAGAACAGCAGTTGTTTCTGTGGTTATGGGTGCATTCCAGAACTGTCCGTGTTCTGCTGCTGGCAATGTTAATTAATTCCTGCAAGGGCAGGGGCAGGGGCAGGTGCTGGGGCTGGGCCAGGGGCTGGGGCAGGCTGGTTCTGGGTGGCATCTGAATAATGGAGAGAATGGTTTAGGAGAACTGAGACTCCCAAAGGCACTTATAACACGGGCTACGATGAAGGAAGCCAGCATGAGGACAGGACTCAACCTCAGAAAGCCTGCTGGTCTGCAATCTGCTAGACTCTGGCAGGTTACAGATCCCTGAAGGCTGCCCCCAGACCCTGGGGTAATCTCTGGGAGCATTTAGCCAAGCCCCAGAGGACACCAATCTCAGCTACACTGGGCTGCAAGGGTAGTTCCCAGGCTTGCCCACAAGGGGTCAGAGTAGTCAATTAAGAGGTTAACCATGATGGCTCCCAAAATAAAGCCTCCTGCTGACATGTCATCTTCCTTCTCAACCATGGCATCCCTCACGAAGTCTACAGAGGGCTGGCTGTGTTCATGCTCCTTCCTCATGGCCTGGTTATCAACCCTCTAAGGGATCCACTTGATATACAGCCAGCACTAGCATCACATCCCTTCCCCTGGCCCGTTGTGCTACCCTGCCAGTCCCCTGCAGAAAACCCAAATCGTCTTCCTCAGACAGCACAGGGCCTGGCCCCCAGCTGCCTTATACTCACAGGGTGTGTCCATATTCTCAACTTTTCCCCACTCGGTTCCTCTGCTGGCTTCATTCACATTTCGTCATCCTTTGGCTCTCTGCACTTTCACAGATTCCCCCAGCTTCCACAAGTCCTGTGACAACTACCAGTCCTTTCCCCCTTCCCTAGCAAATTCCTTTTCCCCCTTGTTTTCTGTTTTCTTTTATTATTTTCTTTTCTTTTCTTTTTTATTATTTTATTTTTTACTTACTCTGAGCAACGTTCTGGGGTCCCAGAGCCTTTTATATGGAACTGGGGTAAGTTCCCAGTTTCCATCGACATTGCTTTGGGAAACCCAGAGCAGTGGCAGGGTCGCCCACTCCGAGATGCAGCCCCTCCCTTACCACTCCCTTCTATTTTCATTTAGACTCCCAAATGAAAGCTCTATGCTTTGTCTCTTACTTTTGATCAGTATGTGGAGCCTCTATCACAAAACTGCTCTGAGGGCTGCGCCTGGAGAGGCTTAGTACCCCAGATGTGACCACTCAAACGCGTGTCCCTTTCACACAGCACACGACCCCACAGTTAACGCAGTCATCCAAACACTGCAGCCTAGATGAGACAGAAAGAAAAGCCACAAGAAAAATATGTATTCCCCACAATCCTCCGCTTAGAGAATCCTTCTTCCTGTCACGAGTGCGACTTCTGCATTCCCTGTGGATTCCCCTCTTCCTGTACCCAGTGCCGTCTGTCTACCTCCAAGCTCCTCCTTACACAGCAGGAACTTTACTCTCCTATTCCTCCCTGATTCTTGGGCCGCACTGCTGTCCTCTCCAGCACCCACACCTCGTCCTGGCCCCATGTGTGGCATGACGCTGAGCCCGGTCCCCACCTTCCCGGTCCCCTACCTCCGCTTGTACTCGTCCCGCTCGCGCTTCACTTTAGCCAGGACGTTGTAGAGCGCGCGGATCTCGGGGGTGATGGTGTCGATCTGGACGCCCACCCCGTCGGGATGCACCCACGACAGGCCAGGCCCCTGCACCAGCGTGGGCTCCAGTCCCGGCCCGAGCCGGCGGGCGTGAGAGAAGGACCAGATGGTGCCGGGCATGAAGCGGGCTGACGAGGAGTAGGAGGTGGAGGTGGAGGTGGAGGGCGACGAGTGGCAGGCCGCGGAGGGCACGAGGGGGCCGGCTGGCGACCGCGCGGGCGAGCCAAGCACCCGCGCCGACGGGGTGCAGACGGCGGCCGGCCGGGCGCTCAGGGGCAGCCCAAGGGGCCGGATGGGGCTGACGAAGCCGGTCTGCACGGCCTGGTCGCGGCGAGCCAGGCCCCGCCGGCCCTGCTTACCCTCCTCCAGCGCCTGCTGCAGCTGCTTCTCTAGCAGCCGGTTGCGGCGCTCCAGCTCGTGCACCTTGGCCAGGAAGCAGCGGAAGCGGAGGTTCAGGGTCTTGAGCACGTTGATGTTGGAGCCCAGGTCGTTGCGGAGAGCCATGGCGGCGGGGGGGGCCGGGCCCGGCCCGGGCGGCGAGTAGGCAGCCGGGCCGGCCGGGGCGAGCGACGACGGGGACACGTCCCCTCCCCCGGCGAAATGGTCGCCTCCCAGAGGGTCCCCCAGCGGCCCGGCCAGGCCCTGCTGCTCCTGCTGCAGGAGGAAGAGATTGGGGCCGAATAACGGATTCATGGTGGCGTCTTCTGCTGGGAGACGGACACCGCTACAGGAGCAGGGATGGAGGGCGAGGGGGAAGAGCCAATGAGGCGCCAGGCGGACGCGGGGCAACCAATCAGACGGCCCGGCGGTAGGGGCAGAGGTCACGGGGGCGGGGCAGGGGAGAGAGGAAGCCAATGAACGGCCGGGCTGGAGGCTGGCACCGGGATCTTTCCGGGTCTGAGGCTGGCGGACCCCAGTCCATGCCTGCAAGCCAGGGTGGCACAGAGGAAGAAAATCCAGGTCCCTTGCTACTCCATGGGTTCTGGCAGGATGCCCATCCCCTCTACACCCCCATTGCCCTCCTCTCCCCAGAATCCAAACTGACTCCAGACCCTGAGCCCCTGAGGAGACAGGGAGCCCAAGAGCCTGAAACTCATTTCTCAGTAGACTACATTATTTTCTCTCTTCAGAGGGGCCCTGCCCCACCCTCCCGCCACTACTCTTCAAGCAACAAAGCCAGTACCCAGTCCCCTCAAAAAACACACAGTGGCCAGAGATTATAAAATGTGTATTAGATTTCATACGCAGTGGGGACACCAGCCTCACAGAGGTTAAGAGTTCCAACCCTGTGCCAACAGCAGTAAGCCACCCCAGTCTAGTACCAGCCATTCATCTAAGACAACACTGGATGGCTGCTGCCTCTGGACTGAGATTTTCTCCTCTTTGCTGGTGGGGGCTGGCTGGAATCAAGGGGGGACATGGCGGGAGTCTCAGGTCCCTTGGGGGTGCCATTCTGTTTCCGGAAGGCAGCTCTCTTGGAAGGCTGTGCTGGCAACTGCTGCTTTACTTTCTTGGTCCCTCTGGTGCTTCTAAGGGGCTGAACCCAGTCCTCAGGCTTGAGTGTGTCCTGGGTCTTGGAAAGGGATAGCACAGGCACTTCTGTGTCCGTGCCCTTAGGAGGGCCATTCGGCTTCCAGAAGGCAACCTTCTTGGAGGATAGCAGCGTAGCTGATTGTTGCTTTAGTTTCTTAGTCACCTTTGGTCCCCTGATCTCTTGAGTTGGCTGACTGCTGTCCTGGAGCTTGGAAGAAGCTTGGGACTTTGTGTCACAAGATACAGTGGACAATCCTGAGTCTGTCCCTTTGGAGATGCCATTCTGCTTCTGGAAAGAGGCCTTTTTGGGATGTTGCCGTTTCTGCAACTGCTGCTTTGTTTTCATAGCCACTCTGGCCTTCTTGGCAGGCTGGCTGCTGCCCTCAGGTTTGGGGGTCACCTGGCCCTTCACCTCAGGCAAGTCTAGGCTTGTAGGGGTGGAAGCTGCAGAATTTCCTAGGTTAAAATGAAACATGTGGTTTAAGAAAATGGGCCTCACCACTGGTTCCTGATCATTACTAGAGGAAGTTAGTACCAGTATCAAGATAAAGAAACTGCCTACTAATGGCCAAGTATGCCACATAGTGGCGTAAGAGTACACTATCTTGGGATCCCTGGGTGGCTCAGCGGTTTAGAGACTGCCTTCGGCCCAGGGCCTGATCCTGGAGACCTGGGATCGAGTCCCATGTCAGGCTCTCTGCATGGAGCCTGCTTCTCCCTCTGCCTGTGTCTCTGCCTCTCTGTGTCTCTCATGAATGAATAAATAACATCTTAAAAAAAAAAAAAGTACACTATCTAGATCCATATTACTTAATATTACCTGGCCTTTATTCAAGTCACATCTGAATCTTGTATTAGAGAAAGGGATCAAAAAAAATAAATAAAAAGGAAGAGATTATCCATCCTTGGGCAAAAAGGTTTTCAGAGGAAGCTGTCAGGAAGCTTCAGGACAGGTCACATGACACTCTTGAGGAGGAGGTGAATGAATAAACTGAGGCACTGGGCTTTTTCTTTCTTTTTTTTTTTTTTTTAATTTTTTATTTATTTATTTATTTTTTTATTCATGATAGGCACACAGTGAGAGAGAGAGAGGCAGAGACACAGGCAGAGGGAGAAGCAGGCTCCATGCACCGGGAGCCTGATGTGGGATTCGATCCCGGATCTCCAGGATCGCGCCCTGGGCCAAAGGCAGGCGCCAAACCGCTGCGCCACCCAGGGATCCCGGCTTTTTCTTTTTCAATCAAAGACCAGTCTGAGGGTGTTTTTTGTTTATGTAGATTTTGATGAGATGCAAGAAAATAAGTCATACACTGCAACTAGAAACAGGCTAGTAAGGCACAAATGAGAAATGACATTAAACACTTTTTTTTTTTTTTTAAGATTTTATTTATTCATTCATGAGAGACAGAGAAAGGCAGACACAGGCAGAGGGAGAAGCAGGCTCCATGCAGGGAGCCCGATGCAGGACTCGATCCTGGGATTCTAGGATCACACCCTGAGCCAAAGGCAGATGCTCAACTGCTGAGCCACCCAGGAGTCCCTAAACACGTACTTTTAAAGTTACAGCAAGGGCAGCCCCAGTGGCTCAGCGGTTTATTGCCACCTTCGGCCCAGGGCGTGATCCTGGAGACCCGGGA
Source organism: Canis lupus dingo (assembly GCF_003254725.2). Taxonomy (NCBI): domain Eukaryota; kingdom Metazoa; phylum Chordata; class Mammalia; order Carnivora; family Canidae; genus Canis; species Canis lupus. The sequence goes on along the minus strand of NC_064269.1, from coordinate 38,673,825 downwards.
TCGAGTCCCACGTCAGGCTCCCTGCACAGAGCCTGCTTCTCCCTCTGCCTGTGCCTGTGCCTCTCTCTCTGTGTGTCTTTCATGATTAAATAAATAAAATTAAAACAAAAATAAAAATAAAGTTACAGCAAATTTTGCTAGTTCTTACGGTTTCCCTTAACGTTCAGATGTGACTTTTGTGAGGACCATTATTTATAAAGAAAAAAAAAATTGCAGTCATGCGACTCAATCTCAGGATCAAGAATTCAATTCATGTTGGGCATAGAGATTACATAAATAAGTAAACTTGAAAAAGAAATCAACTCAGTCACAGTTTGTATTCAGAGAACTCACCTCTCCCTCTTCCAACTAAACCTAAGTTTAGGGACGCCTGGGTGGCTCATCGGTTGAGTTTTTGTCTGCGTTTGGCTCAGGGCATGATCCCGGAGTTCCGGGATTGAGTCCCACATTGGGCTCCCTGCATGGAGCCTGCTTCTCCCTCTGCCTATGTCTCTGCCTCTCTTTCTGTGTCTCTCATGAATAAATAAAATCTTAAAAAAAAAAAAAAAAAAAAAGACTAAACCTAGGCTTATATCCCAGCTGGCAGAACTCTGAAGCCTGTTCCAGAAAACCCCACCCTTCTCCGAGATCTAGGCCAGACTCAAGATGGTTGAGAAAAAGATCTGCAATTAGTGTGATGGGCTCAAAGAACCTCTAATAGTCCAGAGGAGTCTTGTGCCAACCTGGTGCTGACAATGCTGGACCTCTGCTGAGGTCTATTACCAGGAAGGCAACCCTTGGCCAAGAAGGAAAAGAAACCACAACTGCACTGGGAATGCATTTAGTGCCCAAAGACTGCAGCCACTTGGCAGGATCAAGGAAAAGGTTCCCAGTTGCACGAATTCTTTAACATATACTCAAATGGGGTCCAGGCTCTGGAACGATTCTGACTGGAATGAAAGAGGCAGAAATCCCTCCCTTCCCTGCAGTCATATACCTCCTAAAAGGTAGAAAGAGCAAAGGTGGTGAAGAAGGGCAGAAAGGGCAGAGTATGCTTACCTGTCTGGGACTGGGGGATAGAATTAGAGAATTTCTTGAACTTGGCAATAAAGAAACCATCCATATTGTGGGTATGAGGGTAGAAGCGGCGGGTAGAACGCAGGGTAGGGTGGAAGCGCCTTTCTCGAAAGCGAGTGAAACCCTCCTGGCCAAAGTCTAAACCTGTGGGCACCAACCGCACGTTCCTCTTTTTCAGGGCATAGTCTACCACCCACTCATTCTCTTCCACCTGGATACATCAAGGAGACAAGGAAGAGAGAAGGAAAAGTAGAGCTGGAGCTGAAGGGAGCTCTAAGGGGCCAACAGCCTCCTGGCCCTGTTCCCTGAGCTCCACCACAACAGAGGCCTCACCATGATGGAACAGGTACAGTATACAAGGTAGCCTCCTGTCTTGGAGGTAGCATTGACGGAGTCAATAGCACTCAGGAGCAACTCCTTCTGAAGGTGAGCACAGCGCAAGATGTCCTTCTCATCCTATTCCAAAGAGAGACCGATAGAAGGGTGTCAAAATGTCACAAGCCAGCCTCAGGAAAAGAGGTGAGCCTCCACCTCCCATCCCAGCTTGCAAGGACTAGGCCAAGACTTCTCAGCCAGCCCCCACACTCACTCTTAGCCCCACCCCACCCCCAACACCTCACCTTGTTAGTCTTCACGGCTGGGTCTTTGGAGATGACCCCAGTACCACTACAAGGAGCATCCAAAAGTACTCGGTCAAAGCCCCCCACCACCTGGGGAAAAAGGCTAGGTTAATTAGGTGTTTTTGGTGGTCCTTATCACACCATTATTTTCCAGGGGCAAGTTTCAATACTGAAGTCAAGAAGGGGACAGGCAAACTAGAAGACACACAGAGGGGAGCCACACCTTGGGGAACTGGCGCCCATCGTAGTGGCTGATGATGGTGTTGGTGACTCCCAACCGGTGCAGATTACCCACGACACTCTTGAGCCGCTCAGCATTGGCATCGTTGGCAAGAATCACACCTGTGTTCTTCATCAGCTGGGCTGAAGGGAGAGAGGCATGGTGCTCACCAGCCAGCCACCCTCCAGCCCCAAAATGTGAAGTGGTGAATTCCCACCACTTCAAGGCAACTTTACTGTGAATAGGCCTCCTCCCCATGGTCTACAGGACAGATCTAGACCTGCACCCTCTGATGAGTAAGACTGCCAGTGTGGTTTTTTTCAGTTACCAAGCATCTTTTTGGTCCTCCAGACTAACTTACTTAAATGATAATAGCTTAATAAAATGACTATAACTAGCTATATGCTGAACACTTTGCTAAGGACTTCTAAAACATAACTTAACCCCGACAATTCAAGTATAATATAACTGCCAAGCCAAGCACAGTTGCCCCATTTCACATAGTAAGACAAGACCAGAGGCTTGTCCGTGGTCATATGGGTACTTAGTGGCACAAGGGGCTGGAACCCAGGCCAAATCCAGAGTCTGTACTCTTCACTTTTCTGCTAGTTGCTTGTGCACTGTTTTCTTGAGCACCAGAGAGTCAACGACCTCATTTACTTAGAAAAGCAGAGAGCCAGATGGCTCCTACCCTGGCCTGCCTTTCTCATACCTATGTAGCTAGTCTTTCCTCCAGGGGCACAACACATGTCCAAGATCCGTTCGTGTTCTTGGGGTGCCAAGGCCATGACCGGCAACATACTGGAGGCTCCCTGAAGCATATAGTACCCAGCCAGGTACTCGGGGGTAGCACCTGTGGAGGAGGACCAGTCAGTGACATGCTGGGACAAGGGCAGGGGCAAAGGGGCTATCGGGCAGGGGATACTTACCAATGGGCACAGAAGAATCATATACCACTAGTCCAGTCTTTGACCACTTGCCCAGAGGATCCAGGTTAACTCCACGGTTAATTAGTGCCTGAAAATAAGAAAGATAAAGATTTTATAACCTCGTAGGCTACCATATCCAGAAAACAGGTGGAAATATAAAAATATGGTTCTACTGAGTTACAACACAATCATAGACTCTTTGCAGCCTCTCCTATATCACCCATGACGTCCTTTCCCTTAGCCTTAGGCTCTAACTCAAGGCCTGAACTCTATCTGAATGGAGCAGACTGCCAGCTCCTGTCCTTTGGTTTCCTGGAACTGAACTCTGATGTTCCAGTAGGCTCAGTCCCCCTTACCACTATAAAATATAACATCACCGGCTATAGCACATTAAAGATAAGGATCAGGTAGGTTACATTCACACCAGGAAGACTACACACAGGGTCCTGCCAGTGACCACAGGACACCAGTATTAACATACAGCCCCTGAACCCTCTAAAACGGTGAGTTTAAAATACTGTTTGTGCATGTGTGGGGGCAAGAATCTGTTTCACCAGCCCCTCAATGATCTAAAAAGCAGGTAACTCCCATTTTGTTCTGAGGCAGCAGAACTTTAATCCTGATGCAGCATCTCAACCCTGTCACAGGGAGCACAAGCTGAAGGGACAAGTTCTCACTTCAGAGTTCCCGGGCCCCAAGCCAGTCAGATAAATCCAGTATGACACTAGGCCTACCTGAGTTTGCCTTTGGATCATGCCTGACCAAGAAATGCTTAGGTACTAACAGCCCACTCCTCAACCCCCATCTAAGTCAGATAGGGGAGTCTCTGCAGTTAAAAGTCAACAACCCCCTGAGATACAGAAAACAAAAATCTCAAAATCCATCCCTTACCTGAGCGAGGTCTCGACGTCGGGTTTTCAAGGTATTGGTCCTGAGGGTGATGGGCCGAGGCACCTCATTAGCTTCTAAGAACTCCACCAGCTGGGAAAGCAAAATGGCAGGGAGCAAGTCAGGCTGGCCAAGGAGCTTAGCTGGAAGAGGAAAGAGGAAGGAGGCTGCCCTCCTCACACAAGGTAAGATTGAGAGGTTGAGAAAAGAAAAGAAGGGGCATTAGATTAGCACTTCAGTACCTCAGACAGAGGAAAAAGGTCCATAAGCTTGCCAAGTAGGAAGTCTCCATAGGAGTAATAAGTAGCCAGATCCTTCTGAAGCCGGTGCAGATACTCAGAACGAGACCGACCTTCCTCCCGCTGAGTCCCAAAATCACGCAGCACTCCCACTATATCCTGGATGCGCTTGTGAATCCGTTGCAAGTCTGGAGCCTGGGCATGTGGATGTGTTAAGGAACTGTAACTGTTTCATGATGTCCAGAGCCTGGAAATTTCCTCTCACAAGCACCTTTCCCCTACCCCTCACCCAGCACTGGAAGGATATCCTGCTCCATCTCCCCAGGAAGGGGCAGCACAAAGGACTCCTCCTCATCCACATTGATCTGTAGGCCCCCCTCTGTCTCATCATCCTTTTGGGGGCATGACTGAAGGGACCCTTTCTCCTCTTCCTCCTCAGTCTCCTCCTCACTCCACTGGCCCCTAGAAACAGGTTCAGAAACAAGGATTCACAGAATAAAACAGACACCAGCTCCTCCCTCAATTCTTTCACCCCAGCTGTTGCCTGGTCTCCATCTTAAGAGTTTCTAAAACTTACCCAGCCACAGCCTCCTGAACCTTTTGCTTCTGAGCAGCCCTCTCAATGGGCAGCAGCTGAAAAAAGAGACAAGGGGCTAGTAATGCAAAGCCTACCCTCCTACCCTCCCAGGTAGTATTTTATCTCTGTATTTTATCATTTCCTAAACGCAAAAGTACACTCTCAGAAGCATGGAACCTAAAGAAGTGAAATGTGAGATTGGTACAGTATTTTTTTTAAAGATTTATTTATTTATTTATGATAGACACAGAGAGAGAAAAAGAGAGAGAGAGAGGCAGAGACACAGGAGGAGGAAGAAGCAGACCCCATGCCAGGAGCCCGACGCGGGACTCGATCCTGGCGCAGGACTCAATCCCAGGACTCCAGAATCGCGCCCTGGGCCAAAGGCAGGCACCAAACCGCTGAACCACCCAGGGATCCCCAGATTGGTACAATATTGACCATTGTTGCAACTAAGTAATGGATCAAGGGGTTTCACCAAAACCGTTCAACTTTTGTGTGTAGTTTCCCTTCTCCTTAAAAAGTTCAGAACCTGGGGCATGCCTGTGTGGCTCAGTTGGTTGAGCAGCTGACTCCTGATTTCAGCTCAGGTCAATGATCTCAGGGTAGTTAAGACTGAGAGCCCCACTCAGGAGTCTGATTCTCTCCCTCAGCCTCTCTCCCTGCTCCCACACATGCATGTGCTCTGTCTCTCAAATGAATAAATTTTTTTAAAAGCTTTTATTTATTCATTTGAGAGAAAGAAAAAACACATGCACATAAGCAGGGGGGAGGAAGAAGCAGACTCCCCATTGAGCAGGGAGCCTGACGAGGGACTCGATTCCAAGATCCCAGGATCGTGACCTGAGCCAAAGGCAAAACTTAGCTGACTGAGCCACCCAGTGCATCTTCAAATTTGTTTCCTGCCCTTTCTCAGTCACAGATCACCAGCACTTTCATAGACATAATAGCCAAATGTTAACTTATTAGTTAGTTATAAGCTTCTTTATACACTTTATAACTTAGTGTATAAAGAAATTAAAATTTACTTAAGCATATTGGGTATTTTGGCAGCTTCCAGAGTTTGGAGCATTATAGTCCACAGGGTGCCTGCAAATCTCCTGATAGTAACTCTGTAGAGAAAAGGCAGTCTAGGAAAAAGGTGCAAATGTGAACTTTGTTTTCATCAAAAAAAAAAAAAAAAAAAAAAAAAAAAAACCACCACCACCACCAACCACCTTGTATCACCTGAGTTTTCCTAACATATTCATATACTAACTGTATAATAATACATAAAGAACCCCTCCCTTTTTAAAAGTAATCCCTATACCCAACATGGGGCTTAAACTTACACTCCCAAGACCAAGAGTCCCATGCTCTACTGACTGGCCAGCCAGGCAATCCTACATAAATAACTTCTTACACCCCAGTCAATAAATCTGTCCATACTCTGGATCCTCCTCTGAAACAGAATTACTAGGTCAAAAGGAAGAAACTCTCCAAGGTTCTCAGACACCAAATGCTTCACTAAAAAACTATGTACGCTCTCTATTCCCCTCAGTGGGGCACTCAAGTATCCACTTGACCAGGTCCTCACCAGCACTGAGGAGTCTCATATTTCAAAATGATCAATCCTACAGCTTTTCTACACTTTTGTGTGCATTGAGCAAACACAGATGACAGGAAAACAATGATGGAATGCTAAAACCCCTTTTCTCTACTCAGCTCATCCTTGTCACTGAGTCTCAAGGACCCGGAAAGACTAAAAGGCAAGGATCCCTTCCTCAAAACCCACAGAACTAAAGCTCACCTCTTCATCTTCATCCTCGCCCTCTGAGTCGGAGTCGGCGCCGTAGTCATCTATCATATCAGCATCACTGTCCTCAGAGCCCCAGAGGTCCTCCTGGTTCAGCACACCATCCTCTTCAGAGTCTTCCTCCTCCACCTCTTCCTCCTCACTGCTATGGGTCAGTGCTGGACGCTTCTTGCCTTGAGTACCGTGATGCAAGGGCTGGGCTCCCTTCTTGCCAGGTGTCTGGACAGCTCCTCCAGAGATTCCTAAGGGTTTGAGGAATTCTGGACTGACGGCAGCCACACGCTGATGGAACCTACACTTTCTATTCCTAAAGATGTCCTGTTTCTTTCTCTCCAGAAATGCCCAGCAAGGCCTTCCCTACCCAGAACCCAGCGGACTCGTCATAGAGCACACAGCTCCTATACTCACTGACCTTTGGGTAGTTTTCCAGGCAATGGTTTGGCCCCAGGGAACTTATGCATCGCAAGGGATTCAGCAGAACCCAATCTCCTCTTGGCTGCCCTGAAAAGAAGTGAGGAAATGGAACATACCTCTGGGCTCTGCCACTGAAATGGGACAGTCCCCAAACAGCCCTTTCCACATGTGATCATGGGACTAAAGATAAGCAGTACCAATTTAATCCAGATAAACCTGCACAACCACACTCACCTCTTCCGAGCACGACTAGATAGCCTCTTAGAATTTTCATCACCAGCTGTATTTAAAAAAAAAAAAGAGAGAAGCAGAACAATAGGTTACAGGGAAAATGAAAAAGAACATTAGAAGAGAGGGGTGCCTGGGTGGCTCAGTGGTTAAGCGTCTGCCTTCGACTCAGCATGATTCCGGAATGCCAGGATGGAGTCCCACATCAGGCTCCCCGCACATAGCCTGCTTCTCCTCTGCCTGTGTTTCTGCCTCTCTCTGTGTCTCTCGTGAATAAATAAACATATCTTTAAAAAAAAATTAGAAGTGAAAATAAATGTAGAGAAAGAATACACTAATTAGGGGCATCTGGATGGCTCAGTCTGCTGAGCTTCTGCCTGTGGCTCAGATCATGATCTCAGATCTCAGGGTCCTGGAATTGAGCCCTGAGTTGGGCTCCCGGCTCAGCAAGGAGTCTGCTTCTCCCTCTTCCTCTGCTATTACCCCTGCTTGTGCTCTCTCACTCTGTCAAATAAATAAATAAAATCTTACAAAAAAAAAAAATACACTAATGAAAGGGAGTAGATTCTAATTCGTTCCACAGAGCTTTACAAGGAGCTGGATGAGAGATGTAAAAGAGATGATCTGTATGTGGTTGTTCATCAATCAAATCCAAACTGGGCCTCCCTCCAGACTTTTTTTTTTTTTTAAATAAATTTTTATTTATTTATGATAGTCACACAGAGAGAGAGAGAGAGAGAGAGGCAGAGACACAGGCAGAGGGAGAAGCAGGCTCCATGCAGGGAGCCCGACGTGGGAGTCGATCCAGGGTCTCCAGGATCACGCCCTGGGCCAAAGGCGGGCGCCAAACCGCTGCGCCACCCGGGGATCCCTCCCTCCAGACTTCTGATTTCAGTAAATAGTATTACCATCATTCTGGTAACAAGAGAGATTCAAAATTAATCTTTTCTCTCTGGCCTTGGACCTGGTTTGCTGCAACATGGCTAAACCCCCCAAGAAGGTCTGAATTGGGGATGGGATGATAAATATGGAGTAGCCTGTGGTGCTTGGACCTATACCACCACTTCTGCTGTGGCAGTCAATTCTGCCATCAGAAGACTGAAGGAACTGAGGGACCAGCAGAAGCTCCACCATCTGAAACACTGCTGGTCTATAACAAATGGATTTATGTGACAAACAAAACTGTCTTCTCTTCTGTTTTTTTTTTTTTTCTTTTTTAGGATTTTATTTATTTACTCAGAGACAGAGAGAGAGAGAGAGGCAGAGACACAGGCAGAGGGAGAAGCTGGCTCCACGCAGGGAGCCCGATGCGGGACTCGATCCCGGGACTCCGGGACCATACCCGGGACCGAAGGCAGACGCTAAACTGCTGAGCCACCCAGGGATCCCCTCTTCTGCTTTCTTTTATTCTCAATTTAATCAGTGACCAGCCACAGATTTTACCTTAGTAACTAGTTTTCCATACATTCTCCAAAAAAATAAAAGGCTTAAATACCAGCCCTGTCATTTGCAAATGCCCAAGCTACTTAACATTCATTTCCTTCAGGATGTCTCTTTCACAAAGCACTAAGAGAATGAGGTGACATAACATGTCCAACAGATTCAGTATAGTGCCTAACACTTTTGAAAGATTTTAGAGGGAGAGAGTGTGCATGAGCAGGGGGAGGGGAAGAGAGAAAGAGAATCCTCAAGCAGACTCCCCGCTGAGCAAGGAGCCTGATGCAGGGCTTGATCCCACAACCCGGAGATCATGACCTGAGTGGACATCAAGAGTCTGATGTTGGGATCCCTGGGTGGCGCAGCGGTTTGGCGCCTGCCTTTGGCCCAGGGCGCGATCCTGGAGACCCGGGATCGAATCCCACATCAGGCTCCTGGTGCATGGAGCCTGCTTCTCCCTCTGCCTATGTCTCTGCCTCTCTTTCTCTCTCTCTCTGTGACTATCATAAATAAATAAAAATTAAAAAAAAAAAAAAAAAAAAGAGTCTGATGTTTAGGGCAGCCCGGGTGGCTCAGTGGTTTAGCGCCGCCCCGTCCAGGGCCTGATCCTGGAGTCCCTGGATCGCGTCCCACATGGAGCTCCCGGCATGGAGCCTGCTTCTCCCTCTGCCTGTGTCTCTGCCTCTCTCTCTGTGTGTCTCTCATGAATAAATAAATAAAAAATCTTAAAAAAAAAAAAGAGAGTCTGATGTTTAACCGACTGAGCCACCCGGGTGTCAGTGCTAGCACTTTCTAGTATCTCAAAAACCTGCATCTTTTATCTAATGCCCAACACAAACTACCTGTCCACTCTTCTGTCATCCCCAGCCTTCCATGCCATAGATTATTCACCATATGGGAATCAGATCTGTGCCTTCCCATGCTCACCTCCTCCACAAAGCAGTTGATGTGACTGGTCTGTTCCCTTCCCAAGTTCCACTTACTAAAACGTCAACCATTTTCCAAAACCCAGATTAAAATCTTTTTAAACTCGAAATGCGTAGGTCCTCTAATAACCTTACTCAGTATTAACCTAGTATTAACCTGTACCTCTTGTTGCATGGGTACTTGGGTCCCTGCTGCATCTTCCCTAATTTCTAAGTGCTGATGACAATAAGTGTTTCATTCACACTTGTTTTTATTTTTTTGAGAGAGAGCGAGCGAGGGTGGGGTGGGGTGGGGTGGGTAAGGGGAGAGTGAACTTTAAGCAGACTCCCCACTGGGCGGGGAGCCTGCTGTGAGGCTCCATCTCACCACCCTGAGATCATGACCTGAGCCAAAATCAAGAGTGGAACGCTTAACCGACCAAGCCACCAGGTGCCTCCATTCATACTGGCTTTCTAAAAACTCATACAACAAACTCTGGTTTCTCTTCAAATGTATAAAGCTAGTAACTTGGGATCCCTGGGTGGCGCAGTGGTTTAGCGCCTGCCTTTGGCCCAGGGCGCGATCCTGGAGACCCGGGATCGAATCCCATGTCGGGCTCCCGGTGCATGGAGCCTGCTTCTCCCTCTGCCTATGTCTCTGCCTCTCTCTCTCTCTCTCTCTCTGTGTGTGTGTGTGTGTGACTATCATAAATAAATAAAAATTAAAAAAAAAAAAAAAAAGCTAGTAACTCATTCAAAGAAAATTCCCCTTGAACAGAAAATAAGTACAGAGACGAGAAACGGAGGAGAATGTGATTCAGATGAAAGAACGGTGCAAAACCTAGAGGCCTGGGAGGAGAGGGGGCGGGCCCTGAGCCTTACCTGCAGGCAAGAATCTAGCGAGTTCGGTCTCAGCGCCCTTCTGTTTCCGAGCCTTCCGGCCCGGTCCGCGCTTCTCCTTCTTCGTGGGGTCCAACTTGCGCCCCATAGTTCTGGAGAAAAGAAAAATGGGAGAGGATAGAGTCGCGTGTGTTGGAAAGGGAAACGGAGACGGCAGACTCGGCGTATCAGAGCGGGACAGGGCACCCTGGAGCCTCGACTCCGCACCTCTCCCTCAACCGACCCTCACGGCAAGGCCAGACCTCCACCCCCCGCCCGGCCCGGCCCGGCCCTTGGGTCCCACGCCGTTTGTACGGCGTCCCGCTCGCAACGCCCCAGTCTGGATCAGTGCAGTCACCCTTCCCCGACTTCTTGCACACCCGCGCGAAGGCCGGGCTCACCTGAAACACGCTCCAGGCCCCAGAGGTCCGGGGAAGCGGCGCGACACTCCACGTGCGCCCCGAGGTCACGGTTCCGGCACCGCGCGCGGAGGAAGCGCTTCACGCAGGCGCACGGAGGCGCGCTGACCCCGCGGCCCGCCTCTTCCGGCCGCTTCCAGTCCGCCGCAGACCCGGAACGGACTGCCGCCCTGGGAACGCGCGCTGGGCTGGCGGCGGCGCCGCGGGAGGAGATTCGGGGGCGGACCGCTCCAGTCCCTCTCCGAGGCCGAGAAAGCGAGGACCGAACCGTCTTCGACTTCCCGCCCTTCCCGCAGTGTTGGCTTCTGGATTCACCGCAGATTTCAGCGGGAAGAACTGGTACCTCCGAGCCGCCCCACCTCTCGAACCAGGACGCGGCGGCGGCCCTCGTGGCTCGCTCCACCCTCCATCTGGTCTCGGGAGCACGGAATCCCATGCCACTCCCCTCCTTCCAGCCCCTTTGACCAGGAAAGCCACCTCTTCGGCCCCCCAGACCCCTGCTCAGCCCGTCGAGGAAGGTCTCTGCCTGGCTTCACACCGCCAGAGGCTGAAGGCGGCCTCTTGGGTCCTCGTTTCTCACAAGTTAACAATACCCTCGGCCTTCTTTCCAATATAAGCGCTAAGGCGGTGCGCTTAGCAGCTGTTACAAAGTTTTCCAAGCACTTTACTAGTTTTATCTCCCCACCTCTATGGGAAGAGATCTTTATTTTAGGAGACATCTACAGCCCAGTAAGTTAACTTTCTCAGCTCACAAAGCTATGGAACAGCAGCACAGGGTATGTATGAACCCAGTTCTAGTTTTGTAGCTCATTTTCCAGGTGGTGGTCGGTCATCCTGGGTCCCGAGCACCTAAGGCACAACAAGCACACGGAACATGGCTCTTCTGTAGGATACCCGACACACTCACCCACCTTCACCTACACCCACACTGAACCAGAGCACTAAAATACAAGGAAATTTTTATTTTCAATTTTCATCAAGAAATTTGCTGTGGTTTTTATGCTTTTGGTTCTTTTCCTTTTTTTTTTTTTTTTTTTTCCACTTTATTTCATTCTAGCTGCTCAGTGGCTGGAGCCGCTGGGTTCCTGGTATTAAAAAGATGCCAACAGAGGTAGCTGTGTCTCGCCCAGGGGCCCGGCCCACTCTGAATACCCCAAAAAAGGAGAAAAAACACAAAATAAACCAACAAAATAAAACCAAAAGGAGGAAGAAATTCAGATCATTTTCTTCAAGCCTGGCGGGAACCCACAACAGTTTGTGTGTAACAGGCGTTACAGTGGGGAGAAGCCAGGGCCCAGAAGAAGGCCAGCCCGCCAGCTCCCTGCAGATGGCGCCGGCGCTACTGCTGCATGTCTCTCCAGCAGGAAGGGCACCACTGCCCCTCACTCCCCCCTTCCCCAGTGCACTGGGGGCTGTTCCTTTACAACACGGAAGATGGGGCAGAAGGAAGGAGAGGGTCTCTCAGGCCCCCCGGGGAGAAGCTGGGCAAGGGAAAGTGAGGAAGGTCACTGCTCAGCGGTGGAGGTGGTATCATAGATCCGGATCTTCACTGCTGCTGGGCTACCTATAGGAAAAAAGCCAAAGGGGTCAGAATTCCAAACCACAGGATCTACCCAATCCCAAGGGAACTCCCTGGTAAGAGCCCCACCTGCCCAGTATATGAAACTCGGGACCGAGAGCAAAGTTACAAGTTCCAGTATGGCTCTGCTGAAACAGGTGGCCAGAAGACAGGGGTCTACCTGCTGTGGAGTAGGTTCAGGTGCTCGGTTTGCCAGGCGGCTGAGAATGTTACGCTCTGACATCTGTAGCCTCACAGCAACTGGGGGAATCCGGGCAATAGTGGCTGGGAGTCGAGTCACATCAGCTTTCATGTCACTCAGCAGTTCTTCTAGCTGTTTCAGAACTGCACAAGGAAATACAGAAGGTGAGCTGTGGTCGTCAAGACTGAGAACCTTCTTACCCGGCCCCTCATTACTTCTCAGTGACCAAGCGAGTGATGTGCTGGAATGCTGGAGTACTATGCTCCAATACTGGAGTACTGTTTCTCTTGAGTCACCTGACCAGCCTCCACCACACTCAAATTCTTATTTCTCAGATTCCAGTTCCAACTGTCCATGATGCTATGTATCTTTACATTCTTCAACCCTCACTAACCTTGCTCCCTTACTGCTCTATTTTCTCCACTCCTTGAGAGATTTCTATGGTTTCCTTTTCTCACCATCTTTCCTCTCCACCTTTTGGAGCTCTCTTCCTTCCTGTTTATATCAGCCTTCTTTCCCTCATTTCGCCCTCCACCCCTCTTCATGTTTTAATTTTTTTTCCCCAAAGATTTTATTTATTCATGAGAGAAACAGACATAGGCAGAAAGAGAAGCAGGCTCCCTCTGGGGAGCCTGATGCAGGACTTGATCCCAGGATCACGACCTGAGCCCAAGGCAGACGCTCAACCACTGAACCACCCAGGTGCCCTGAATTTGACAGGATCTTAAATCACCAGAAGTTACCTCTACAGTAAGCCAGTAACACCCTATTATTCTGCTTTGCTTTCTACCTCGAAGAACTTGAATATATTAAGAGCCAAAGAACTAGTGTCCTGGATTGCCCCTAAGATACTAGCTTTCCAAGGAAGAAGGCAAAGATCCCCAGCACATCCTAAGCACCCAGACAGAGGGGCTCTAAAAACGGTTTGGAAACCAGGAGTAACTATGTGTGAGGGAGAGGTAGCAGAAGGAAGCTGAGTCAGCAGGAGGCAGGGGAGCCACTGGCTACCTTTGTGCAGGACCGCATTGGCTGGCTTGTTTCCTGCCATTGACTCCTTGGACAAGTGCTGGTGACTCTCCGCCAAACACTCCACCTCAGCAAAGCGCGTGTTTAGGGCCATGGAAGGGTGGGAGGGGTCTTCTGACATGTTCAGGTAAGCTGCCCGACGCAGCTGTTCCTCAATCACCAGGGCTTGTTCTAAGAGCTGGAGGATAAAGAGCAGAGGGGAGTTGCACTGACGCTCACTTTGCTTATTTCTGATGGGCCTTTCCCAATCTATAAAGAAACTTACAGATGGCTCCCCCACACCCAAGCCCTTCAACACTGTGTTTTTTTATCCCCATTTGGAAATCCATGTTTTTAAAATTCTTTGCCCTTCATGAATTCAGTTATACAAAAATGTTAAAATATCTAGAAAATAGAGCAGATAAAAAACTAAGATCATAGTAATTGCACCTCCTACAGATACTTGTTAAACATGTTGAGGTTCCTTGCATCTGTATTTTTTATGTAACTGAGATCACTCTGTACACCTGTTTCACTCAAAGTTCCATAGTAAAAACCTTCCTTTATTATAACTGCCCTTGATAAAACATGATTTTTTAATGATTGCATGATAGTCTGTCCTATGGATATACCTACCACATCATGTTGTTTAAGTGGTTTTATGTTTTAAGAGTATTTGTGTTTTTTTTTTTGTCTCCGTATCTTACTCCCATTCCTTTCTTTCCCAACAAGCAGTGCTTCTAATATACTTACCACATGGCTTTGTGCAGGTATTCCTGAAAACTGAGTATTGTTTCATGTGTGCATTTCTAATTTACAGAATGTTGTTGTTCTATACACATAAAAACCTTTTATTCCTTTCCCCACTTTAGTTCTTTTTAAAATGTTCAATTTATGTTGTTCTATCATATATATTTCATTCCTTCTAACTGTTGCTTAAAATGCTCCATGTGAATCCACGTTTTACCTATCTACACTCCCAGTCGATGTCCCAGGCAAGCATCTAGGTTATCTCCAGGCCCCACCACCAAAAATCATACTGCAATGAACACTTACACGTGTCACCTGATGGAGCTATGTAAAAGGTTCTTTGCAATATATTCCAAGAGACAGAATGTTGATTCAGAAGTTATAAGACTTAATTTGCTCAAGTATCCATCCACTGGTTCTTAAAGACAATAAAGCCATTAGGGGTCAGGAAATAGGACAGTATGAGAATAATGGGCTATTGTTTCTTCTACAAGATGTGTTCCAATGAGCAGAGTAATTTATCCCCAGACTGACCAAGCACCTACTTTCAATCTACATGCCCTGTTTCCTTCACCAACTGCCTCCTGTCCCAAACTATGACCCTTCCCCAGGATCATCAGCCCTTGGCTTGCTGTTCTTTTAAAGCACTCCCTTAAGTGATTTCTCCGCTCCCAGTTCAGCCAGCCCCTCCGTACAAAGGATCTGATGCTTTTCGAACCTGCATTTCAAGCACTGAGTGTTCTGATCTCACTCATGTATGATCATTCTTTGATCCCACGTTTGGGGCGGGGGGATGGGTAGTGGGAGGATATTAGCACTTTTCTAAAACTGAACTTACTCTTTTCTACACACTGCTCCGTCTCCTCACTTCCCTGATCTGCCAATGATAATTTTTCTCAGCGACTCAGGCTCAAATTTTAGTTTTTAATCTCAAATCCATTAAGTCAAGAGTCAGCAAACTATGGCCTACGGGCCAAATCTGGCCTACTGTCTGTTTTTGTATGGCCCAAGAGTGGTTTTTTACATTTTTAAATGACTGGAAAAATAGTTTGTGGCACTTTATGAAAAAAACATGAAGTTCAAATTTTCATGTCAGTAAATAAAGTTTTATTGGAACACATTCCCACTTGTTTATAACCTGTGGCTGCTTGCACACTATGACACAGTATTTGCAACATGTGTATCCCTCAGAGCCTAAAATAGTTATCATCAGGCCCTTTAAGAGAAAAGGCTTACTGACTGCAATAAATCAGTAAATCCTATCAATTATTTGGTATCTGATTTCCTTTATTTCATCCTTTTCTTTTCTTTTTTTAAACATTTTATTTATTTATTCATGAGAGACACACAGAGAGGCAGAGACATAAGCAGAGAAGAAGCAGGCTCCATGCAGGAAGCCTGATGTGGGACTCAATCCCGGGACTCCGGATCACACCCTGAGCCAGACAGATGTTCAACTGCTCAGCCACCCAGGCATCCCGCCCTTTTCATTTTCTACAAAAAGCATCACAGCCCAGCCTTACACCTCCTGACTATATGACAGTTCTATCATCTTATGAATGTTCTATTTCCATTTCCCTTAGTTGTATTACAACTCTTCACAAACCTTCAATGGCTGCCCAACTCTTATCAGGTGCCAAAAACCCACCTACTAACCTCTACTTCTTACCTTGCTCTCTAATCTACCTCCCACCATCACCCAACACAAGTGTTTTCTACAGCCCAACTGGGTTGTTTCCAAACTCTGTAGGCTCTGCTGCCTCTAGGCCTTTGCCCTACTTCATCCTGTTGATTCAAACAGCCTTCTGCTTCTATCCAGCTATTTCTATGACATTAATCAAAATTTAATTCCAATGCCGCCTTCTCCATGAAGCCATTCAAGGAGCTCTCTCTGGATTCCCCAAAATTCCCCCTGGAGAACTTTCATACGGATCTCTCCCAATACATAGAGTGGCATTCATTTGCTCACACATTTGCCTCTACCTTAAACTAAAAGCTCCTTGAAAACAGGCACCGTGCCTCATTTGTCTTTGTATCCTTGTGCTACTCACTGCTTGGCACATGATATCTAACGGTTAGTGTACATTTCTAACTCCCCCAGTGATACTCAGCTTAAAACCCACGACTTATCCACTGGTACCCCATTTTGACAAGTCTACACACTAGTTGCCCTCAACATATATTTGCTGAATTCCAGACTGAGACTCCTCTCAGTCCTGGGCTTACTAACCCTAGTGATTCTGAGAATGAAGCTCTACCTTCACATCGACTCTTTGCATCCACCCCACACACCCCTTATCCAAACAGGGTCTCTCAAACCTAGGAAAAAAAAGTACCACTAGCCCACTGACAGCCTTCCCTCTTCAGAGATCCAATTCAGTCCTACCTCTCCATCTTTCCTAACACTCTAACCTATTCTGTTCCCCTGATATATCCATGTCATTTATTAGTTTACATTTCTTTTATTTATTTGTTTTTTTTAAGTAGGCTCCATGCCCAACATGGGGCTGAAACTCACAACACTGAGATCAAGAGTCCTATGCTCTATTGACTGAGCCAGGCAGGTGCCCCTTCTTCTGTGTCATTTATTAGGCACAGTCATCTTAGGCCCTTAAAGAGCTAATCTTCAAGTCTGTCCTGTTGTGTTTTTTTAATTTTTAATTTACTTATTTTAAGGAATCACTACACCCAACATGGGGCTGAAACTCACAACCCTAAGATCAAGATCACGTGTTCTCCAGACTGAGCCAGCCAGGTGCTCCTATGTCTTTAGTTCTAATATTTAAGATACTTGGGAGCAATACAAAGAGTTAAGTAACAGGAGGGTGAAGAGACACCCTCCTCTACAGTCCCTTCTGCATTTCAAAGGCTGTCACTTCAATACTATATTCCTCCCTATCCTGCTCACCTTGAACCTTCGGGCTAGAAACTTATTCTTGATCTCTAAGAAATTGCCACGATTCATTTCACCCTTGAAAGGTTCATTGAGGATGGCATAGCGTGGGTCATTCTGGATGTCCTGCCACCGGGCATAGCCATGGCTATTGGAAAATTGCTCAGGAAAAACAAAACAAGGAAAGCAGAAACTTCAAACAGTAGGACCTTCAGAACCCTTTACCAAGAACCTCAGCCCAGACTCCAGCAAAGGATACTTTATGATGCCAGCCAGCAGCCAGTAGTCGTGCCGCCGATGCCAAATCTCGTAAGTCTTCTTAGTGACTGTGGCTGCCCGCTCCTCATTCTGCCAAAGGGAGTGCAACTCTGAATAGGAATTTGGGGAAGGTGGAGAAGAACAAGAGAGGCAAATATCTGTAAGAATTCAAAAAGCTATTTATTCCTGGCCCACAGATGCCATCTTAGGAGTAGGCCTCTGGCTTTCTAACATAGAGTCAGAGGAATGTGCAATCAACTTGGCAGTCCCTTATCTGGTAGAGGTAAAATCTTTGTATCCTGGCCTCTGACAAGAACCCTACTTTCACTTCAGATCCTTCTAACCCCAGTTGGTCCCTCAATGTCATACCAGTAAAACCACCATCTGCAATATTGAACATGAAACGTTGTTTGATATTTTTTTTCTGCTTCTCATCATTCAGGTCCTTGGGGGTCTCTCCATTCTGAAGCATCACCTCTTTTTTCTCTTCTTCTTCTTTTTTCTCTTCTACAGGATATGCAGAAAAAAAATGTCAGCTCCAGACAAAAGCATAGCACCTTGGTCCTTACCCACAGCACTATATGCTCTAAGCATGCAGCCACCTTCACCCTTTCTCCACACAGGTATTTCTCAAACCCAGAAAAATGTCACTGGCCCGTGACAATCATATGTAGGGACAGTTGGGAGTCCTTTAGCTTGGGATTAAATAGTTATATGGGTGTGAGAAGCCAGGGGGTGTACCAGAGATAAAGTCCTTGCATCTAGTTTTAGAGTCCTTTTTAGTCACGATCAGCTTCTCCAAACACTCACCTTTGTCCTCTACCACAATGGGGGTCAGATCTACTGCTGACTTCTCTTCTACCTTCTCCACGTCAGCAACACCTGGGGGGAACAGATGGGATTTGAGAGTATATAAAGAACGTTCTGGGGTGCCTGGCTGGCTGTCGTTAGAGCATGCAACTCTTGATCTCGGGGTTGTGAGTTCGAGCCCCATGGTGGGTACAGGTTACTTAAAAATAAAATCTTTATAAGAAAATAAAAATAAAGAAGATTCTCCTCTGTCCCACACCAGTTAAGACTGGGGGACAGTCTTAACCCCAAATCTCAATGACTAACATCATAAAAAATGTCTTAAGGGATTAAAAACCCTCAATATAAAATCAAGGGTAGGGGATTCTCCAGGGTGTCACTTCCTCCTGACCTTTCCTTAGCCCAGCTAGAAGTACCTAAGTTTCACAGGGATCTGGATGTAATACTTGGAAATGTGGATACCTTTGGGCTCTGTCTCCATTGGTTCCTCTGTTCTCTCCTTCACCTCCGCCTTTTCTACTTTCTCCTCAACCTCAGGAGGTTCAACAAGGACTTTTTCATCCTCTGAGGCAGGGGCAGGGGGTTGTGTACACTTCAAAGGAAAAAGTACATAAGTTGAGGCAGACAGGCCAGCAACTGAAAAGATGAATGGGCTTCTTCATTTATCTTCCGTATGGCATCCGGTCACCCCCATCTCTTACCTCAACAGTGGCCTCCGGAGCTGTAGATTTAACCTCCTTTTCTCCTTCTACACTCTCTTCTTCTTTGAGGCTATTCTCCTCTATTTTTATCCCATCCTCTGCAGACCAATAGAAGGCAATTAATTAGGAAGAAAGTTCTAGATCAGAGAGAAGGTCATGCCTTCTCAGTTGGTCTTATCTTAAAATTGTCCTCTCGTGCCTTTAAGAGCCAGCCCTATTCTTAGGACGGCTCTCCTAAACTGAGAGGGAGATTGCTGTGTGTCCTGCCAGACTCCTCTGTCAGAGCTCAACACAAGGGAGCAGAAGAAACACTGGCAAGGACCAAAAAAAAAAAAAAAAAGAAGAACAGAAAAGGATAGACAGTACAGACAGACTTACCAGCAGGTGGAGCAGGTGCAGGGGTATTGGGTTGTGTGTCCCCCGGAGTGGAGGGTGTAGGAGTCTTTGGAGAAGGTGACCCTGGCTGGGACATTTTCTTATTTTCTTCTACTTCAGCAAGCTCAGGCATGCTCCAACGCCCATTGACATGTTCAAACTCCTGAACCTGTAGCAATGGGACAGGAAGGTGAAGACCAATTCCAGCTCTAGGCTCCTCTCCCGTTTGTCCTCTAGTTTCCCGTAGAAACTCTGAACAATGCAGAGAGGCTTAGGGCTCACCTTCTTTCGAATCAAGGACATGACACCAATCCTGGTAAGGACATGCTGGCGAGACAAGCCTTCTCGGGGGACACCATCAGCAAAGGTCTCAGCCCCATCTGCTCCTGGCTCACATAAATGTCGCATGAAAAGAGATACGTAAGCCCTGTAGCAAAGAAGTGAGAAAATGAGTTCAACAGCAATCAGGCCAACTCCTAGAGGAGATCTTTCCACCAAACAACTCTGGCTCCATCTTAAGATAAAGCTGCCATCACACTGAAGGCCAGTTCTCCAGAACCCACACCATGCCCCAGGTTCTCCTCTAGGGAAACTAGGAACACAAGGAACCCTATTATTAGTGGTTACACCCACCAACTTCAACAGAGGAACCTGCCTGTTTCCGTGTGCAGCCTTGACTAGTACCATGGAACCACCAGAGATCAGAAGTTTTTGCTCTACCATCAGTCATTCCAGCTCTCCACTTACTTGAACTCTTTCTCTGATTTGCCTCGCAGATCTCTCACAAGCCACTGGGTGGTAAAAGCATCCTGAGGTGGCATCCCATACCGCATAATTGCATTAAGAAAGGCTTTTCGCTGGCGAGCATTAAAGCCAAGTACCTAGAGGAAGGAGGAGCCTAAGTGAGAGGGAGTAGGCCTTACTCCATCGATGACCAAGTATCTAGCACTCACCCACCCCACCTTAGAACCAAATGGCACTTACTTCGATATTTCCACCAACACGAGCCAACAGAGGAGGCAATGGCTTATCTTTATCATTCCGCAGGCCCTTACGGCTGGGCCTGCGGGGAGCTGCAAGAAGAAAAGGATGTGTGAGTGATGCTGGTAGGGGTGTGAAACAAAGCAATATTTAAAAAGTCAGCAGAAAGGCATAGCTCTCACCTTCTGAACGTTCATCAAAGTCTTCATCACCTTCCTCTGAGGCCACTGAATAATCGGACTGGTTGTCGGACTGGTCGTCCTGCCAATCTGGAGGGAGAGAGGGCAGATGAGCGGGGCCCACTGCTCTAGTGGAACGGCCCATGGGTGGGGGGCGGGGCCGGCCACACACACCTCGGTCCTCCTGGGAGCCATCATTGTAGTTGACCTGTTTACGGATTCTTTTTCCTTTGCCCAAATTTCGGGCTAGATCTTCTTGCTGCTGCTCATAATGGTGCCGCAGCAATTTCTCCCAGTAGTCAGGATCCACACTTTCTTCCTGTTTTATGATTTCTCGTTCTACCTCCTCTTCCTCCTGGGACAGAGGGAGGGCCAGGACTCAGGGGTGCTGAAGTCAGCACCACCAGCTACCCCTGGTCCTCACAGTTCCCATTCTGCTAGCTCCTTTTCAGGACTGGGCTCTGAAATACTTTAGTGTGCCTCTTTGGACCTAAGAACTTAAAAGGAAATTTAATCGACAGGACATCGCTCCTCATTACGTAGAGATTAGCAGTCAACATAACTAAAGAAAAACGTGAGATGATGCTGTTATCACAAGAGAAGGATGAAGAGAGTATGCTTTCTTCTAACCCCCTTTGCAGATACCTATATGGTTGGAAGGCAGCAAAATGTAGAGAAGAAAGGTTAGCAAGGCAGAATGGAAGGTCTTCTGAAATACTGTAAAAGATTTCATAAGACATAAAGTAGAAGAGTCATAAGCTCTTTTGTTCTTCGTAACTTCATTAAAGTTTGCCAACTGTGTGCAAAAAACAATCCAGCAAATTATACAAACATATCCTCTTAGGTCCCAATAATGTTTATGTTCCTCTGAAAGTCTTATTTTCTTCAGACACTTCAGGACCAGCAACTGATTCCAAATCTCTTACATTAGTACAAAACCACTACAAACAGCATACTAGCAGAAACCACCTAAATGTCCATCATTATGGAACTAACCAAATAAACTCCTGGTGATAAGAAGTGGGCAAAATGGGTAAAGAGGGTCAAGAGGTATAAACTTCCAGGTACAAACAAGTCCTGGGAATGCAACACACAGCACAGTAACTACAGTTAGTAACACTGTATTACATACTGGAAAGCTGCTGACAGTAGATGTTAAAAGTTCTCATCACAAGAAAAAAAAACAAAACATATAACCATGCATGTTAACAGATGTTAATTAGACTTATCATGGTGATCATTTTACAAAATATATAAATATAAAATCAATTTGTTGCACACCTGAAACTCACATTAATTATGTACCTCAATTTTTAAAAATAAATCATGGTACTTCCAAATAAGGATATATATTATACAGCCCAAAAAAAGGGGTGGAAGGGGGGGTGAGGGGAGAAAGCTGGCTGGCTCAGTCAATAGAATATGCAACTTTTTTTCTTTTAGATTTTTATTTATTTATCCATTAGAAGACAGAGAAGCAGAGAGACAGAAGCAGAGGGAGAAGCAGGCTTCATGCAGTGAGACTGATACAGGACTCATTCCAGGACCCCAGGATCATGACCTAGGCCAAACAAAGGCAGACACTCAACCACTGAGCCACCCAAGCGCTCTGAACATCCAATTCTTTTTTTTTTAATTTTTTTTTCTTTAAAGATTTATTTATTTATTCATTCATGATAGACATAGAGAGAGAGAGAGGCAGAGACACAGGCAGAGGGAGAAGCAGCCTCCATGCTGGGAGCCCGATGCGGGACTCGATCCCGGGTCTCCAGGATCGCGCCCTGGGCCAAAGGCAGGCGCTAAACCGCTGAGCCACTCAGGGATCCCCTGAACATGCAATTCTTGATCTCGGGGTTGGAAGTTTGAGCCCCATGGTGGGTACAGACTACTTAAAAAAATAAAACTTTGTTTTTTTTTAAAGAGGAAGGAAGGTCTTTATGTAATAATTTGGACTAAATCTCAAAGATTCATTTATTCATTTTTAAAATATTTTATTTACTGAGAGTGCAAGCGGAAGAGGTAGAGGAAGACAGCGAGCAAGAGAAACCCAATAGGTTCCCCACTGAGCACAGAGCCCCACACTGGGCTTGATCCCAAGACCCAGAGATCATGACTAAAGGTAACATCAGTGGGGATCCCAGAAGGCCTGCCTTCTGCCCAGGGCGTGATCCTGGAGTCCCGGGATCAAGTCCCAAATCAGGCTCGCTCCACGGAGCCTGCTTCTCCCTCTGCCTGTGTCTCTGCCTCTCTCTCTCTCTCTGTCTCTCATGAATAAATAATTAAACTCTAAATAAATAAGTAAATAAATAAATAAATAAATAAATAAATAAATAAATAAATAGTGACATCAAGAGTCGGATGCTCAACCACCCAGGCACCCCTAAATCTCTAAGATTTATTAAGTGGACAAAACCAAAATACATTATGTATAACAAACTCTACTTTGTGTTTTTTTAAAAAAAGGGAAGAGTGCCTGAGTGGCTTAGTAGGTTAAGCATCCAATTCTTAATTTCGGCCCAGGTCAAGATCTCAGGATTTTTGAGATTCAGCCCCATGTTAGGCTCTGCGCTGGGCATGGAGCCTGCTTAGAATTCTCTCTCTACTTCTCCCCTGCCCCACTGTACTTATGTGCTTTCTCACTCTTAAAAAAAAAAAAAAAAAAAGGAAAAAGGTGTTTGTAAGCACATGCATGTGTGCATATAGATGGACAAATATGCACATAATTTGTATGCACATAAAATACCTTTAGAAAAATATACAAGAAACTGGGGCACTCGAGTGGCTCAGTCCATTAGGCATCTGCCCTCAGGTCTTGATCCTAAGGGCCTGGGATTGAGCCCTGCACTGGGCTCCCTGCTCAGTGGGAGCCTTCTCCTTTTGCCTCTGCTGCTCCCCCTGCTTGTGTTCTTTCTCTTGCTCACTCTCTCAAATAAATAAATAAATAAAATCTTAAAAAAAAAAAAAAAAAAAAGAATAGAAAAGAAAAACATACAAGAAACTGAAAAAAATCAGTTATCCCCAGGGAGGGAACTAGATGAGAAAGTGATTCCTTGTATCTTTTGAATGTGAATTACTATTTATTCAAAAAATATGTTTTAAAAATATTGTAAACAGCCAAAGCAGCCACTTATGAGAGAGGGCCATTTGTGTACCTGAGTAGTTGAGAGCAGAGGTCAACAGTGGGCGAACCACCCTCCCTTCCCAAACACCCAGCATGTGCTGCCCTAGTCAATCACACAGCCCCTGCCATGACCGAAACAGGGAGCACCTCACAGAAGGGCTGTCATGATTAAACACTGCTGGTCCGTAGAGCCAGGTCAGACTTTTTAGCCGCCACTACCCACAACAGAGGCTGGCGGCATCACCTCCAGAAGGGAACAAAGGTAACAGGTATATATCAGACAAGCACAGCAAGGGAGATGGTTCTGAATGGGAAAGATGAGAAAAGAAAAGATAGCAAATACTGCCAGAAATCTACGCCAATTCAAAGAACCCTGAGTTAAGTGGTCTAAAGGGGACCAGAAAAAAAAATAAAATAAAATAAAATAAATAAAGGGGACCAGAAGAGAAAGTGATTTTTTTTTCCATTTTATACTCTATTTTTTTTTGGGGGGGGGGAATTATTAAAGAAACCACGCATTTATCAGTTTTAGGTTTTCTTGTTGTTGTTTTGTATAAGAGACCAAGTAAAGGAAAGGAAAAGAAGAAGGGAAAACAATTCTAATGTTTTTAAAAAATACAGGGAAATGAGTTGGTTAGATAAGTATCTCATCTCTTGCCTTTTCTCCAGAGACTTGATAACAATCAAAAGTTAATTCGTAGGGTTAATAAAATGAGTTAGTGAAAATGAGATTCTGAAGAGGAAGAACTAATACAGATAAGTTTTGAGTAGGAAATTTAGCTGTGAGTTTTCTGACAGCCATGGCAAAAATGAAAATGCGATTGCCCGTATGTGATAGTATTTATTTTCAAAGAAAGAGGTTTATCAGTTCATCAATGTACTGACTTACGTACAGATGTTTTCCTCTTGGATCAAATACCATCCTGGTCTCAGTAACAATTTCCAGACCAATCACCAAGCATAGCATTGTCTTGGACTCATACTCACCCCCATCTCTTCTTCCCGCACCACATACTGGGCCACTTTGAATGAGCTCAAGTATTCATTCATGCCCTGCAGTTCTGTGTCTTCTGTCTCATCTTGGTTACGGTCCAGAAGTCGCTCAATGGCCTTATCATCATAGTGGATAACACTGCTATCTTCCCCCTCTTTGTTGTCTCCTCCTGTAAAGAATCAGGGGTCCACACCCTCAAAGTCAGCTTCAGCAGCTGCAGTGGTAAAAGCACATCTTAGAAGACCCTAGGTCCAAGTCTCAGGACCCTAAGTATCAAATATACCCTTTAGAGAGGCCAAGCCCCGCACCAAAACAAGTTCCTGACCAGCTCACCTCCATCTGTGGCTTCATCCTTAAATAGTTCCTCAGTGCCAAACTTGAGGATGTCATCAAGCTCTTGTTTGGACATGGATCCAGTCTTGGAGCCCAGCCCAGGCCGAACCACTAGATGCGTCAGCATCATCTTCTTCTTTGCCACCTGCGTGATGCGCTCCTCCACTGACGCACGGGTCACAAATCGATAAATCATCACCTTCTTATTTTGCCCAATACGGTGAGCTCTGCTAAAAGCCTGAAGTTGGGTACACAACAAAGCCAGAAATTGAAGTAACCATATTTTCCTGCTTCTGCTGTTGCCTTGATGTCCACATAATAAGCTAAATCCAGCACAAGGCAAGAGCTGCAACTTGCTTTCAAATGAACTACCCCCCTGGGCCCCACCCTTTATCATGTTACCCCAAATAAGACCATAGCTAATCCAAACTCTCTGGCTCATGTGATATAAAAGACATAGAAAGAATCTACTGTTTCCCCCCTGAAACAACTAATTCCAGATGGTAAAGCCTTCACAGAGAATACTTGCATTATACTAGTAAGTTACTGTATATGAAGGCTGCTACCTCTGCTCACCTGGATGTCATTATGGGGGTTCCAGTCAGAGTCATAGATAATAACTGTGTCAGCAGTGGCCAGATTGATTCCAAGGCCCCCAGCCCGCGTGGAAAGCAAAAAGCAGAACTGTTGAGCACCCGGTGCTACAAAAGGAACCAAAACACCATTATTAGTGTCTCCTGAATTCCAATTAATAAATGTAGAAGAAATGTCAGAAATATAAAACATCATCAGGCAAACACCACAGTAGTAAATCACTATAAGCAAGGTCCACGGATGGATGCTGAGATCAATGTGCAAGTTTAAGGAGAAACAGTGTAAGACCACAGTCTCAAATACCTCCCTCATCCAGTCATGGAGGTGAAAGGCACAGCACAGGAAATACAGGGATACTATAATAGTGTTGTATGAAGACAGATGGCAGCTACACTTGTAGTGAGCATAACTCACAGTTGTCTAATTACCACCCGGCACACCTGATACTTTACTGTGTCAACGATACGTCAATTAAAAAAAAAAAAAGATATCAATTATAATATGAAAAAGAGTACAGTAGAGATACTAAGTAGATACCACCTGAACTGAGTGATCAAGGTTAACATCACCAGTAATGGAACATTATCAATATCATGTCCTCCCTTTGGTATGATGCAATGAAAAGAACATAGCATTGCTTTTATGGCATTCTTGCCCAAACTGTCTAATAAGCTCAACCTACTCAAGAGAAAGCATCAGACAAACCCAAACTTAGAGACAGTCCAGAACAACTAACTAGTGATCCTCAAAAGTATCAACAGCATGATAGCAAAGGAAAGAATGAAGAACTGTCACAGAGAAGAAGAGACACAATAACCAAATCCAATGGGAGATCTGGTATTGGATCCTGAAATAGAAAAAGGACATTAGGAGGAAAACTGGTGACATTCAATTAAGGTCTACAGTTTTAGTTACAAGTATGACATCAGTCATCACATCCTGCTTTTGACAGTTGTACTGTGGTTATATAAGCAGTTATTATTAAGAGAAGTTGAGTGAAGAATATATGTGAACTCTGTATTATTTTTTGCTACTTTAAAGTCCAAAATTAGGGGCACCTGAGTGGCTCAGTAGGTTAAGCGTCTGCCTTCAGCTCAGGTCATGATCCCAGGGTCCTGGGATCAAGCCCTGTGTTGGGCTCCCTGGTATCCCAGGAGCCTGCTTCTCCTTCTCCCTCTAACCCTCCACCTGATTGTGCTCTCTCATTCTCTGCCAAATAAATAAATAAAATCGTAAAAAAAACAAAAAACAAAAACAAAAAGAAGTCCAAAATTATTTTAAAATAAAAAGTGAGGGGGTACTTGGCTGACTCAGTTGGAAGAGCATGTAATACTCAATCTTGGGGTCACGAGTTCAAGCCCCATGGTGAGTACAGATATTAATAAAAAAAGTTAATAAACTTTCTAGGGGATCCCTGGGTGGCTCAGCAGTTTAGCGCCTGCCTTTGGTCCAGGGAGTGATCCTGGGGTCCTGAAATCGAGTTCCACATCAGGCTCCCTGCCTGCATGGAGTCTGCTTCTCCCTCTGCCTATGTCTCTGCCTGTGTGTGTGTGTGTGTCTCTCATGAATAAATAAAATATTAAAAAAAAAACTTTCTAAAAAAATTAATTAAATTAAAAATAAAGAGGAGGAGGAGGAAGAGCGGCAGCTACTGAGAGACAAGTCTGCTATGAATGGCTCAGTTGAGTAAGTCCTGGTCCCTCTCTGGGCCTCAAGATACAACAAAGAGGGTTAAATGAAAGCTCCTCGTATATCAAAAAGGATGAAGACGAGGCAGCCCTGGTGGCTCAACGGTTTAGTGCCTGCCTTTGGCCCAGGGGGTGATCCTGGAGACCCTGGATCGAGTCCCATGTCGGGCTCCCTGCATGGAACCTGCTTCTCCCTCTGTCTGTGTCTCTGCCTCTTTCTCTGTGTGTCTCTCATGAATAAATAAATGAAAAAAAAAAAAAAAAAAGGATGAAGACTCCAAAGGAAAAAATTATCTGCTAGGAAAAGCCCAATACATTCAATCAAGGCATTCAAAAGCTTTACTCTTTCACATCAATTGACAAAAATCCTAAAGAACCACACAGAAAAGCAGGCATACAAGAACAAATGATCCATGCAAAGTCGTGAGTGAATGAGAACATACAGACTGAAGCCACTCCTCCTCACTTACCATTGAAGCGGTCAATGGCCTCTTGCCGCATATTCCCAGTAATCCCACCGTCAATACGTTCATACTTATAACCTTCATGTTCCAAGAAATCTTCTAATAGGTCTAGCATCTTGGTCATCTAGAAAAGAAGCACAGTTTAATTAAGGGGAAGTCAGATGACAATTGCCTGCCTCATCTCACTAAGGGCTGTCTACCGTTTTCTTAAGCTCCCAGCCCAGCCCACAAAATACCTGAGAGAAGATGAGTACACGGTGCCCACCCTCCTTAAGGTTCTTGAGCATCTTCTGTAGCAGCAATAATTTCCCAGATGCTCGAATTAGGGCACTGCCATCATACATGCCATTAGGCATTTTAGGGGCTTCCTGAGGAAAGCAGCACAAAAGAGAAAAACATTGAACCAAATGGAGCAACTCCAGCCCAGTGAGGAGCAAGAGGAGGCACAGCATACCATTGCAGCCACGGGAAAGAGGTACGGGTGGTTGCAGCACTTCTTCAGATCCATCACCACATTTAGCAGAGAAACTTGGTTGCCACCACCTCGAGCATTGAGTGCTTCAAAGTTTCGAGTGAGAATGTACTTGTAGTATTTCCTACGTGGATAAGACAGAAAGATCAGACTCAAGAGCTTTTATAGGACTCCTAACTTCACATGACTCATAATACCATCCCAAAGTCTGAGATCTCCCTCCCAACATACCTCACTTTGGGACCTAACAGATGGAACCCTAATAAGCACCAGCACCACCATGTTAAATAAGGTATTCAACTAAATAAGAACTATGGCATCAAGTTTCTGGAGATCTTGCTTGCGCTGGTCACCAGATGCCCTGAAGCAAAGTATAGGGAGGAATCGGAAGCACTCTTCAGACTAGTAGGTATCTAACTACTTTTACAAAATGGAGTCGATGCTTCTGAACCTTCTGACTCACTTCTGCATGGGGCTCAGCTCCACACGCACTATCAGTTCTGTCTTGGATGGCATATTCTTGAACACATCAGCTTTGAGACGCCGCAACATATGAGGGCCCAGCATATCATGCAGTTTTTTAATCTGGTCCTCCTTGGCAATGTCAGCAAACTCCTCCAAGAAGCCTTCTAAATTGCTTCAGAAAGAAAGGAAAGTGATATAGGAAATGGGCAACAGGAAGATTTGAAGCAGAATTATCAGCTGATTATGGAGAAATGTACACTTACTGGAATCTCTCAGGGGTGAGAAAGTTGAGCAAATGAAACAACTCTTCTAGATTGTTTTGTAACGGAGTCCCAGTCAGCAACAGCTTGTGTTGGAGTGAGTAACCATTTAAGACCCGGAAGAACTGAAGAAGCAGACGGAGAAGGTAAAATTCAATGAAAAGAGGGCTCTGGTAAATCTCTGCAAACTGAGCTGTTTTGCTGCCCAATAGTTAAGCCCTCCCCACCCCGCATCTCTATCTCCCTTTTAAGGCCTGGCCACCAAGGGGAATCCCAAGTGAGGAGGGAAGGCAGAGAGACCACTTGACCCTTTCCTCTCCTCCTAGGTCCCCTCTTAATGAGTAGGTGGTACCAGAAAACTCAAACCAGGGGCCATAACCTCCCTCCCTTCCTTCACCTTTGACTGATTGTTCTTGAGACGATGCGCTTCATCCACGATAAGGCAGGCCCAATCAATGGAACCCAAGATAGCCATGTCAATGGTGATCAATTCATAAGATGTCAGCAGCACGTGGAATTTCACAGATGCCTCTTTCTACACAAGGAGTAGACCTGGTCACTAATGTTCAACTCCTCCAATGCAGGTTAACCCAAGAGACTTATGGGTCTTTCCTCCTCCCAATTGTTATCCTTCTGCCTCACCTCAGGGACTGAGGTCAGAAGAAGCAGTAAGCCCACAGCAACAACTCCCTCTAGGGTGCTCTCCCTACCACTGAGATACCTTCATACGAGAGGCTTTCTTGCCACCACGAATGGCGTTGTCTTCAAAGGAGAACTCATTCTCTCGGATGATGGCACGGCTGTCTTTGTCACCCACATAGGTCACCACATACATATCTGGAGCCCACATTTCAAACTCCCGCTCCCAGTTGATGATGGTAGAAAGAGGGGCACTGACTAGGAAAGGGCCTTTGGAATGACCCTTGGAGAAAGAAGAAAAGTGGCAGAGTAAGGACTGAGGGCCCCAGCATACTACTGGCCTAGCACCCATCTCTACCACTGCCCACAAAGCCAGCCAAGGACCGGCATGTGTGCTGCTCCTACCCTTGCCTTTCTCTACGTACGTAAACGCCTTGCCTACTTCCCACAGCACAGCCACCTTTACAGAGAGTTTAAAATCTGAGCCTTTCCTGTATGTCTTTCCATGCTAATTCCACTCACAGCTCTCTTTATCTCAACAGGTATTTATTCCTCCAAGACTGAGGCTCTATGCATCTACCACTGACTCTACCCAGGTTGCCATCTCCCCAGTCTATCTCTGTGGACATGTGTCTACCTGACTGTCATTCAACAGTGTTCTTCAAGTTTTGTGACCGGGATCCCTGGGTGGCGCAGCGGTTTAGCGCCTGCCTTTGGCCCAGGGCACGATCCTGGAGACCCGGGATTGAGTCCCACGTCGGGCTCCCGGTGCATGGAGCCCGCTTCTCCCTCTGCCTGTGTCTCTGCCTCTCTCTCTCTCTCTCTGTGTGACTATCATGAATAAGTAAAAATTAAAAAAAGAAAAAAAAATTAAAAAAAAAAAAAAAAAGTTTTGTGACCAATTTTTCCTTCCTTTTCCTCTCTCCTCAAAATGTGAAACGACCACAACACAAAATACCCACACAAAAAAACTAACAGCCCCAGCTTTCCTACCTCCTTGTAGAGAGAATAGAGGAAGACTGCTGTCTGGACAGTCTTCCCAAGGCCCATCTCATCAGCCAAGATGGTGTCGGTGCCTTGAGCCCAGGAGAAGCGCAACCAGTTCAAGCCCTCCATTTGATAGGGGTGCAGGGTTCCCCCTGTAGCATCCAGGTACTCTGGCTGTCGCTCATACTTCACTGTTGGCTGAAGGATGAAATGAAGGAAGTCAAGTGCCGGCAAGAACTCCCTTCCGTAAGATAACAGATGCTTGCTCCTCACACATCCTCACTAGATTCTTAAGAGCCACAAAGATTGTGGGGGGGGGAAAGATCCCCAACAGCTATTGTAACTTTGTGTTTGATTTAGGGTCCTCCAGGAAGGCAACTAACCTGTCAGACAGATGGGAGATCTTGATCCTACAGATCCCTGAAAGATACATCGTAGCCTCCCTAGCAATACAGTAATTCTGCTAAGCAAGGTTCACCTGGTAAATAATCGTATGTTCCCCCTAGGGTCGTCTTTTTAACCTTAACAGCCCTTACATTATATTACACAAATAAAACCCAGAGGAACTGAGCCATTGAATTATGAGTCAGAAGACCCAGGTTCCAATACCAGTTTCATAAAAGTGTAGTTGTGTGACCCATCCCTAGATAATACTTGCTCAATCACAGGAAACACCATCTCCTATGTTTTTATTTTTGATGATGCAAGAAGAAAATGATTCTAGCATATCCCTGGTTTAGAGCTGTGGAGAAGTAGGGAAGCATTCTACTCTGAAGTTACTATTGGCAGAGCATCAGTAAGAGCAACATCAGAGGACTAGAGCACATGAGATTTATCCTCCTACCCAACAAATTCTACCCTTTCTTCTGCCCCAACTCACATCAACTGTAGGAGTTTCAGGAGGCCTCTCCAACTTCCTCAGCTTCACCTTCTTGAGCTTCTTGCCTGGTCGTCCTTCCTCACCCCTCATTAACTCCCTAAAGAAGACAAACATCACACAGCTGTCTAGAGTCCTTTTCTCAATAAGAACAAACTCCACACCTCAGCAAAGCTGCCCACCTGTGGTTCCAATAGCTCTGCTTGAAGAGGTCGTAGTCCTGTATCTCCACATCCTCACTCTCCCAGGATGCCTGATCGTAGGGCAAGTCCCGCCATTTGATCAAGTAGTGGACGTGGCCCTTCTTGTCCACACTACAAGGTCAAGGAGAAAAAAATCTTCAGAGCCAGAAGGCCATGCCTCACTCTCAAAAAGTGCCAATAATGGGTATTCCAAACTAGACTTCTAGGAATGCCAGATGCCACATGTAATCAGAGTCTACTACACAGTCTTTGGACCTAAAATTACATCTAATCTATAGTCTTCTCCTGTGGCTCAAATACCAGGATTCAGTCAGTTAATAATATATCAAGTACACATCTCTTCCAAGTTTAAATCACCGGTGACATCCATTTTCTTAATCCCTTGGGCAGCAGTCTCTCAATGGATATGCTGCCTACCTCCAATATGCCCAAGACCACCACCAGTCTGGCCCAGCTCCACTGGTACCTGTGGTTGAGAATTCGGTGGATCATCATCCACTCAGGTTTTATGCCATAGCGATAGAAGCGTTCCTCCATTTCTGCAAATTTAGGGTCTTTGTTCTTACGCTTCCGGCTCTTCTCTTCATCACCACCAAAGTCCCCAGAAGGTGGTTCATCCATATCATTCTTCCGCTGATAGTTTCGGAACATCACTTGACAGTGCAGCTCCAACTGCAGGCAGAGAGGATAGCAGTCACCAAGGAGTGGCATCCGTTCCTTCCATCCACAAGGCTATTTCTCACGACCCTCTTCCCTGCAGCCCCCAGATCTCTAGCCTATCCCAGGTTTACCTGCAGTTCAGATACCCAGGAGCAGTGCCAATAAGACATGCCTTGCCACTTCACAAAGAATTGCCGCTCTGGCCGCCCCTCCAGGGGCTTGGGAGAGGGAGTATTGGGATCAGCATCTGGAGGCCGAGGCACTGGTGTGGGAGATGGTGGCTGACCCCATTTCCAGATTAGAATCTTCTGAACTTTGCCCTTAAGAGCTGGACACTGAGAAAAAAAGAGGATTCAACACCAAATCATTACCAAGAGGAGGAAATGACACAGTTGGGAACCTGACTCTTGGTTTTGGCTTGGGTCATGGTCTCGGGGTCATGGGATCGAGGACTCTGCTTGAGTTGCTCTCCCCACCTCCACCCTTGCACCCCCACTCGTGCACGTACATGCTCTCACTCTCTCTCTTAAATAAATAAATGATAAAAAAATAAATAAAAATTTTAAAAAAATTAAAAAATAAAAAAAATAGAAATAAATAAATGATAAAAACTTTAAAATCTCAAAAAAAAATTTTAAATCTCATTTCAAGAAGGACCACTCTAAGTAAATAATAATAGAACTCCTGCTCTACTTCTGGACTTCATCCAGTACCTGAGTGACCCTATCGCTACTATATGTTTAACAGGGACAGTAACTAGACTTCAACAACAACCCAGAACAAGGAAAGCACAGAAAGCCCCAAGACTTGGATCCCAAAATTCCTCTCATAACCAACTGACAAGCAATTAAGTGACTCTACTAACCATTCTAAACTACTAAGACCTCGGGGCACCTGGGTGGCTCAGTTGCTTAAGCATCTGCCTTTGGCTTGGGTCATGATCCCAGGGTCCTGGGTTCCAGCCCCATGTAGGGCTCCCTGCTCAGCAGGAGTCTGCTTCTCCCTCTTCCCCTGCTCTTCCCCTTGCTCATTCTCTCTCTCTCTCAAATAAATAAGTAAAATCTTTTAAAAAATAAAGTAAAATAAAATAAGCTACCAAGACCTCAAGGCTGGGTGCCAAGACAGGGTGGATGCTCTAAGCTAGAAGCACAACCCTTAAGAGAGCTGGCAAAACATCAACTCCTCTATTCAAAGTTAGTCCTACGTTTTCCCAGACTATATGAGAAAGGAAAATAACTTGTCTCAGGGCTAAAAAACAAAGAGTTCTCCAATGACCTCTCCTGCACCTCAGCACCCCCCCCCTCCCCAAGCCGACACATGAAAGAGGTATACCCTTCTGCTAGACTGCACTACCCACACCTCCCACCTTTGCTGGGGTCAGTCACTCACCGTACAACGGGGACAGAGCCATTCACCATTAGGGATCTCTGGCAGTGGGGGGTTCAGGCAGTGGATGTGGTAAGATGAAGGACAAGTGTCGCAGCAGAGCAACTCCCCACCATCCTTACAGACACGACAGAATTCCATATGGTGGTCATCCTCCTCTTCAGGGTCTCCTCCAACCTCTTCCAGGATCTCCTCACCCTCTGAATTGTCCTCTTTAGCCTCCCACTGGATGCCTTCCTTCTCCTGCAGTAAAGGACCAGAGTCAGATCACCACCCCCCCCCACCCACCCAAATCAGAACCACACCCATCATTCTTTTGAATGCTTCCCAAAGTCCACACCAGGAACACCACCCAGGCCCAAAAAAACCCCATCATCCCACCCTTCCTCTCAAGGGTTCCAAAGGGCCACACAATGGCCAGGTACTCACGCAGTGTGGACAGCTCCACTTGCCCTCAGGAGCCTTCTCCATATCCGGATCCAGGCAGACCATGTGGTAAGCTCGGGGACAGGTATCACACAGGATGATCTCACCGCCTTGCTGGCACACCTCGCAATAGTCCTGGTGGTCTGTCTCATAACCATCCACAGCAGTCACCTCCTCCTCGCCTGGGCAAGGAAGAGGGAAAGCCCAGTTATTAGAAAAAAACTACCTCCCCCCGCCCCCTCTAAAATAAATTCAACCCTGATCTCCTTAGGGAGATTCTTCCCCAATCATTCCCACCCTATCCCATTCACACACAGACACAAAAAATAAACACACCTTTCTTTTTCTTTTTAGTGGTTCGGAGTTTCTTGCGGCTGCGGCTACTGCGGCTGGTGGAACCGTCAGAAACAGAATAGCTATTGATACTGGCATCATCGAAGTCAGATTCCACATCTAAGTCATCATCCTCACTCTGGCAGAATGAAAAGAAAGAAAGTTAGAGGTTGAAGCCAAGGGAAAGGAGAACGCTAGAGAAGGGATCACTCTCTTACTAAGGGTGCTAGAACCCCAGCCAGGACAGTCAAGTAAGAAGCCTAGTCACCTTGTTGTGGAGCCAACTGTCCCCATTCTTACATGCCTACTATAAAGGCTAGACTCTGACATAAAGTAACATCATTATTAGATAAGACACCCTCACCAAAGGGATGGGTTGGGCTCTCACCGAGGATCTCTTACGCTTAGAACCAAAACCTCCCAGCTTGATTTTCAGGGGAGCTACTTTCTTAGGTTTAGGCTTCTTGGCATCAGGTACACGAGGGCTGCCCTTTGGCTTCCTCCGAGCATTGGGACCTAAAAATCAGAAAAGCACAAGTAAGATCGTATAATCCAAATGCATGACAAGGTAGAAGATGGGGAAGATGATAAAATATTCTCCACCTAAGCTGGTTTCCCCATGTTCAGCTTCCCAAACCTCCTAAATCCAGGACTCATTTCTCCCTCACACTCCTCTATCTTTAGGCTAACAGAGCAGCACCCCCATGCTTCCTCTAACTTCAACATCCCAAGCCCATGTCAGTCCCGCCTTGCATTGGGTCCCATTTCACCTTTGCCCTCCTTGGTCTTGGCCTTGCGGATAGGGACCTCCACCGGGGGAGGAGGTGGTGCAACTTCAGTGGCCGTCACCATGCTCTCCACCACAGCCACCGCTGCTGCTGCTGCTGCCGCCACTGAAGCCCCAGAACTGCCTTTGAAGGGATTGTTGGTACTGAACTCACGCCACTTTGCACCCAAAACCATCATCATTTTGGAGACAGCAATCTTGGGATTTTTGGCAGCAATGAGGGGTCTGGGGGACAAATGGACAAGAACAACAAAGTGAAAAGAAGTTTAAGAATAAAAGAGAGAGAAAGAGAAGTGAGAAGAGAAAGAGAAGTGTATTGAGAATCATACAAGCACTCTCCTCTCCCAGGCCCAAGACCCTCTTGTTTACCGGACAAACTGGCTGAAGGCCTTGTAGTTGGTGAGGGTACGATAATCCTCCTCTGAGAACACATGGTCAATGTCTTCCATGCCCCAGTCTTCTAGGAGCTGAGCAGATGATTTAGGCTCCTGCAGAGAGAGCAAGGTCAAAGACCTGACACCTAGTACCCACACTTGCTAAAGGGAATCTGAGCTGAGATGAAGGCTTCCAAGACCAGGGAAGAAGAGCAAAGAGAAAATCATTTCAAACGGGGAGAGAAGGGCACTAAGGGGCAGGGCATTATCTGGGAGATAAAGGACAGAGGTGGACAGCAAGCACAGAGGAAAGGACAGAGGTCCAGGCACCTTTGAATCATCGTCGTCGTCATCCTCTTCTTCCTCTTCCTTCCGCTTGGATTTGCTCTTCTTTTCTTTCTTAGGTCCAAGCTTCTTCTTCTTCTTCTTGCCAGGGGTATAGTCGCTGCCCTCACTGTCTGAGCGAAGAGCCACCTCTTCCTCCTCCTCCACAAACTCCGGCCCCTCCCCAGAGCTGTCCCCCAGCTGCCGGCATAAGAGCATACGCTGGAGCAGGGAAGGGGGAGAGGGAGAGGGAGAGGGAGACAGACACACACATGCTACACACATGCTGACCTCAGGACAGCCCTGAGGCTCATCCCCAGGGCTGAGGACCTGAGGACCTGGCCCACCATTCTAGAAGAAGAAACAAATGCCCCTCCTACCCGTCGACCATTCTCAGAGCTGCTCCCTTCTTCTTATTATTCCCCAAAACATCCAGTCACCCACTCACCTCCTTTTTTTGGCGTTTGCTCTTAGGGATTTTAGGGTCCCGAGGTTTCTTAGGCTTTTTCTTCTTCTTGAGCTTTGGAGTCTCTGCTTCTGACAAATCCTCTTCTGGGTCCTCTTCATTTTCTACATATATTTGGCAGAGAAAGACAGGTAGAGAAAAGATCAATAGCAAAAGGTTAGAGCCTAATCCAGAGGCTTTAGACTTTATTCCCCCACCTCTTGTCCCAGATTCCACTGAAGAGAACTGCTATACTCTCCACAGAAGGAAGCTGATACTCAGGACAAAAACAGACAAAGAGAGAGCTGTATATACCCGAAATAGGCCTGCCAGGCCAGACCAGGCCCACCTCGGGCAGCTGTCCAGACCCCTGCCTCCTTTCCCTCATCTTTAACAGGAGTCCTCTATATGTTCACCAGTGCAGCTCCAGCAAGCTGCTTAGAATTAACCAAATAAGAGAAATATATCTAGCCCTCCTCTAACTGCCCACCAAATATTCTACAAAGCAAGGAATGAAAATGAAAGAGCCTATCAGTGCAGGGGGCCCAGAAACCACACCCTTGACTACCCACTCTGGGTCATCACTGCTTAAAACCACCAGAATCCTCAAGCCCCAGGTTCAGTTGTCCGCCCAATATCACACCCACTCCCAAACATGATTTCCTTTCCCCATCTCCAGCTCTACTGTTCCTCCCCAGCTTCTCCTGGGTCAGTAGCCTCTTCTCCCCAGGGGCCCAAATCAGCCCAGCTGTCACCATCTCCTCCACACACACCCCCATCCTCCTCCCATCTGGCTCCACCTCCTTCCCTGGCTGGGAGCACACACAAAGCCTAGGGTAATACTGAGAGCTCCTGGGCAGGGCTAGGTGGGAAGGGGCACAGGGGGAGGAGAAGGCCAGGAGGCAGCTTCCTTTGTAACTAACACACATTCACACCAACTCCCTCCTCCCTCCTCTCTCTCCTTCTTCCTAAGCCACCCCCGCCCAGGGAGGCGGGAGTGGAGAAGGGAGTGGAGAGAAGGAGGGAGTGCCTCACCCACTGAGGAGAGGGAAAATGGCTCCTGACCGCAAAAGCCAGCCCAGGGCACCCAGCTGCCAACATAGGACAGGAAGTAGCAGGGGAGAGGGGGTTGGGTTGAGAGAGGTAGCCGAGGAAAGACTACCCTCACAAGACTTCCCAAATTGCTACCTGGCCCCAGGTCCACATACCACTTCTCCTAACACCTATTTTGGGATGACACAGTTCTCAACAAGCCACTTTAATGTCCTAGGCAAGGAAACCCAAGACAAACATGAAGGGTAATACCACAAGAAAGACTGGGTTACTGCCTCAATCATAATTATTTTTCCAATCATCAGAACTAAGATTTAACAAAAACTCAGTGGAGCTGTGGTCACAGCATACAACTTTCTTGAATTTTTGATACCCAAAAAATTTAGCTTGAGGAATGGGAGGCCAGAAGTCTCCACAACTCAGTTCCCTTCTCACCACCTACCTCCCCAAGAGTCCAAGCCATAGACCCTAAACTACCTCTCACAGATTAGAAGTAGCCACCTATCCAGCATATGTGATGTTCACACGAAGAAAAGAAGAGCAGCACCTGGACAGTGCGGGACAATATGCTTCCTTCTATTCGCCCCTGACTCCCAGAACTAGCCCTAAAATGCTTCTGGCTCCGCCCTTCCTGAGCAAGGCAGATACTAGGGAATATGAGACATTAAGCTTGACAAAGCACCATCAGCCTCCCCCCACTCAGCCCAGGATCAGGCCAGGCATATGAAAGCCCCTCCCATTCCCTTGGGAATGGAACACCAGCTTGGATCTCACCAGAAAGAACCATTTTCTTAAGGCTTTTTCAAAGCAATCCCCCATGTCATCCCCCTCACTAATAAGTCACATCTCTCAGTTCCTCATCTTCCTCACCTCCGTGAAAGCTGGACACCAGGACAAACCCGTGCAGGTGAAGGGAACACCCATCCACATAAGACCCCCAAACTTCTCAAGCAGATAATGCACAGAGACAACATTCAAAGTGGCTGAGACATAAAAGAAGATTTGGGAAAGGGGCAGGAATGGGGTGTGGCAAGTGGAAAAACTGGGTCATGCTACAGCTTGGGGCAGAGTTCACCCTGGGAGCCTGCACTGCTCCCAATCAACACAGGGGCAGCCCCAGCCCAAGGGGCCAATGGGAAGCCAAAATGTGGAACCAACATTGGCTGGACAGCACTACTACTTCTCTCGCCCCTCACAGAGAGAGTCAGATCATGTTACCAATGC
This sequence comes from Canis lupus dingo, assembly GCF_003254725.2. Taxonomy (NCBI): domain Eukaryota; kingdom Metazoa; phylum Chordata; class Mammalia; order Carnivora; family Canidae; genus Canis; species Canis lupus. Next base: position 38,635,398 of record NC_064269.1, on the reverse strand, counting down.
TGCTACCCCACCCCCACCTTGGGCAACAGTACAGAAATTTGCCACCTTGGTCTACACAGTGATGAGACTCGAGCCTAAGTTTCTCATCCCAACAGCTGAAGACTCAGCAACAAGACTGACCCCTTTACTAAGTGGCCTCAGTTTCAAACTAAGACTTGAAGACTTCCAACTTAGAAAACACCAAAATGTAGGAACATCTTTCCCAGACCTCAACTTACTGCTACAGCTAAGGAGAGAGAAGGCAGAAGTGAAAGATGTTTGATGGGAAACAAAAACACGACCAGCAGGCTCCAGAATTAAAGCGAAAATAAAGATAAGCAGAAGGATAAAGAAATGACATTTAAAAAAAAAAAAGAAGCTTGAAAAAAAGGTCAAGGAAACAAGTAGGTGACTTAGCTACGGGCTGTGAAAAAGGAAAGACAGACAAGAGAGAGACATCCACTCAGATGCATGACATCAATCACCATTTGAGAAGAGACAAGAGCTTCTCCAATCAGGCAGGATGATTACAACCATACGGGTTTGGCCAGTCCCAGGAGCCACCCACAAACACAGAACAACCCCCAACACACCTACACAAACACTTCATGACACCAGCCCAAACCCTAGGCTCCCTGCACCAAAGCAGAAGCCTCTAGGAAAAAAGTCTGTATCATGTCCATTTGCTATGGGAAGGGGGGGGGGGGGGGTTGCCCAGGGTGTCACCTCCCTTCTTTTGCCCCTCCCTAGTATATCCTTCAGGGTGTGACATCCTACCCCAAGCCCCCATCATTTCCCCATTTGAAACATTCCAGCAATCTGCCTGCTAAAAGCTCTCTACATCCCAGCTGAGGAGCGCAATTCAAACTTCACAGTTGAGACATCACAGAAAACCGGTAACTGATCAGAAGCTAAAAATAATCAGATAGAGAGTAACCAGCACTCCCTCTCTCCTTTCCACAGCAGCAACCACAGGATCCTGCTAACACAGATGCCGGGCTGGTCTTCAACATGCAATCCTCGACACCCACCCGAACCCCCACCCCGCCTCCAACGGGTCCCAGCCACCTGCATTCCTCCGTGGACCCACACAAGGTAAGGTCTCCAGACCAGAGGGCTCCCTCAACTGGGAACTGCATAGCATTCCTTAAAACAGACAGTGCAGCAAGCTTGCATCTCGGTCCCAGAGCCCAGGAGGCACATGGCTTCCACCCCCTCCCACAAGAGCTCCGCAGAAGGGAACCACTCCCTTCGGATGCCCTCCACCTCAGACTCTGCACGGAGAGAGAGAAACTCAACCTTGCCTCACCAGAGTCGCTAGGGAGGGCCCAAATGCCTCCTTCCTGCCCAGGGCCCTTGGGGAAGATTTACCTGGGTGGGGTGGGGGCAGGCTGTTGTTCAAAAGTGCATCCATATCTTCCTCCTCGCTGCCCGCGGAGCAGGGGGACGGGGAGCCCAGGCCCGACGCCATCCCCTTCCGCTCCCGGCCAGGGAATTGGCCCAGCTGCTCCTGCCTGCGGCCTGGGGCCCTCTACACTGGCCCGAGTCACTGTGCGGGGGAGGGGGGGAAGAAAGAGAGAACAGTCAGTGACGCGCACTGTCCCCCTCCCCCACACCCACCCGCTCTTTCCGCCCACCACCAAAGCGGCCCCCCCAACCCCAGCCACCCTAGCAGGGCACCCGAACCACTCAGGCTGAACTTAGTTCCACACTCCTCGAGGGCAGCCCGGAAGCCGGCTCCCCAACTGGAGCCCCCCAGATGAGCGGGAGCGACGCCCCCGAGGGCAGGCTGGTGCAGGCGTGGGGAGGGGGAGAAACCAGGCTGGACCGAGCAGGGTATGTCGGGGGAGGGGGGTCCGAGTGGCCGCGGCGCGGGGGGGTCGGGGGAGGCGGCAGGCAGCGAGGCGCTCGGGGACACAAGGTCACTTGGGGGTGGGGGGGCGCCTCCCTGCGCCTGGGGAGGGGCCAGTCCCCAGACAGGGCAGCTCTCCAAAGGCTGTCCTCTGGGACAACTCAGGTTCTCCGGAGGAGCCACGGGGCCGAGGGGGCGTGGAGGCTCGGGCGCTCCAGGGGGCTGGAGGCTGGGACGCGGGGGGCGAGGGAGCGCCCACCGGGCAGGGGGCCGGGCCACGTGTCCCGGGGGGCAAGTGAGCAAAGGGCGAGGGGGCGGGCGCCGGGCATTGTGGGAGACCCAGCCCGAGGTGGGAGCCGCGGGGGGCAGGACTCGGGCCGGCTCAGGGCGGGGGCGGGGGGGGCAGGGCGCCCTGCAGGCAAGGAAAAGGAAGGGTCGGCTCCTCTGGGCAGGGGGCGGTCCGCGAGTCCGGGACATCTGAGGAAGGGGTGGATGGAGGGATGAGCTTGGGGGCTGGTCAGGCTCAGAGGGGCGTCTCTTTAGGAACCCCGCGCTCTCCTCACCCCGGAGCCGCCGCAGGTCGCGCTGGGTCCGGCCCGGTGTCACTCCCGCTCCGGCTCCTCCTCGCCGCGGCCGAAGGGGGGAAAATGGCTCCGGCTCCGGCGTCGCCTCTTAAAGGGCCCGAAACACCGGCCGGGAAATCCCACCGCACAGGCCCCGCCCCCCCACGGACAGCCCATAATAACCTCAACCAACTCCAACCCCCCCTCCACTACCGCCACCCTCCTCCTTAGGTCTCCCGGGCAACCCCCGCCCCCTCGTCGCTCCGGCAACCATTGGCCACGCCCCCTTCGAGCGCGCGCGCGCGTGTCACCCGGGCAACCACCCACCTCCGGCCATCCCATAATACACACGGACACCCCACCACCACCACCCCACACACACATACACTCCATACACCTATATGCTAAGGTTGTTGACATATCATAATATTGCAGACCTTTGCAACTAACCCTTTCCCCACCTCAGACATCCCATAATAGCCATCCTTTGCCAACTTCTTCACTCTTGGCCCTAATGCTAACATCCCATAATAATTCGTCACCTCTCCTTCCCCATGGCCATCCCATAATAAGCACCCCTCCCAGCACTTAAGCCTCACAGCCCATAATACTCATTCCCCATCCCCCACAGACATCCCATAATAACCACTCTTCATCCACCCCCAGTTTGATATCCCATAATAGTCAGAAACAACGCCCCCCCCCCCCAGTACTACAACGGACACTTCGGCCTCCTCCCACACACATCCCGTAATAATCAGTTTCCCACTTTTACACTGACATCCCATAATAACCAACCCCCTAGCCTGAGCTGCCCTCAGCCCCTGCAGACTAGGGTCTAGATCCTCACACCACCACCCTCAGCCTTCATACATGCGTTCTAACTCCACAGCCCATAGTAACCTCTTCTCTGTCAAAGAGATATCCTCTAATGATCGGCAGCCCCACTGTCACCCTACAGATGGACATCCAATCTCCTTTCCTCTAACGCTGGAAAGATATCCCATAATTTTACTCTCCCACCCACACCTTGATATCCCATAATAATGTCAAGGAGCCCGAGGTCCACCAGACATACTCTAATACTCCCAGCACATCCCGTAATGCTTCATCGCCAGCCACCACCCCTATACCTTTCCAGCCAGGCATCCCATAATATTCACATTCATACCTCCCCCACCTCCTCAGGCCGTCAGGTCTATTCTAACACCCAGAGCCACAAGGTTGTGAAGCAGGCTGCTACCCGCACTGCCCTGTGCCCACCCCAACTTGTACATACCTTTATCCCTTTCTGGGCCAAAGCAGTATCCTGGCATAAAACCTCTTGATGTCTAGGGCAAGCCCTACCTTCCCTCAGACCATTTCTAGACTCTCAGGAACTGCCAGTCAACCTAGGGCCCCACCCAATCCCACCCAAATCCAGTTATTCTCCAGATGCTTACCTCCAGCTCCAGCTCTTAAATATTGAGTAAGACCAGCCAAATACCAGGCTGACCAGATGAACCATTTACATAAAGTTTAATTCACCCCACAGCTTCCCCTAGTCATAATAAACTCCAATCTTTAGAAAGGAGTCTTTAGCCTACTTCTCAACATTTCAGCAGTCCTTCTCCCACCTCATCCTACCTCTCCAGGTCAGATGGTGCAACACACCTGGGCCACTCCCATGGATGGACATCCCACCATGATGTGACATGAGGATATATATATATAATATATCATGTTCATTTAACAGATGTTGCCAGCATACCTAGTAAGGCACCAAGGTGGGCACCACAGGGAATGCAAGAACCACAGGTGCCTCCCTTCATCAAACAATGAGACAAGATAGAATGTCTGGTGTCAAGGGAACACTGCTCAGTGCTATTTCCCAATTTCCTGTTACAGAGAATAAAATAAATCCCAACTGGTCTCAGGAGAGATCAGATCCCAACAGAGGTTCTTGATAGTCCTTCTATAGGCTAGAAGGTATTCCAAAAGGATGATATAGATGGGTGGCCAAGATATCTCCTCTCTGTTCCCTACCACACTAAGGGATTTTGATTGGAAAGCAATGTCCATCTATCCAGCGTTTCTGAAATCCTATAATATCCTATCATGTGCCTCCTTCTTGAGAGACTCTTAACACACCAGAATTGTTACCCTCATTCTTGAACACCAAATTATGCTGACCCTAAATGTCCTGGACATTTTTTTTTAAGATTTTATTTATTTATTTATTTTAATTTATTTATGATAGGCACACAGTGAGAGAGAGAGAGAGGCAGAGACATAGGCAGAGGGAGAAGCAGGCTCCATGCAGGGAGCCCGATGTGGGACTTGATCCCGGGTCTCCAGGATCATGCCCTGCGCTGAAGGCAGATGCTCAACCGCTGAGCCACCCAGGCATCCCTGTCCTGGACATTTTTAACCTGGATTGTTTGTATCCTGAAGTCTCATACTTCCAACTGCCCCCATTCTTATCTTGTTGAGGCCCCATGCTCCATCCAAAAAAACCTTTTGATGTATAATATTCACCATCTTCCCTCCTGTGTACAAGTCAACATTCCAGGATGCTTCTTTCATTCAATTATGCTGCAAGGAAGTCTTCCAACATGTACCCTCCACTTCCCAGACTGGGCCTATTTTGCAGTACCTTGGGGACCCAGCCCTAGAAAGTCCAAGAGCTCAATCTTAAGACCTGTTAGCCCTCAGAGAGCCTGCACCCATAAATCTGTCACTTTTCCCTCTTTCCTGATCCCCAGAGAGCCAGGACCCAGATGAGAACCAATGTCCCGGCACCACTGCCTTGCTGCCCCTGACCCCTGAGGCAGAGATAATGCCTTTCTTTGTTGTCATGTGCCTTTTTCATACAAATCCAAGACCTATGGCAGTGGGACAGGTGGTAGAGAAACTGGGATGTTCTTCTAGGAGGAGCCTTCCTAATCAGAAGTGAATAGGATAGACCTCACGCCATCACTGCATTGCTCTTCTAATCTCACTTTCCTAGAGAAGGGACCTGGCCAGAGGACTCTGCCCTTGCCTAGGAACCCAGGGCTGGAGATGTAGCAAGGAGAAATAAACTCAGGAGGTAAGAACTTGCTCCAAGAAAGTTACTATCCCGGGACGCCTGGGTGGCTCAGTGTTTGGGCACCTGCCTTTGGCTCAGGTTGAGATCCCGAGATGGTGTCCCTGCATTGGGCTCCCTGCAGGGAGCCTACATCTCCCTCTGCCTAGGTCTCTGCCTCTTTCTCAGTCTGTGTCTCTCATGAATAAATAAATAAATCTTAAAAAGAAAGAAAGTTACTATCCCTTTGCTTCCAAGCAGAGCACCGGTGATGTGGATACTTCTTTTCACCAACTCCTGCCTGACTTAACTGCCTAGACCACCCTTTTGCCACGTCCATGGGTGTACAGGCTGTTTCCCCCATTCTGTAAGGCTGTCATAGCCTCCCTCATTCAATTCTCATGACACCAAAATTGGGCCCCATCCATTTGTGCAAACCCTCTCCCATGATTCTCTGAGTACTAAAGATGAACCTTGTACTCTTTGCTTAGGGGAGAGGAGGCAGCTCTTTTAAGATACCATAATGTAGGTATACCTTCTTCCAACAAGATTCTCTTTTGCAAGTAGAGCTGCTGGAGATCTATTATGCCTTCCTCTCTCCCCCCTTTTCTCTCGGGGATCCAGCTTGCCTCTGGGCCTCAAATTCCCTTCTGTAATATCTCCATCTGGCCCTTAGCCTTTTCTTCTCCTATGTATACCACATTACTACAGTGATTCATAATATAAACCAGGAAGAGAGTTTTATAACTGGGTAGCCACAGCTTTGTGCCCATGGTTATAAATATGGATAGATTTTGTCCTCCACAGCCCTCTGCCCCCATCCCTGCAAGTTCTACCCACTTACCACCTTCCTCATCTTACTCCCCACCTCTCCGTGCTACCACCACAAGGAGAATGTTAGAATCCCCTCCTCTCTTCTTGAGTTCCAGAGAGGGCTAGGATGTGTGCGTTTAACTATTGCTTTTATGGTCTTGGTGCTTCTATACTCCCCCACTCCCTATCCTGGCCCCATGCTACTCTTCCAGATAAATTACAAATAAACCACTAGCATGATTGGCCCACAGAGACTGAGGGTGGGATAATCTCCTGATTAATGCACCCAGGGGGACAGCCTCTCTAGCCGGTTACCTTAGAGTTCTGTTTCCATCCCATGGTACAGAAGAACCTAGAATAACACTCAGAGTGGGTTGTCCATGGAGTTCTCAGCACATGCTCTCTCTACATCTCTGTTCTGCGTGAGCCCCAGAAACTCTGCACATAAGAGGTCTAAGGGACCAGTGTTCTCCTGCTTTGTCAGAAAAAGGGGTTTATAAAGACAACATAGGGAAGAAAAGCCAAAGTGACAATGCATTCTAATGGCTAGACAGGATGCAGGTGTGCAGGGTTTGGGGGAGGGGGGGTGACAGGCCAGGCATTTGTCCTTCAGGAGCCAACAGAGCCTCTGTCCCCTGGGTGTGACTGCAAGGTTGCAAAGCCCCCCTGGCCCAACCTACCTACCTGAGCTGTAGTCCCAAGTCTCAAATCCAGGAAGACAAAGTGGGGAGGAGAGTGCTTAGGTACTGTGGTCACCCAGGAGCACTACTCCCTTTGGTGTGCCACACAGCCAGAACCCAGGCATTCTCACTGCCAGCCCAGTGCTGCAGGCCCTGGACTCAGCCACCCTGCAGCTGACAAGCTGCAAAGGGACCCAGGTGTCCAGGGTTCAGATTTGACCAACTCTTGCCTGCCCCAGGGGCCTCTTCAAACAGCTGTCACAGAAGAACCTCTCCAGTCAGTTACTCTTGCCAGGCCTCAGGTCTGACTCCAGGGCTCACCCCACCCTCCCCAGCTCCTTTCCCTCCCTCTTCCTTCCTTTCCTTCCTCACCACCCACCCCCCCCCAACCTCCCCAGAGCTTCACCTACCCAGGACAGCCCCACCCAGCTGTGCAGGGCACATCCCATAATAATCCTTCTCTTTGCTAGCCCCCACCCCCCCAAAAAAAGAGAGGCGGCCATCCCATAATAGCCACCCACAAGAGACATTCCGCGGTGACCGCCCCCTCCCTGCAGAGCTGCCGGGAGCAGCCATCCCATAATAGCTGGCCGCCTGTTTTACTGGTTACGGCTGTGGAGGGAGCTGGAGAGGAAATGGAGGGGAAGGGGGAGGGGAACAGGATCAAGGGCCCCCACTTTGTGGAGGGAGAAGGGGGAGGAGAGTGGCCCAAGGGGATTGAGAGCCAAGGGGACACCGTGCAGGTGGGAGGTGTGGTCCACTGGCCACTCCAACCCTGCTTTGGGGCTTTCTCCCCATTCCCCAGGGGCCGTTTTCCCCCCTGAGCACCCTGGAGGTGTCTGCTAGTTAGGGTAGATGCCCAGGATGGGTTGAGGTGCTCAAAGTGTGTGCGTGTCGGGGTGGCGGTGGGGGGGTGGATTTCAGGTGTTCCCCTTGGGCCGTTTGAAAGAGAAGACAGACCTTAGGGAGGATGGCAAGAGAGTAAGGGGTGGAGGGGGTGTTGGAGAAGAGCTCCTCAGGCCCTCCCCATTCTGCACCACCATCCCATAATAATCCCCCCAGCCCCACTCCCCCTCCCACACACGACATCCCATAATATCTTCTGGAGAAGCAGTCCCCGCAGTAGGTACAAAGAGCTATCCCATAATATGCTCCCCCACCCCCACTCGCCACCCCCCCAACTTGGCCCCCCCCTCAGTCACATGCAGCCGGTGCCATCCCCCGCTGCTCCCCCCTCTGGCCACCGAAGGCCTTGCCAGCCCATAATACTCTTGCCTCTGGTCGCAGGAGGCCTCCAGCCCATAATATTCCCTTCCACCACCACCCCCCCCTTCCCGCCCCGCACCCCTTCCTCCCGCCTCCAGTTGGATCCGGGCCTCACCAGCCCATAATATTCCCCAGTCTCCTAAGGCTGTTCCAGCCCATAATACTCTCCCTGTCTCCTAAGGCCTCTCCATCCCATAATACTGCCAGACGCCTGACCTGTGGGCCAAACCCCAGCCCGTTCCACACATCGAGGCTGTGTCAGCGCCGCTGGTCTCCCTCCCTTCCCTCCCTCCTCCCTCCTCGGCGCTTTCCCTCCCAGGCCCTCTCCCGCCCTCCTGCCCTAGGCCCCTCGGCCGGCCCCACCCTGTGCCTGCCTGGGCCCTTACTTCCCCTCCAGCCTCCTCTCTTGCCCTTTCTCCTTTGCTTGGTGCTTCAACCCATGCCCCCTCTCCTCTCCCTTTCAGGCACTTTTCTACCCACTCCTCTGTCTGTGGGATGGATGTTAGGCCTAGTGGGGAGAGAGTGCCCCCAGAGGGCAACAGGCCGGTCACTGCCCCTGAAAGCTGTCTACTTGACCTAGCACCATGGAAACTTGCCCAGCCTGCCTTGCTCACCCATCCCCTGGCCCTGGTTCTGATTGCTGGCAGAGCTCTGTCTGCCTGAGGATTACCTTGGAGCCCTTGCTGTCTTCCAGAAACACTCCCCTTGGGCATCACAAACAGACTTTACCAATCCTACAGTCTCCTTTACGCCTCCCCATACTTGTGTTGAAAAGAGAGCTCCCCCTTATGGGATTTCTCTCAGGTGTCTTTCACAGGTGATCTCACTGACCTCACAGCAACCCAACAAGTAAATACTATGATCCCCATTTCACAGAGCAGAAAACAGAGGTTCAGAGAGTTGAAGTAACTTTGCTAAAGTCACATTTTCAAGAAGTGACAGGGCTGCAATTACTACTGGCCCAGGTTGGTTCTGAGAGCCTTTGGGATTCCCCAAAGCCCAAGGGAGAAACTTCACTTTTTGGTGCTACCTCCTCTGGAAGGGATATAGCATGGTGAGAGCTACCCAGGCTCCCTCCATCTCCAGGGCCTCCTGAAGGAATGAAGAAGACAGGCCAGTGGTGTGAGAAAATTAGCCTCCCCCCTCCCCACTTCCTCCATGGGACCCCTGGTGGCAACCCCTCGGTTCAGGGCTAAGAAAGAAGCATCCCTGCCCCTCTGGGACCCCTTATCTTGACCCTGGTTCTCCTAAATTTGTTTAATTTCAAGACCAATTATTGTTTATCTTCTCCCAGCTACTCTCACCATGTGGAGGGACCATTCTGCAGAGGAAGCAGACTCTGAGGAGACCTAGGGGGAGGTCTCCTCTTTGGCTTAGTTGGTGAACAAGCAAGAGGGCTGCCTTCCAGATGCTGGGTACCTCCTGGCTAAGGGTGGGGAGTCATGGCCAACTCCACCAAGGCCTGATATGCCACCAACTAGCTATTCCCTTCTAAGGCCTCAATGGGGTGTGTTTCGGGGCTCAACACAACTGGAACTGTGAACAAGCCCAGTTCTCTCCAGGGGCACCGGTGCTCTGTGCGGGAGCCTGGGGCAGGTGTGCCGAAGGGTAAATGGGTTAGTAGCATGGAGGAAGTAGTAGGAAGAGGGAGTGGAGAGGTGCAGCAGATTCAGGGTGAGAGACATAGTTGAGAGAGGTGGCCTGTGTGAGGAGGATAAAGGAAGCCAGGAGAAAGGTGGATGGAACGGAGCCAGGATGAGAAGGTGGGAAGCCTCAGGAAGGAAAAGATATGGTAGCATGTCCTGCAAAGAATGGGAGTTTGGGAACCAAATAGATACCATGCCTCTTCCTGTTTGTGTGACTTTCAGACCCCAGCTTCTCTTGGGTGCTTCATTTGGAAAATGGGGATAATGATCATCCCTAATTCATTGGCTTGTTATAATAACCAATCACTAAATAATATAATCAATAGTAATAAGCACCACATTGAGATCCTGGTATAGGGAGTATTTTCAAAACTTGTTAAACGCTCTTCTTCCTCCATCTAGGATGCTCTCATTTCCCCCATTTGGATTTTCCTAAAACTGCAAATGTGCAAATGTGGCCTCTCCAGGATGCTGGGTTAGGGCTCTGGACTCCCCCCCCCCCCCCCCCCCCGCCATCTTGCATCTGTCTTACTGTGCATCTGGTAATTGGAGAATCCTGTGAAAATGGCAGTGGCTGGCTACAGGTGTCCTTAGACTTCTACAGCTTGTTACTTGTAAAGTTCTTCTGTTCATGCCTCCTCTGCCTGCCACATCTCCTGAATCTATTCCTGCCTCTCTATTCTCGTGATCAGAACTCTTTGGATATACTGAGTGCAGGCCAACAGCCCACCAGAGCTTAAACACCAGAGATTTCACACTGGAGATGACCCATTTCCATCCACCGCCACAGGCCATGGTCACACCTCTCCTTGGCAATTTTAACAGCACCCCAAACAGTCTTCCTTTCCCCCTTCCTTTCCTCACTTCCCTACAGCTGATGCCACATGGTATGTCAGAGTGAGCAGAGCCTCACTCAGAAACCTTTAGGAGCTTCCCAATGCCCACTAAATTAACTTCCACCACCTTACTCTGCCTTCTTGCATCCTGTCTTGAGTGGTAATTGTTGACTTGTTCTGTGGTCCCCCACGAGACAGTAGACTACTCCACACCAAAATTCAACAGTTCATCATTCAACAAATATTTATTAAGTGCTTCTTTTGTGCGAGGCGCTGTTCTAGATGCTGGAGATACAACAGAGAACCAAGCAAACAGAAATTCCCCCCCCCCCCCAGAGACCTTACATTCTACCTGAGGGGAAGGGGCGGAGAAACAGACAAGAAACTGTAAAAACTATACAAATAAATAGTTATATAGCATGCTACTTTCTATGTGAGTTTTTATTACTTTGGAATTTGTTCACATACCAGAATATAAAAATACTCAAGTAATTTTTAAAAACTGTACTCAGTTCAGTTCAGTTTGGATAGGGCAAAGTTCTGAGACTTTGGACTACCACTACCTTTTATGCTCTCGGGGCATGCGTCTTGAACCCTAAGGATGAAGCAAGATGGAGCAGGTGCTAACCATCAGGCCTCTAGGAGAGCCACAGGGGGGCCTGGCCCAGGGCTCTATCTTCCCACCAGATGGTGTAAGGCTCTACTTGAAAGCTATCACGGAGGAATCTGGGTCAGTTCCCCGCTTTGGCCACCAGGGGTCATTTTACCCCTGTAAATCACCATCTGGAGCAATCTCTTGAAGACACACAAAAGGCTTACTCCAAACTAAAATACATAGTCACACAGGGGAAGACCCTGACAGTCCCTCTCTCTTTCTCTCTCTCTCTCTCTCTCTCTCTCTCTCTCTCTCTCTCTCTCTCTCACACACACACACACACACACAACGCACACACACATCATTGAGAGACCTAGAGACAGAAACAGAAATGCATACAGGACATACGCATGGCAGCAACTTCCTCACTTATGCAGAGCCTAAAGATGCCAACTCTGCAACCCCTCCCAGCCCTACTTGGTAAAGAGGGAAGAAGGAAACCGTAGGTGGCCCATTAACCAGTCTTCCATTTCCTTGCCTCCAGCTTGCTCAGAACAGACAGCCTATTCCTGTCCTCCCATTGCACTTATTTCCCTGGAAACTTCTTTCCTGGCTGTGGCAACAGTTCCCTTTTCTCTCTGCAGGAAGAGAAGCCCACCCCTCCTCTGAGTGTGTGTGTGTGTGTGTGTGTGTGTGTGTGTGACTAGTTCACCCCACCTCAGAGCTGCCCCCAGCACCAGGAAACCCAAGGTAGCACTGCACTGAATGTGCAGCTCCTACTTCTCCCCCTGCAAACCCTTAAAACTTTGGTACTCCAGTTAGCACTTAATTTATGGAGTATTGCCCTTTCGGGCAGTAATAAGCAACAATGTATATGTATGCCCTGGGAAGAAGTTACACACGAACTCCAGTACTGACTCTTTGAGGATGTCCACAAGGTCAAGGTTATTTTCAGAATAGTACTACTCCCACCATGTTGTTTGTCCTGTGCAATCTCCTTGCTTACGGTGTTTTCTAGAAGCTTCATGAAGTGTGATGACATTATTGCTCTCACAGCTAATGGAGTGTGTTGCTTGTGTGTTTCTGTTGCTAAAACTTACGAGTTTTAATTTCTATTATGGTATCAAAAGCATAAGCAAAAACTCTTTGGAATCCTCGATTTTTAAGAGTTGTAAAAGGGTCAGGAACAGAGTCTGAGAATTGCTACTTTAGTACAAAGAATTTTCTCCTTAATTCTAGATGAAGCTGCAGAGGCAGAGAGAGAGAATTTAGGACCTAGAATGGAGGGGGTCCCAAAAGCGGGGTGGGGTGGAAGGAGAAAGGATACCTAGAAAGGGCTAAAGGGACCAGAATCTTGGGAGGGGGAACACCTTCTCACTCACAGTTTTGTCCTGTCCCCAAACACCCCATGCTAGGTATCAGGTCTAAATTGTTACAAGTCACTAACCAAGAATGAAACCAATTCTGTCTGCATCCAGTAAGCTCATGCCTCGGTGCTGGGCAGGGGAAGGCCAGGTGGAAGTGAGAGTGGGTGGCATCCGAGGCACTAAGACTGCCGTGGTTGGTCTAAATTCAGGACACTCATTTTCTGCTCCAACTACTAGCTCTCCACAGTGTTTCATGCCCACACCCAGGGCATGTCATCCGGTCCCAGTCGGCCGCTGCACCGGGAAAGCTCACAGCAACACTTCCTCGGGGCTGGGGAAGGGGTCTGCCCCGGCTCACCGCACCGTCACCACCAAAGTAAAGGCATTTCTACCGTCACTCTTCCCTGTGCCCCTGGATCCCCACACTTGGTTCTCTTGTGTATTTATGGGCAGCAGTGGCCACCCGGAAGTCCAAGTGCCCAATCCGCTTCCCTCATGTACACACCCTGCGAGTGTGCGTGTGCGTGGGAGGTGGGGGTGACCGGGCGGCAGCACATTGGGCACTTCAGAGGGCCGAGTCCTCCCGGCGCTGGGTCAAGGGCGTCCCCCCGGGGGAGGACGCGGGAGGCTCTCGGCTGGCGGGAGCCGGCCCGGCGATGCAGGTGGTCTCGGTGAGCCGCTCGGCCAGCGCCCCCTGCGCCCCGTTGGTGGCCAAGGTCCTGGCACGGTGCCAAGTGCCCAGGCCGCGCAGGGTGTTGCGGAAGCCCTCGGCGCTGAAGTAGTACACCAGCGGGTCCAGCACGCAGTTGGCGCTGGCCAGCAGCACCATCACCATGAGCACCTGGCGCACGCGGTCGCTGGCCTCGCTGCCGGCCGCCACCAGGTTGCCCCGCAGCAGCCCGTAGACGGCCAGCGTGGCGTTGTAGGGCACGAAGCACAGCAGGAAGATGACGAGGTTGGCCAGCAGGAGGCGCACGGTCTTCCGCCGCCGCCGGCTCCGCGTGGCGTCGGGCCGCGCCAGGGTCCAGAAGACCCGGCCCGACGAGTAGAGCATGGCCGCGAGCGGCAGCAGGAAGCCCAGCGCCTCGGCCAGCAGCACGAGCGGCAGCAGCCCGCCCTTCCACAGCTTGTCGCCGAAGCTCTCGAAGCACAGCCGCGCCCGGCCGCCGTCGTAGCTGCAGGGCGAGGGCCGGTGCACCAGGACGGTGGGCACGGCGAACACCAGGATGAGCGCCCACACGCCCAGGCACAGCAGCCGCGCCACGCGGGGCCGCCGCAGGTGGCGCAGCCGCAGTGGGTGCACGATGGCCGCGTAGCGGTCCACGTTAATGAGGGTCAGGAAGATGCAGCTGCCGTACATGTTGGTCTGGAAGACGGCGCCGGCCGTCTGACACAGGAGGTCGGAGAAGGGCCAGTGGTGCAGGGCGTAGTAGGAGATGCGCACGGGCAGCGAGAGCGTGAAGAGCAGGTCGCTGGCCGCCAGGTTGCACATGTACACGCTGACCACGGAGTGCACGCGCAGCGCGCGCAGGAAGACCCAGAGGGCCAGCGCGTTGAGGGGGAGCCCCGCGGCCAGCACCAGGCTGTAGGCCACCATGTGCAGGCGGTGGGTGACCCGGTAGTCGGGGCATGGGGGGACGGAGCTGTTGGCCGAGGCGGTCAGCATGGTACCGGGGCGTGACGAGGAGCTAGGCCCGGGGCATCAGCGGGCACGCCGGGCCCCCCGCCTGGTGGTAGTCCCCGGGGCGAGGCCCGGAGGCTGCGCAGAGCCCATCGCGGAGCAAGCAGCGCCTGGGAGTGTGGGCTACGGCTGTAGGGCTGGCTGTAGGGCTGCAGGGGGCATGGCCGTTAGCGTTAGCGCCGCCGGGATGCTCTGGGTCACCGCTTCCTCAGCCCGGGGACCTGGAAGAGGAAGGCAAGCCAAAGTCAAGGTGATGCAAGGACAGGATAGAAGCCTCAAATGTTTATCTAGCTAACCTGGCTGCCCTCTCCTTTCATATATTTGTTTAGTTATTCATTCATTCATTCTTGAGAGGCAGAGACATAGGCACAGGGAAGCAGGCTTCCCGTGGGGACCCCGATGCAGGACTCGATCCCAGGATCCCAGGATCCACCCTTGGATCCCAGGATCATGCCCGAAGCCGAAGGCAGACACTCAACCACAGAGCCACCCAGGTGTCCCCCCCGGCTAGCTAGCGTCTTGAGTCTTTTCTCAGCCTCAGAAACACCCCCCTCCCCCTTCCATGCATCCAGAATAGCTTTCTGGTGAGGCTAGATAGGGTAGTGTTAGAAGTCCAGGCTTTGGAGTCCAACTGCCTGGGTTTATTTTTTTATTTTTAAAGATTTTATTTATTTATTCATTGGGGGGGGGGGGGCGGGCAGAAAAACAGGCAGAGGGAGAAGCAGGTTCCGTGCAGGGAGCCCGATGTGGGACTCCATCCCAGGTCTCCAGGATCAGGACCTGAGTGGAAGGCAGATGCTCAACCGCTGAGCCACCCAGGGATCCCCAACTGCCTGGGTTTAAATCCTGGTTCTGCCAACTTGCTTACCTTTGTCCCCAGAAAAGTGACTTAATCTCTCTGAACCCCATTTTCCTTACCTGGGGAAAAAGGTGGTCGTGTCAATGTATGTGTGTGTGGGGGGTGTCTTCTACTTCATGAGGCTGTTAAACGAGGTATGTGTAAAATGCACAAGTTGCTGCTAATACATAATATCTCTGTTTCTTTCTTCTACAGATGTTTACTGAACTTTTTAGAAGCTTTTAGAAGGTTCCAGGCATGTTCACAGCCCTGAACAAAAAACAAAGAGCTTGCCCCCATCTACTTTACTCCCATTGAAGGGAAACCTATAGTAAAATGCAAGTAAATAGGTGTTGTGTCAGATGGTGAGAAATATGATGGAGTACCTCCCCTGGAACTCCCCAGTTCTGCTGGATCTCCATTATCTAGAGAATAAAGTTCAAACTCACTAGTACAGTACAAAATCCAAGCCTCATTCATCACATCCACCATTGCTCCTGTGTGGGCTGGGTTTATGGTCAGAACAACCCAGGTTCAGCTCGATTGCTTGACCACTCTCCCCATTTCTTCATCTGTAAAATGGGGAGAATAACATAATGGGCTCTCGAGCACATACCAGCACAGTCCTGCCAGGCAGGGGAAGGTGCTGTGGGTTGAGCATTTCCATGTGCTCTCCTGGAGGATCTACCTAGGGAGCTTCCCAGCTGGGGTTCTGTGATGGAGAGAGACAGTAGTTTTTTAGTGAGGGCTCAGAGGGGACCCGAAGTCCAGAGAGTGTGGCAGTGAGGCAAGAAAGTACCGAGGGCACCGCCAAGGCCACAGGGAGAGCAGCCCACGGCAGCCCCAGTGCTCAGGCAGCAGCTTCTCTCAGGCAGGATATGGCTAGGAGGTGAAAGGGCCCGAGGACAGGACATGGTCTCAGGATCCCACCCTCCTTAATGCCCTAATGCCACAGAAGCTACTCTGCCATCTTAACCTCCAAAGTCCATCTTGTGTGTAAAATATACACAACTTCATATTTACCATTTTAACCATCTTTAAATATACAATCCAGTGAAATTAAGTACACTCACAATGTTGTATGACCATCACTACTGTTTCCAGACTTTTTTTTTTATCATCCCAAACAACTCTATACCCATTAAACACTAACTGCCCATTCCCTCCCCACACTCCCTCCAGCTCCTGGTAATGTCGATTCTACTTTCTGTCTCCAGGAATTTGCCTATTCTATTTGAATTAGTATTTTCATTTTCTTTAGGTAGATACCCAGTAGTGCAATTACTGGATCATATGCTGATTCTATTTTTAATTACTTGAGGAACCTTCATACTGCTTTCCACAGTCGTAGCACCAATTTACATTCCCACCAAAAGTCCACGAGGGTTCTATTTCTCCACATTCTTGCCAGTACTTGTTATTTCTTGTCTCTGTTGGGGGAAGGGCAGAGGGAGAGAGAGAATCTTAAGTAGGCTCCACGCCCAGCAGGGATCCAACATGGAGCTCTATCCCGCAACCCTGAGATCATGACCTGAGCTGAAATCGAGTCAGATGCTCAACAGACTGAACCACCCAGGTGCCTCTCTCATCGTGATTTTCAGTTGCATTTCCCTGATGATGAGTGACGTTGAGCATCCTTTAATGTGTCTGTTGGCCATTCGGATGTCTTCTTTGGAGAAACATCTATTCAGGTCCTCTGCCCATTTTTAAAATAAGATTATTTGTGTTTTTCTCGGTGTTGAGTTGTGTAAGTTGAATTTACCTATCCCAGAAATCTCGTATGAGTGAAATTATATAATATCTGTCCTGTTGTGTCTGGTTTATTTCACTTAACATAAAGTTGTCAATATTCATCCATGTTTTAGTATGTATCAGAACTGCAATCTTTTTTATAGCTGAATAATATATATTTTTATATTTTTTGTTTATCTATTTATCTGTCGATGGTTACTTGGGTTCTTCCACCTTTTGGCTATTGTGAATAATGCTGTGAACATGGGGTCCACATGCCATCTGAGGGAGCAAAGTCATCCAGAGGCCTTGAGCAATTATCCCAAGATACTGGATTTATTCCTTTTAAAAGGAATAAATCTTTTTTTAAAGACTTTATTTTTTAAAAAAGATTTATTTATTTTAGAGAGAGAGTGCACACACAAGCACGAATGGGGGGGGGGCAGAATTCACAAGCAGACTCCCCGCTGAGTAGGGAGTCCAACTCCAGCTTGTTTGCAAGGCTTGATCCGAGGACCCATGAAATCATGACCTGAACCAAAATCATGAGCCAGACACTAAACTGACTGAGCCACCCAGATGTCCCTTAAGATTTTTTTTAAGATTTTGTTTCAGAGAGAGAGCACGAAAGAGAGAGAGAGAGAGAGAGAATGAACAGGGGAAGGGCAGAGGGATAAGCAGACTCCCACTGAGTAGGGAGCCTGATACCGGGCTCTATCCCAGGACCCTGGGATCATGACCTGAGCCGAAGCCAGATGCTTAACTGCTTAACCAACTGAGCCACCCAGGTGCCCCAAGATTTAAAAAAAAATTTTTTTTAAGGTTTTATTTATTTGAGAGAGAGAGAGCATGAGCGGGTGAGGGAGGGGCAGAGGGAGAAGCAGAGCCCCCCACTGAGCAGGGATCCCAACACTGGATCCCAGGACCCTGAGATCATGACATGAACTAAAGGCAGACACTTAACTGGCTGAGCCACCCAGGCACCCCAAGATTTTATTTTTAAGTAACCTCTACACCCAATGAGGAGCTTGAACTCATAATCCTGAGATCAAGAGTCACACTCTCCACTGACACCCAACCAGGCACCCCAGAACTGCTTAAATTCTTACATGCAACCAGGCTGTAAATCTGACTCTTAAGAAGTTTTCTTGTGGGTTTTCTGTTCATTTATTCTCCCTCCAACCATGACTACCAGCAGTTTAAAACTTGTACGAGGTTTAGTAGGTCAGTTAAAGGAAATAAACATTTCCTCTGCAAAACACCAATTTCAACAACGAAAATCAGACTAAGTGGGGCTGAAACACGCCAAAAAGCAAAAAAACCCAGACTCTTTCCCTGATGCATGCCCCCATCTCCCATGCTGCTTTGCTCCAGTCACACCAAACTAATAATAATTTTGCACCAACCTTATATTTTCAGGACTCTGCTTTTTTGCACGTGCGGGGCCAGCTCTTCAACCTGGAATGCCCTGCCTCCTCTCATTCTCCAACTGGCAAAGTCAATCATTTCTTAGGACTCTGTGAAGCCTTGCCTGCCTCCCTCCCTTCCCGCAGGACAGATGTCGTTTCCTTCCCTGGGGATTCCACTTTGTGCACAGGTTTACCATAGGTGTTCCACCTCTACTGTAATTGTCTTTTCTTAGTCTGCCCCTCCTGTTAGACTGTGAGCTCTTAGAGGGAAGGGCTGTTGGACTGTGACTTAGTCATCTTTGTCTCCCCAGCCACTGCCTCAATAAATGTGGAGTGAAAAATACTAGTGATCATTTATGACCATTCAGTGCATGTCCAAGGGGTTTGTGGTTTTTTTTTTTTTTTAAGGTTTTATTTACTTACTCATGAGAGACACAGAGAGAGACAGAGACATAGACAGAGGGAGAAGCCTGCTCCCTGTGGGGAGCCCAGATTCAGAATTCGATCCCTGGGATCACGCCCTGAGCCAAAGGCAACCACTGAGCCACCCAGGCGTCGGTCCCAGGGTATTTTATACGCATAGTCTTTAATCCTTCCAACAGCCCTTTGAGGGAGGTGTCTTCCCTCATTTTTACAGGAAAGGAAACAAATTCTAGAGCTCAGTCAGTATTCAGACTTGAGATTCAAACCCACCTCCAAGCTGCCCTTGGGGAGCTGGTCAGATATGAGGATGCATGCTGCACAGAGCACCTGCCCATAAGGAGTCTGTGCCCACAGAAAAACTAGGTTACTTCCTTATTTGCCCAGATGAAATATACTTTTTTAACAGCCCACTTTTTCTCAAACTTCAAACACTGGTAACACAGACTCAACTCACTTTCACACACACACAAAACAGGAGTGTTCCTCCTTATGATGTCCTCTTACCTACTTAAGTGCTTACTTCGCTGCTTTGAACTCAGGTTGTTTTATGTATGTTTATTTGCTTCCATCAACCCCAGCTAGATGGTAAGAGGTGGGGCCCCATCTTCCATTGCCTTATTTCCAAGCACACTCACACTTCAGTAGCCCTCGTGACATTCATTGACCGCCTGGAAGAAAATCTGTCCCTTTCCCCCATGTTCATCCATCCTGTAATCTTGCTATAATATCTCTTGTATCGGTCCACCACCCGCTTCTTATCTCACTCCTGACTATCTTGTCCACATGTATCATTCACTTAGTAAAAGACTATGACCCCTAAAAGGCCTGCTTGGAAACAGCTTGCATTAAAATTTCAAAAAAACAGTTTACACTATAATTACAATAACACTTTATCGTTCTTAACCACTACCTAAAGAATCAACTGCTTCTTACAACCAGGCGGCACGTAAAGACAATGAATGAGTGAATATTTATTTTCCAAGAATCTCAAGTATCTCTGTCAACAAAGTTACAACACTAAAGAAACCAAAAACATATTAGGTGAGCTGCTACTTATAGGTAAAGTTAGGAAACCTTTAGTAAAGCATGATGGCGATGCATTTGTTACTGGATCCCAAAATGAAGAAGCCCTTTTTGTCAAACAGTAATCTCTTTCTGACAGATACACACACAATGGCCCAAGCTGGGTGTTGAGAGCTGCCAGGCCCCTGCCCTGGTCCCCACCCCATCTGCCTGCTTCCCTGGGGCTCCTGTCAGTGGAGCTGAATGGGCACAGTGCCAGGCCAGATGGCAAAGATGGGGAAAACTGCCAAAAAGGAGGCAAACAGGAAATGGAAGGAGGGCACTAGCTTGGGGGGGGGGGGTGGCGGTGAGGGGGAGGGACAGCCCAGGATCTCTCCCCAGTCCTGCCTTGAGAAAGAGGTCAGGTTGTAGAAAAGATGTTGGAAGAAAGAAACAGCAGCTGTCCCAGAAAAGAACCAACACCAGGGCTTCGTTTCACCAGAGAGGAGGGACATGGAGGTCCCATAATCTTTTTTTTTTTAGGTCCCCATAATCTTAGCAGCCTCCAGCCCCATGTTTGTGGTAATGAGCACGCCACTACACACACATGCACGTGCAAAGACACACAGAGGTGTAGGTACACTGAGAGACATGCACACAAGATCCCTGGTAACGTACAATCACTATACATACACACCCACCAACGCACAAGTATGTGCACGCACGGAGGTGCGGACAGCTAAGGCCAGAGGAGGAAGAGAAGGCACAGCCCTTGCCTTAGGGACAATATTCTTGCACAGACAGAGTCATGCAGCCTCAGGAGCACATAGCCATACGGAGGGGTCGCACACACACTCGGGGGAAAGGAAGCACCCTGCTTATGGGGATGGCCCTGGGGACTGCCCAGTTCACACCGCCCGCCCCACCACCACCACTCACACACAGAGCAGGAGGGACATCATTTTCCTCTCCTCCCTCCAGTCTCTTCCAGCTTTCCATGCTCACATCTGAGGCCCGGGTTCCTGACAGACTCAGGGCCTATCGGACCTGTCCCATTGCCCTCTGAGCTGGGCTGGGCACTGCTCTTTGCTGAGATAAGCCAGAGGGGCAGAGCTATTTTCCGCCAGGCAGGAAGTGAAAATTGAGTAAAAATGAGCAGGAGGCTAGGTCATGGCCATCCCTCCCTCTCCTCCACACAACCTGCCCGTGATATCTACCCTTCTGGCGGCTGACCAGCAGTGCAGAGGGCTGGAGAGAAAGGAATAGGTGATTCAGGAGAATGGTGGGGGCAGTGAGGGGATAGAAATAACTTTTGTCCACCCTCCTCCTGTCTGTCACACTCTCCATGGACACCACTGTCCCCCCTCCACCGGCCGCTCTCGTGCGTCTACCAAATGCCTTGCTCTGTCTCCTCTCTTTAGTAATTCATATTCTCCAGGAGTTTGAAAAGGAGGGATCTCAGATTTCATCCTCCTTGCCCCAGAAGATCTGTTCTAGAACAGCTTCAAACTTCATTTTAGATTCTGGAGGCCACAGCTGAGAGTCATGGCCAGTTAGCCTGTCCCACACTTACACGGTATGGATTCTAACCACCACGTTAGCTGAGCCCACTTCTGCTGCTGTGCGTGGGTGGCTGTGGGAGGATACACCCTTGACCCCCAGACAGGCTTAATTCTCAATTATACCTCTTAATACGTGTATGTTCCGACTCCCCAAACAGATCCAAACTAGGCTGGAGCATCCAGCGGAAGCTTAACGAAGTCTGAAGGCTTTGTGAAAAGCTCTTAGAGCTGCTCTGAGGACACGGATGAACCCACTCATTGGAGGGGTCTTGGCGTGGGGATAGTACAATGTCACCATGGTGAGTGGATGGCCTCTTCCTAAAGGGGCCACAGTCCTCCCAAGGAGAGGAGCATCTGACACAGGCCCCTGGGGGGTGTTGTGTCCTAACTCCCTGTCCCTCTTCCTGTCCCAGGCTTGCTCTGCTTCTCCAGCCAGAATTCCTGCTCCAGCCTTTCTCCACCCTTCCCCACCTCAGCCTGTCTCTTCTTTCATTTCCAGTATCATCCTCAGCCATGTCTTCTCCCTCCCTGGGTATTCTGATCTCATCTCTCCCATTTTTCCCCCCAGGCAAAAGCAGAAAGTAAAGGTGGCCTACAGCTCAGTGATTTGTTTCCCCTATGTGTGGATGTCACCTTGCACCACCTGCCCATGTCCCTCCACCCTGCTTTCAAGAGCTTGAAAAACAGGAAATAAAGTCACAATCCAGAGAAGTCGCTTGGGCTGGACTAGCCCTCTGCTGCAGCCCTGTACTCTGCGTAGTCTGTGTGCCTCTTACCCTTGCTTTGGGGCCTGGATGGGTCCTGCCCCCGCAGAGAAGCCCGGAGGCTTTTGGCCTCTTTGACCTTGCTCTGAACTCGGGCAGCACTTCTTGCACACCCTGGCTTCACCCTCACCCTTTCTGCTGCCCCTTTTCTTGTGGGCCTGGGCACACAAGGGGTCTGTGCTGCTGGGGTATACTCTGGGGGCAGCAGGCTGTGGAAGGCCTAGAACATCAGCCAGACAAGGAGCTGGGCCTTAGGGTCTCTGAATGGCCAGGAGGTAAGGCTTACGGGTACAGGCAAGTTCCTATTTTTCCCTCACTCCTTGCCTCTGTCTCCCTCTGGGGCTACAATTTTCTTACCCTAAAAGAAGCTGGAGATACAACCTGGTGGGAGTTCCCCTTCTTGTCACAGGGGCGACCCTAAACATAAGGGATGGGTAGGCAGCTGCCCTTAGTATTGTGATCTAAAGTTATCATAAGGCCTTGCTGACCCTCAAATATTTCCCCCACCTGCACTCAATATCGGAAATTTCATCCCCTTCATGCCACTCATGAGCCACATTCTATCAGAGTTATAGGGACATTAGAGACCATCTCGTCTAATCTCCTATAGAAGATGAATGCACTGGGTTTAAGCAGTATTTCTCAAAGACCCCATTAAAATACATCTTGGTTACCTGGGAAGGATAACCGGAAGAACACATCTGTGCCACTAAACTCATTCGTAGAGTTTAATCGGGTTAGTTCATTGTCATCTAGCAGAGGGTTTGGCCTGGGGGAAGAGGGTGAGTGGGTCCAGGATTAAGTTTTATCTGAGAGTGGGAAAAGAGATACCATCCCCACAGAGCCCTCCTAAGTGGCTGTAGGAAGCCTAGGGTTCAGCATAACAGTGGGGGCCCAAGGGGTGAAGGGGAAGACATCTCCCCAAGGTGGTCCACTGTGGGGGCTTTGGGCTTCAGAGGGGCACTCCTGGGTGTGCCAAGTGTGGTGCCTCCCCTGGCTGGGTCTGAAAAGGTCTGTCTGCTGGAGGCAGCCCCTTACAGTTTTTTTCCCCTAAGATTTATGAAAGAGAGAGAGAGCACACATGAGTAGGGGGAGGGGCAGAGGGAGAGAAACAAGCAGACCCCCAGCTGAGCAGGGAGCCCAATGTGGGACTCATCCCAGGACTTGAGATCATGACCCAAGCCAAAGGCAGACGCTTAACCGATGGAGCCACCCAGGCACCTCCCATCCCCCTTTAGCTTTTTACTCTATTCAAAAAGATTTTCCAGGGCCCATGGCCCTCCTCATCTCCATCCCCACCCACAGACCCCATTCTAAAAGAAGTCCAGTGCCTCTTATGCCCCCTGCAAGGTTCAACCCCACCTGTGACAGCCCCATACCTGTGTTCACTGTGGCTTCCGCTGCCTGCTCTGGGCTGGGCTAGGCTGGTAGGACCTGCTCCTGAGGTGGGTGGGGACACACTCTCCTGGCAGATCTCAGCGTGTCCCAGCTCCCTGCACTCACCCAACCCCACATAGGGCAGGGAGAGAGAGGAAGCAGTGCCCTCAGTGGCCTTCACCGCCGGCTAGGGAAGAAACCCCAGCAGAGAATGGCACTTAATCCAGCCCCAACTCTTGCCTACTAATGCCTGCTCCCACCCATGGCTCACACACTCCCCAGCTTCCGGGAAGTTCAACTGACACACCCACTCACCGATGCTAGATGACTAACCCACTCACCTCTAGCTGTACTATACCAGTTCCCCCTGGGTGTCTCTCTTTGGGTTCCAGCAGGTGGTTTCATTCCTGCCACTCATAGCCCCATGCCACACCCTGTCCAGAGCCATTCCTCCTTGCTTCTGTCTGGCTTCCCTAGGCTGTGGGCTCTAGGGAACGGGGGACTCAGATGGTAGCCCCTCTGGCTGAGCCCGTCACCTCCTGCCTCAACAAGGCTAGGTGTATCATGCCCAATACACAAAAGCAACTTAAAGTTTTTGAGCATAGAGGAAAAAGGATATTGTGGTCAAGTAAGTCTGAGAAACACTAGGCTGAACAGGTTTCTCTATGACAGGGTTTCTCAGAGCGTTTATCCTGCCATTAGAAGATTGACCGTGTGTTCATAATTGAAGCTGGGTGAACGGTGCATGGGGTGCATCATACTATTCTATTTTTGTGCATGTTTGAATTTTTCCATAATAAACAGGTTTTTTTTTAATGCTGTTAATCACCATGAACCTGTAGAAGGAGAGACTACAGTTTCCCAAATATATGTGTCCCTAGAACACATTTCAGGAGCTCCCAAGTTATTAAAGGCCAATGCTGGAGGCAGACCTGAATGTATGTTGTCAAGATAGGACCACCTCAACCTTCAGATCATCTGGCCCATCACTGGATGTTAAATCAAGGGTTTCCTGAGCTCTGGGTCCCAGCTTTCCCCTCCCTCCTGATAAAGTGTAAGTTTTGCCCTACTTTCCTGGGGTTGTTCCCCCTAGGACATAATCTCAGTCACATTCCAGCCTTGATCCTCCTGAGGGACAATCTTATACCTGTCTGAGGGCATAGGCTTTAGAAATGAAGACACACACCCTCATGACCCACACAATCCCTAAGACCCCAGCCATGGCATCCTTCAATCCAACTTCCTGATTCCTTAGGTATTTTCCTGGCAGGTGTCTACTTCCTTGAGTACAATTCATGAGGTTCTTTCATCTTCAGATGGATCCATGAATCCCAGGGGTTGAAGTGTTGATTCCCATGGGGTAGGATGGCAGTGCTGAGGATGGAATCATTACCAAAGTAGGCCACACAGATTGAAAATAAACACTTTATGTAAAGACATCCTTTAAGGCGAGTGGAGTGCCCATCATGGACCTCTCTGGGACTGCTGCTCCAACCCAAGGCAAATGTGAGTCAGGGCAAGGTGAGAGACCCACAAGTGGCAGCCAGGAAAGCAAACTGACAGATGGGGTCTAAAGGCAATGGAGAATGTGGGAAGGTAGGGCTGGGGTGGAGGTAGCATGGACCTGAGTTCATCCAGCTTGGCCTAGAGTCAAGGTGCTGAATTCCTGGCTCCATCGAAGTACAAGGTCCTCGCTTTTGGCCTGGCTTAAGACACTGTAAGTCTCATTCTGCAGACATCTCATACGGGACACCTACACAGGGGTTGGGGACACGGAGTCTGCATCACAGAGCCCAAGAGGCAAAGGTGTGGCAGGAGGGAAGTGTCAGAAGTCCCGCAAGAACCAGAGATGAGCAGGGATGGGCACAGGGCAGTAGAAGGAAGGAGGAAACAGATGTAGGTTTTTAAGGCTGCAAGAGACGCCAAGTAGCCCAATCTCTCCTTCAAGAAGTGAGGAGGCTGAGGATGGAAGAGGAAGTAACTTATTCTAGACTATTGGGTGAGTAAGAGTAAGAGGCAAGAAGGACACTTCAATATCCAATGCCTAACCCAGCTAGGGAGTCTTGCTGTGGTGCCTCTTATTTGTAGCATGCCTCCTAGACTCCCCTTTGTCCCTGCCTGGGAGGGCCTCACTTACTCCAAGACAGGAGGAGTGAGAGAGGAGGCTTTGGTGGAAGCTTCTGCCCAGAGATACAATTTGGGAACTCGTTCTCACCCCAATAGACCCCCTGTGGTGACCAAAGGGAGGAGGAGGAGGGGGCAGGGTGAGGGGCTCACCTTCCGGTCCCGGCTTCTCATCAGGCACTGTTGGCTTTTGAAGGCACAGTAGTTTGGATACTGTACATAGTCTGTGTCACAAATCTAAGCCAGGATCCAGGAATGGGGAGGTGGGGAGATATCAGAAGCCTTCTAAGACACCCATCCTCCAGAGAGCCCATGATGGCAGAACCAGGGCCAGGGGCAGAGCCCTTGAGACCCAGCCCTTCCACACCTGGGGTGCCCCCTCTCTGAGGAATAGGCCTCTGTCGCCTCTGCTTTTCTTGCCCCACCCTCAGTCACAGCTTGGTGCTGAAAAGACGCCAGGAGCCAGAGAATGAAGTGGCTGCCTTGCTGGTCAGCTTGCTGGGAAAGTAGCCAAGGAAGAGGGAATGGGGAAGGGGGCCCAATTAATGGCCCAATCTCAGGGAGTCTTCTAGTGATGGTTAAGTGAGGGAGACGGTAGAAGAATCTCTAATGTGTGACCTTGGGTGCACCACTTCCCTCTGTGGATCTTGCCTCCCCATCTATAAATTCAGGGGAGAGAGAGGGATGACCTCTGAGACCCTTTTCAGGTCTAGGGGCCGGGGATAAGAGCTAGGCAGGAGCCCTACCAGCCCTTTAAGCTGTCCTGGCTTTTCCTGGCCTTGAATTTTTCCTGTTAAACCACAGAAAAGAGGGATCTGGCTATTAGTGAACAACTGGTAGCTCCAGAAGGGAGGTAACTTTGGGCAGAGAGGGAGCAAAGTCGATCCCGCTGAGCAGGGGAAGGCCTGGAACCATAGGGCAAGGAGCCCTGCCAGACTGAAGCAGGCCAGCACTGGGTCACAGGTCAGTGACACCTCAGGCATTACCTAGTCATCAGTTGAGAGGTGAGTCTCACTTTGGGCCAGTGTGGGAAGTGACTTGACAGAAGCCCCACAGCAGGTAACAGGCAGAGCGGGGATCAGAACCTCGGTCTCCTGCCTCCCAGTCCCTGGCTCTCCCACCCCTCTGCCCCTCTGATTCCTCCTACTTTGACCAACACAATCCTGCTCTTTTCTTTGAGAGGGGGTGGCAGGGTGTCTGTTGGAAAGAAGCAGGAGGGCTCAATGAGGGCCAGTTCCCTAGCCCCCTCGTACATCCTAGGGCTACTGGAGCAAGGAATTGGAAGGAACTGGAATAACTGGGGCGGGGTTGAGCTTTGGGGAAAGGCTCCAACCTTGGTGGGGAAATCCCCATCCTGGAAGCTAAGGAATTCTGTCTGGAGCCAGCCGGACACTCGAACATCTTCACAGCCCTTGGTGGCTAGTCGGGCACACCAGAAGTCCATGCGGAGTCCGCCATACATATCCAGCCCGTAGAAGCGGCCTGATGTTGGGGTTCCTACCTGTGGCACAAGGGATGGGGGAGAGGTGCACGCCCCTTTCCCCCCTACAGACCTCCCTTCCCACTGTCCAGTCCTGCCTGGAGCCTCAGGCCTCCCCACTGCAGGCTGCCCGGCTAGGTACCTGGGTACCGATGGACATGCTCTGGGCTATGAGCAAGGGGCTGATGAAGGGTGTTTTGTGGGAGCTGTCACACAGCTGCCGCTGCAGGATGGCCTCTGAGTGGCACTGTTCCAGCTTCAGGGAGCAGAAGTCACAGAGGTCACAGGTGGCTGAGTGTCGCCGCCCAAGGCTATCACAGACCTGGGGCAGGAGTGTGGTTGATAGAATGAGGCTGAAACACTTTGAGCCCCTGCAGAAAGTCTTTGTGTTAAGGCTCCTCCCAAGGCTTCTCCGGCTTTCCTCCCCGCCCCCTCCCCAAAGGCTCCTCCAGGACCTTTGCTCAGTGCTCTAACTCTTCACCCTCTTCTTCAATGATGTGCCTACTCCTGGCTAACCTTCACTTTCCTGTGGGCCACACCCAAATCTTTATCATCAGTTCCAATCTCTTTCCTGAGCTCCAAATCCTCATCGCCAAGTATCTGACAGACGTACGTCCTTAGACTCTGACAAGGACTCATGCCAGTCCCTTTCTCTCACTCTGTCAATGATAATACTAGTATTTACAGAGTCGACACAGTGCTAGGCACCACGGCCACAAATGCTCGCAGTCCAGCTAGCCTTCACCAGAGCCCTGTACTAGCCTAGGCACTAGAAACATCTCCATTTGACTGATGAGGAAACGGGGCTCAGTTGAGGCTGAGTAATCCACTCAGAACAGGAGCCTGATGACGGTGGAGCTCTCTCCCAGCTAACCCCCAAACCTACACTCTACTCAAGAACCCAAGTCTAAAACCTCCAAGTCCTCGGAAGATGTTCTTCAGAGTGGAGTTACCCATCTCCTAGCTGGGGTCCGTGCCCTGACTGGGCCTCCTCAGCATTCTCGGGTGCGTCTTGCTAACCAGCAAGTCCAGTCCACACCATCCTCCCCCTTGGTCACAGCACATGAAATCTCTATGTCACCTGTTTATTCCTCACATGTAAGAGATCATCATCATGTCCCTGACTCAAAATCGTTATTGGATTAGCTTTTCCTACCAAGTTAAATACAAATACTTCAGACAGCTGATTGAGATTTTTCACCTTGTGATCCTTCCTATCTCTCCATCTCCTGCCACCCTGCTCCCAGTAAAATGGGCTTCTGACTGTTCCCTTAACCAAAACCAGATATCCAGGGAGCTCTCCATGACTCCTGAACTTACTACACTAGGGGAAAAAAAAAAGTCTCAGGGGCATCTGGGTGGCTCAGTCAGTTAGGCATCTGCCTTTGGCTCAGGTCATGATCCCAGGGTCCTGGATCAAGCCCCATGTTGGGCTTCCTGCTCAGCAGGGAGTCTGCTTCTCCCTCTCCCTCTGGTCCCCCCTCTGTTCCCCACTCACACCCTCCCACATTCATGCTTTCTCTCTCCCAAATAAATAAAATCTCAAAACAAAACAAACAAAACAAACCCTTGGGATGCCTCGGTGGCTCAGCGGTTGAGTGTTTGCCTTTGGCTCAGGGCGTGATCCCAGAGTCCCAGGATCAAGTCCCATATTGGGCTTCCTGCAGGAAGCCTGCTTCTCCCTCTGCCTATGTCTCTGCCTCTCTCTGTGTGTCTCTCATCAATTAACAAATAAAATTTTTTTCAACAAATAAAATCTTAAAAAAGAATCTCTCTCCAATGCCTACCACACACTTCTTTTACAATGCTATTGAATCCTTCATGGCTCTTGGACCCCTTAAGGCCAGGAGCAGTATGTTCATTCTGGGTCCCCTACTATTCCCTCTAGCAGGTATCTCCACGAAGCCCCTTCTTTTGCCTGCTTAACTTCTTTTATTTTCAGGTCTCTGTTCCTTCCCAAATGTGGACCATAGGGTCCCGCATCTGCTGCCTCTAGACTTTGTACTTATCCATGGCTGCAATTACCCATCATACTCTTCTGTCTCCTCATCTGTCTCTCCTACCAGACTCTAAGAAGATTTTACTCATCACCAACATCTCAAGTACCTAGCACAGAGTTGGTATGCTGTACTAAAAAAATCAATTATTTGTTGAGCAAATGGATGAATGGATGGCATGTTCACTCTTAACACATATTTGCTAACTTGTCTTATCTGGAAACCTATAGAATACCTTCCTGGGAATAGGACTCACTGGGTGCTGAGGGCATATTGAGACTAGGATCTCTCTACAGATTGTTGGAATGGGTTCTGTGACCCCTTTGGAAAGGATCACTGCATCTAAGGCAATGCTAAGTATTGAAGATGGTGAACTAGATCAGGAGATAGCTCAAGCCTAACAGCTTAGAAAAGTGAAGAATGAACTCTGGACTGGAATGGGTTCCAGACTAGGTCTTGAGCCTTCTTCCTTTAAGGTGAACTGGAGATGTCCTTCCAAAGAAGGGATTCTCACTCATTGGAGAGACCAGCCTTTCCCCACACTCTCAAGTCCCAGTATAGCGCCAGGCCCAAAGGATAGCTATCACTGAGCATGTATCCATTAAACAGCATTGCAGTCGTACCGGCTTCCCAAAACCAAGGATCTCCTCCTCCACGTACTGCCAGGCCTTGGCTGTGGGGGTTATGGTGCAGGTGTTCTCCACAATCGAATAGCACAGCACCAGCAAAGCCTCTACGTGGGGCATCTGCAGGAGGCTGCAAGAAGACAGCACTGGCTGGTGAGGATGGGCCAGAGGGCTGGGACAGAAAGCCACATCCACTCTTTGCCTCTCCCCTTGGTGTCTGGATTTGGTCACACACATTCAGCATGCTGATGGGGCTTTAGAGGCCTCCAAACCAACTGCCTCCTTTTACAAATGAGGAACTGAGGTCCAGAAAGGGGAAGTAATCTTCCCCAAAGTTGCAATGCTAATCTGAGACAGAGACAAGAGCAGAAACCAAGACTGGTGGCTGCAGGTATAGGGCTCTTTGCCACTACATCACACAGAGAATGAGCATCTAGGACAGTGCTTAAGCCAGTGATGGTGACAGAACAGCTGAGGCAGACAGTTGCTAGACACACATGAAGCCCAAGCAGGTCTGAGTGGGTCTGGGAAGCCAAAGCTGGGAAATGGAGCTTCTCCTTCCCATAAAAGGCAGCATCAGGGATAGGGCTGGTGGTGGCGGGAAGGGAGTCAGGACTGCCTGTACCTGTCACGGGTTGGCTTTTTCCAGACGGGTTCTTCATCATACAGATCATTCATTTCATCCATCTCCTGGGCTGATCGAATGAGCTCCTGGATGTTCTCTATCATCATAGGCGTGGACTCCACTTCCCGCACCCGGGGAGTGAAGGAGAAAGGGTTGGAAGACACAAATTCTGACTGGAACTTGAGCTCTGGGTCTGTCTGCAGCCCTGCCATTGACTCCAGTCCCTCCTCTGCCCCCTGTCCTTCCTCTTGCTTTTCCTCCTCCAGCTCCTCCTCTTGCTCTTCTTGCTCTTGCCCTTCCTCCTGCTTATGTTCTTGCCCTTGTTCTTGCTTGTGCTCTTGTCCTTGTTCCTGCTTGCGCTCTGAACCTTGCTCCTGGCCCCCCAGGGACAAGGACGATTGCAGCAGTTCCTCCACATTGTTGTTAAGCCTCTCAGGCCACGGCTGGAAGGCCTGTCGTTCTGTGGCTGCACAAGGGTTTGGGAAAGGATCGAGAAAGAAAATAGAAAGGAACAGTCAGGCTTCTGCTCCCTGAGCATCTCTGCAGCAAGAGGGACATGCACAGAAACACAAAGGCACAGGAAAGCCGCCCAGACACTGATTCACACAGTCAAGCACAAAAAAGCATGGGAGATTAATACGACCATCAAAATAAAAGAAAAATTGCCAAAGCAATTGTGGTTCTTCTTTCTACCTCCCTTACATGTGCTCCTCTGCCCTAATTCCCACCTCAAATACTACCTGTTGGCCCTCTCACTTATGAAACCCCCAAGATTCTGAATAGCTAGCAACTGATCGTTCCTGGAGTGAAGATGTTAAGCCAGAGGACTTCCAGATGCAGGAATGTTTTGGGGAGCTGGGAAAAGTGAATTTTTCCTAGCCTTGGAAGTAATGTCAGAAAAATACCCTGAAGCCCCAACTTGTATTCATAAAAAGCAGTCTCCTGCCTTATGTAAATAGCTGCCTGCTGCCAGCCACTCCCCCACCCTGCTCAACATTCTTCCCCACTCCCTACACTGGTGCCTTAACTCCTGGGCTCTGGGATTTGTGCACAGCTTGCAGGTAGCCTCCCAGGTACTGGGAGGGTCTCACCTGTGACGTGAGATGAGAGGGGGGAGGTCATCGTGGTGGGAGGGACATCGGAGGAAGCATCAATCTCCTTGAGAGTGTTAGGTGAGAGGATTGAGACTGGCTGGGAGCACCGGACCCTCTGCAAGAAGAGAAGGACAGTGGGCATGCCTTTCCCATGGGGCAGACTTTTACTCCAGTGCATGGCTCAGTCCTTTTCTGGCATGTCTCCTCTCTAACAGTTCCTGGGCAGGGATGAGGAGATATGGTCCCTGGTGGAACCCTCTAGACCTGAGAAAGGGTTCCCTTGTGAGATAAGACTCTGGGCCACACTTCTGCCCTCACTCTTGTGTTTGACTTGAAATCACTTGAGAGTTAGAGAAGAAATAGGAGGGCTTGTCCCTTTGCCCCTTCACTTCCCTCTTCCCTGATTTTCTTGTGGTAACAAGGTTGTTCCCGAAGGTCTGAATGCCCAAGGTGAGACTGACTCAGGTTACTCTTATCCCCGCATTGCAGATGACAAAACCAGGGCTTGGAGAGACAATCTAACCCAGGGGGTGGTGGCACCTTGGTGGGAACATTGGCCGGGTTCTGGGGCAGGCAGGGATGGAGTGGAGGAGCAAAGTTGGGGCCTACCTCATATGTAATCTCAGTAAACAACTGGCCAAGTGGCAGGCAGGGAGGGAGGATCTCAGGACAGCCCTCCTGGAGCCCATCCTCATTTCCTCACCCCTTCCACCTCTCCCCTGGTCCTGGGACACTGAATCCAACCTTTGTCTGGAGCCTCACCTTGGCGTAGTAGACGTGGTTGGAGCAACGATACTGAGTAAACTGGCAGAAGGATTCAAACCAGGAGGCATAAGGGAGGTCTGAGCAGACAGCGCCTGAGAATGGGCAGGGGTGGAGAAGGTGAACACAGACAAGGGGGCGTCGCCCTCCCTGACCGGGAGGGGCCTGTGGGCTCCTCGGGTCTGCAGAGTGGAGACTCTGGCTTCGGGGTGAGGAGCAGGTCATCCCCTCCGGTCTCAGGCGAGCACAGGCCCGCCCCCCTAGTCTGGCCCTCACCATCGGGCACCAAGCCGTGATTTTCATACTGGTCCAGCTGCACGAGGGTGGGGTTCCGGCAGCCGTGCGTTGCACGGAGACGGCAGGTAGTCTCTGCTTTCCAGGTTGGGGTTAGCAGCGCGAAGAAGCGTTCATACTCGGTGGAAGACAGAGGGCTGCCTGGCGTGGAGGCCGAAATTGAATCCTGGGCTGGGGCAGGTGTCGGAAGTAGGAGCAGCACTGCGGGGCCAGGAGACACACGGATGGATGGATGGACCAAACCCCGAAACCCGCTCGGGGCGCTGGACTGACCGACTGGCAAGCGGGCCCCGTGGAAGGCAGCAGCTGGGGGCGTATGCCGGGACCTCGGCTGATGGAGTGACACACTCCGGGGACACAGGCTGAGGTCTGACCCCAGAAGCTAGGGAGCAAACCCAACGCGACCACCCAGGAAGGTGGTTCAGGACCACACAGCAAGGGCTTTGGGAGGCGGAGGCTGAACCCCGGGACAGAGCCGGCTCCGGTCGGCGGGGGCAGCTCACCCTCGAGGAGTGAGAGAAGGAAGCCAGCAGCTAGCTTCCTCATGGCCCCAGTGGATCTGCCCGCGTTTCCCGGACCGAAGCGGCCTCTAACGGGCCAAGCCAGGGAGCCGGCGGCGGGCGCGGGTCGCCCTCGGGGGAGAAGGTGCGGCCCCCACGTCACAAAGGGCGGGGCGGGGCCTCGGGCACTGACGCGCGCTCAGGGTTCACCCCCCCCCCCCAACCCGGGGCGTAGGGGTCCCGCCTCTCGCGGATCAGAGGGCACGGACTCCGTACCTTCCATGGACTAGGCCCTGCGGTGTTCTGTGTATCAGAAAGGTACTCCCAGAGGTATTCCCAGAAAGGGGTTACTCTTATCCCTGCATTGCAGATGACAAAACCGGGGCCTGGAGAAACAATCTAACCCACGGGGTGGTGGGGCCTTGGGAATGTAGGCCGGGTCCTGGGGCAGGCAGGGATGGAGCTGAGGAACAAAGTCAGGGCCTACCTGGGTGGGTACTAGAGGGAGCCTCCAGTAAGAAATGAGCCCAAAGGGGAAACAAGCAGGGTTCAGGTGAGGAAGTGGTTCCCAAGCAGGAGGTGAGCAAGACAATCCATCCAATTCGGAGAGAAATATTTTTGTTTTGTGTTTAAAATAAGAAATCAGGGATCCCTGGGTGGCGCAGCGGTTTGGCGCCTGCCTTTGGCCCAGGGCACGATCCTGGAGACCTGGGATCGAATCCCACGTCGGGCTCCCGGTGCATGGAGCCTGCTTCTCCCTCTGCCTGTGTCTCTGCCTCTCTCTCTCTGTGTGTGTGACTATCATAAATAAATAAAAAATTAAAAAAAAATAAGAAATCAAGCTAATAGTATGATAGTACATGCAGAAAACACAAATACATGTTTATTGGAAATTAAGTGAAAGATGTTTTATGGGGAAAAGATGCATGATCTTAAACGTTTTGGAAACCCCTGGTCTGAGGCCCATCCCCTAGCCGGCTCCATCCTTCCCAGGTTGAGAAGTTGTGAATTCTGGTGCAGAGGTACCACGTCTGGTTCCAGGTCTCATTCTACTTCTGGCATGTTACCCTCCCACCTCTAATCCAACCCAGAGGATGAAAAAAAAAAAAAAAAAAGTTTAGCACATGTACTAAAATATGGTCTGTACAATAAACACAGCAGGCCAACATGTATAGCTTTTATTCACCTACTCAAATTCCTTTACACGTGAGTTCTGTGCATTCCACCTTGCCCCCTCTCCCATTCACAAGGCCAGGATGAATCCTCTTGGCACAGAGGAA
The DNA here is from genome assembly GCF_003254725.2 of Canis lupus dingo. Taxonomy (NCBI): domain Eukaryota; kingdom Metazoa; phylum Chordata; class Mammalia; order Carnivora; family Canidae; genus Canis; species Canis lupus. The sequence goes on along the minus strand of NC_064269.1, from coordinate 38,601,186 downwards.
GGGGTGCCCTTCTACTAAGGCCACAGCCCAGATGCTGTGGGAGAGCCCCTACCAGGGACAAAGTGGGAAGAGAACAAAGAGAGTTTATCACACCGTAGCCCACCCCCCCACAGGGGGAGGGAGTCAGGAGGGCTGGGGAGCACCCCCATGCTACTGCCCTAGTCCTTAATACAGAGCGAGGGGGGGTGAAGAGGACCATCCCTTGGAAATACAGCACCAACCTCAGCATGGAGGCAAAAGGACAGTGGGCAAGACCGCTTCCCTCTGAGGGGGGCAGGCTGAATGAGAGCACAGCCAGTTAGCGGCTGTGGCACCCCTCCCTCCTAGGGTTGGGGTGCAGCCTCAGCACCAGGAGCAAGAGGAGGGGAGGAGAAGAGATGACAGCAGTTGTGCCATCCACCCTCCCCGAGCCCCCAGGCCCCAGCACAGGCTCTCCTCTCCCCACTAGCCCGGGTCCAGGGATGTGGAAGAAACCGTGGGAATCCAAGGTCCCTATCTATTTCTTCTTGCGTTCCTGGGAGCAGCGTGGGCAGAACCTAGAGGGGGACGCGATAGAGAGGCGGGAGGGAGAACATGAGTGAGAGGGAGTGCCCTCCTCCATGCAGCTCAGGGGCAGCCCGGCGCCTGCCGCAACTCTCTCACTCACCACTTCCCCCGAGGCTTGGTCGTCAGCCCCACACAGGCAAAGTGGAACCACTCAATGGAACACTGAAAAGGAGGAAGATGGAAGAAGCGGAAGTCAGGGGCCCGGATGGAGCAGAGGAAAGAAAAGAAGTGTCCTCCACAGATTCTTAGAAGAGTTCCTATATTCCGTCCCTTTGGAGAAATCTTAAGAGGTCCCAAGGTCAACCAACTCCACCTTCCTCTTATTCTGGAGTCCCGCTATTCAAGCATTTCTTCCCCTCTCGTACCCACACCCTCATGGCCCCCAGAACCCCATCTGGAGGCAAAACGGTTGGTTCTCACATCAGGGTTGTCACAGCCAATCATCTCTCCATAGGAGACCTGGTGACAAAGGCAATAGGTGGGTTCGTTGGGATCCACAGGCATATCCAACACATCAGAGGGGTGGACACTGCCAAAGGTCACTGAGGGCATCCCATACTCAGGACTTCTGCATGCCGAGAGGAAGAGAACGTGTCATCTGCAAAAAGGGAAGCTACAGAGGTGGTAGAAAGACATCCTGGTGGGGCAAGTGATTTGTGCCTTCTCTTCTCTATCCAGCAAAGACTGCAACGATAAGGAGAAGTTGCTGGCACAGAAGACGGAGAGGGTGGCAAGGGGCAATGTGTGCAGTGTCTGTGTGTGTGTCTGTGTGTGTGTGTGTGGTAGGGTGCAGGGCAAGGGGAAAAACTAATTTGGCAAAATGCTCCCTTGTACACTCACGTGCGCACAAGCTTTAACTTCTTTTGGGTGGCTTTGGGAGCTTCTTCATCTGAGTTTTTCCCTTTGGAACGAGCACGGGCAGCTTTCTTCTCCTTTTGAGTCCGGCCTTCTAGGAAAGAGGGGGAAAGCCAGGAGGCAGGGAGACAGAAAGATATGGTTAAGTCTTCCTGCTTCCCCCTCCTTCCAAGCTGCTGCCCCTCCCTCTGGGCTGAAGAGCAGTAGCTGCTTCTCCCTTGGAGTCCTGGCCCACCTCTCAAGCCCCGCCCCCCTCCTCACTCTTTTTGCCTTTGCTGGACGAGCTGTCATAGTCACTTGATTCAATCTGCTTCTCCTTTAAATCAGCCTCAAAACGGGCCAGGTCTGTGTCCAGTCGCCGAATGTGTTTATCCACCTAGGGGCAAAGGAAGGAAAAGAAAGAGGTACACAGCTGGTTCCAGAAAAAGAAAATAAGGCTAAGGCATACTCTGTGTCTCTCCCAGACCCAGAACAGATCCCAACACAGCTGAAGGAGGGTTCTAGGACCCCGAGGATTAGACAGGAGGTAGGTGGGGAGCCATGAACAGGGCCATACCATCTCATAGGTCTGCATGGCAAGCTGCACCTTGTCGTCACCAAATTCCTTGCATTTGCCATAGGCTTCCTGGATCTGTTTGAGAAGAGCCAATTTTTCCTCGGAGCTCAGGCTGCGGGCGCTACTCATATACTCAGTGGCCAACTTGTCAATTTCAGCCTTCAGGTCTACAACAGAGACAGAGGCCTGGTCACAAAGGCCCCGGAGTGGCTAGGTGAAACACACTTCTTCCTCTTGTTTCTTGGACCTTTGCCATTGACCATCATCATAACCTTCGAACCAAAACGCCCCGAGAGTTCACAGGTACTGTGCCACTTACTCAAGAAACGCAACACATTGACAGTATTTGTTTTAGAGGTGCCTCCAGGTGCTGAAAACATTGCTATCAGAGTTGGAACTAAAATTCCTGAAAACCACGGAGGGGGTCTCTGCCCGTTGCACTAATCCGAAGGCTATTTTTGTTATGTCTGAGGATGCTTCTTCGCAGGGCTTGCTGCTTCTTGAACCATGAGTCTTGTCTAACAGGCTTCCTGATTTCTTGTCTCAAAAACATTCTGTGGCAGCTCTGAGTGCGGCAAAGCTGGCTGGGTCATCTGTTGCTGCTGCTGCCTTCCAGGTCTGTACATCTGTGACTCATCGTTTAAAACTAGGCCCTAGTTCATTTATGTAACAGTTCTTCTACCCTATTTTGCTCATCGTCTGCAACCTGCTTGTATTTCCCATCACTTTCTTTTCCTGTTTGTTCATCTTAGATGTTGCTCCAAACATTTTAATAGCGGAAGGCTGGCGACGTCCCCAGACACTGAGGCTGTAGATGTCTACTGCCTCCTATTTGGTAGGACTCATAAAAAATGTTGATGAAAAGAGGCCAAAGAAGGACTATAACAAGGTGCCATGACAGACAACCAGAAGGCTCTGTGTACACACTATATTTGTGTCCCGTTTCATGTGATGCCTTGGGAGGAAGCTGAAAATGCATGTAGTTCAATAATCTCCCAACCGGTCTTCCTATGCATGAACTCAAGAGTAGGGACTGTGTTATACAAAGGAAGCAAGCTGGTTCTCAGCATTCAGCAGGCAGTTCTCGGGGGTCTAGACCCAGGATTTTCCATGATGTTCACCTTTTCATGAGTAAACTTACCCAGAGTAGCTGAAATCACAGCTTTAGGTATTATAACACCAGCCTGTCATATCCTTAAGCATGGCTACATAAGGACGGAAGATAAGACATAGGTCTTATATATAGATATCCTTTAGCAGGTATGGGGGACGGCTCCAAAAGATGATATCTTTGCCCCTGAAGAGACCAATCTGACCACTGTAGTGTAGTCTTAGGCTCTAAGTGAATGCCTCAACGCAGCCAGATTTGCTCAACATCCAAGGAAGGCCACAGATGGTATCTAGTGCTTCTATAAGGTTGAAGAATACAGTGTAGAGATCCTGTTGTTAATTGCTACTTTTTCTTCGTTTTTTCTTTCTCTCTTTCTTTCTTTCTTTTTTTTTTTTTTTCTCTCTTTCTTTCTTAAGAGCTTCTCTACCAACATGACTTGTGGTCTACAGCCACACTGAATTTTTTTTTTTCCACACTGAATTTTTTTTATAGTAACATTAACAATCCAGTGGGGTAGAAACATCCCAGTCTTCCTATAGATATATTGAATATAGAGAATAGAAATGATTCTAGAGTTGACTTCTTTTTTAATTCCTCTCGCAGATACAAAGAACATAGCATCCTTGAATTCTTGAGGCATCATCACAATACTCTACTTATTATGGAAAAGCTGATCTAGAAGTGCAAATCTTCACCGTTCTCCTTTTAAGAATATAAGAGAGTAAAAAAAGAGGAGCCACAGTTCCCCAGTTCAGACCAGATGATACAGTAACATCAAAGAGAAAAAGAAGTGATCGTACAATCTCATTATACACTCAAAATCCCTACTCTATACATACCCTCTGTTCTTTGGTCCAGGTCCCTCATGAGCTGAAAGTTTCTCTGCAGTTCGAAGGGAAGGTTTTCGATACCTAGGGAGAAGAAAAACTGAGAATCATGGCACTTCATAGGCCTGATAGCTGATTTTATTTTATTTTTCTTTTTTTTTTTTTTAAACATATTTTTTTTAATTTTTATTTATTTATGATAGTCACAGAGAGAGAGAGAGAGAGAGAGAGAGAGAGAGAGGCAGAGACACAGGCAGAGGGAGAAGCAGCCTCCATGCACCGGGAGCCCGACGCGGGATTCGATCCCGGGTCTCCAGGATCGCGCCCTGGACCAAAGGCAGGCGCCAAACCGCTGCGCCACCCAGGGATCCCCTATTTTTAAAAGATTTTATTTATTTATTCATGAGAGACACACAGAGAGAGAGGCAGAGACACAGGCAGAGGGAGAAGCAGGCTCCATGCAGGGAGCCTGACGTGGGGCTTGATCTGGGGACTCCAAGATCACACCCTGGGCCGAAGGCAGGCGCCAAACTGCTGAGCCACCCAGGGATCCTGGGATAGCTGCTTTTAAAGTACAGGTCCAGTGGGACTCAGTTTCCCTTCCTTGGAACAGTTGGATTTATCTGGAACAGCACCCATCATTGCTTTGTCAGTGGAGGCTGTGTTTGCATCTCTGCACAATTAACTCTGCCACCTCTTTACAGCTTTCCCATCACTTGCCCCTTCAGTGACCTTACTTTACCAATCAGTCCCTCCTTTTCTTGTACTCCTCCAAGCTCCTTGCCCTCAATCTTGTATTCCTCCAAGCTCCTTCCCCGCAATCCAGATACCTACCTGGTATCTGATGAGTGGAACCTTCCACTCATCACACACGCATACTTCTAATCTCTTTTCTATATAGTAGTCAGAATGTTCTCTTAAAAAAATGCAAATCTCACCAAGTCCCCCTCTTTGCTTTTATAACTAATAACTTCTATCACACAATTCCTGTTCCTATTTTGTACTTTCTGCCCCATGCTCACCTTACTCCAGCCTTGATTCAGGTCAATCCCCCTGTGTGCCGTCTGCTCTAATCATGCTGGCCTTCTCTGAGTGCCCTCAACCTGCCAGGGCTCATCCTGCTCCCCAGCTTTCCAAGCACTGCCTTCTCTGTCCAGAATGCACTGCTTGGTGTTCTTCATCCCACCTCCACCATACCTCTTTTCCTACTGAATTCCTGTTCATTCTTCAAAGTTCAGCTCAACTCTGACTTCTCCAGACTCCAAGTGCCCTGGATTATGCTGTCAAGTTATTCTAGCTCTACCCTTTTGGGCACTTATCCAGCTGTGGTTAAGGAATTAGTTGTGTAACCGGTTATTTGGTATCTATCTCCCTAACCCTCCAGAAGGACTGCTGGTTATTTGGTATCTATCTCCCTGACCCTCCAAAAGGACTGGACACATCTAGCTTCTCTCTCATTTTACTATGACTCGAGTACAGAGGGTCTTCAATAAATACCTGAATAAAGACATATATACTTAAGTCTCTCCATAAAAGAAAAAATCTCTTCCCATGACAGCATTTCAAACTTCTAAAATAGCTCCAGGGATCCCTGGGTGGCGCAGCGGTTTGGCGCCTGCCTTTGGCCCAGGGCGCGATCCTGGAGACCCGGGATCGAATCCCACGTCAGGCTCCCGGTGCATGGAGCCTGCTTCTCCCTCTGCTTATGTCTCTGCCTCTCTCTCTCTCTCTCTCTCTATCATAAATAAATAAAAAAAAAAATTAAAAAAAAAAAAGATAAAAAAAAAAATAAAATAGCTCCAAAACAAATGATCTTTTATATGTCCTATCTTAAAAAATACATCTGCAGCAGTTGGCACCATCTTCTGTCCTTCAGTAACTTTCTTCCTCTTAGGATTCCAAATCTCACCCTATACTTTCTGATAATTCCAACAGTGACGTTTTGCTAGCCTGTCCCTTAAATGCTAATGTTTTCTTGGGCCTATACTTTAACCCTCTCATTTCCCACTTTGCTTGTATTCCCTGAATGATCTCGATCTCATTCACTCTCATACAATCGCCATGCCTGTGCTTAAGTTTAAATTGAGTTAGGTGTATTGCTGTTACTCCTGAATTCCCTATCTTGCTGAAGGTATCCTATCTACCTCACCTCCCAAGCAGGAAATCAAGGAGGCACTTTGTATTCTTCCTTCTCTCTCAACTACCCAGCCATTTCATCTGTCCCTTTAGCTCCTAAAGACTTCGGTCACTCTCTGAGACCTGAACTTACCATACATCAGTTATTTTCCTTTATTGAAACCTGTTTTTAAAATCTGTTGGTTCCTGACTATCTACAGTGTGCAAGCCTCTTAGCTTGGCTTAAAAGACCTTGCACAACCTAGCTCCCACCTCCTTCTCCAGGCTCACTTGCCAATCGTCCACCTTAAGAGTCCTATACAGCAAGCACTGACTTCACTATTCCTTGACCTGCCACAAACCCACCACAATACCTTTGCTGATGCTTTCCCCAACCAGCAGTTTCCTTTCTTTCTTCACACTGGCAAACACTCGATCTTCAAAACTCTATTCAAACATCACATCCTCTGGTAAAGTTTTACCTACGTCCCCAAGTAATTTGCCCCTCTTTCTCCAGTGCTACCAACTGTCCTTGTAATGTACTTCTATTATTTCACTTGTCAGTTTTATAATTATTGATTAGCAGAATCTGTTTCCTCCTAAACTATAAGCACTGGAGGGCAGGGTCTGTGTCATCATTTTGGTATCTCCGCAGTACTTGCCATTATGTCTGACCCAGAGCAAGGCCTCAATAAATGAATGAATGAATGACTCTCAATACTAAGACAAATGTAAGCGCATAAGGGTGACAGGCTTTGTGAAGGGGTGGGTTACACAAATGGCATAAGCGTAGCACCAGATTTCCATTTGGTAGGAATTGGAAGAAGAGAAGCGTTCCAGTTTATCATCTGACAGTAGTCACTAACCACCCCCGATCCCCACTGAAAAACCGTTTCTGAGAAAGAACAGAGCAGAGAAGCTGCGAGCAAGTCTTTGGCACTGCTCCAAATGGCAGTGGGTGATACACTAAAACGACCGATCCTGAAGGATTGGGGGGGGGGGTTGGGGGGATGGATATCCTGAGGCTGGAGACCCTGGAGATGGGGTCGGCAAATACCTTCCCGGCTCTGCCCATTAGCCCCTCAAGAGACACCCCCCTCAGCCCTACCGCGCAGCCCCTCCCTCGTCTACACCCAAAAGCCAGGCCTCGACCCTGCTGCCCCGCCCCCTCTTTCTTCACACCCTTCAATATTTTCTTTCACGGAACCCCTTCACAATTGGGACTTTCTGACCACCGGGACTTCGGGGCCGTACAGCAGCTCAGCCCCGACCCCCCACCACCACTCTATGACCCCTGACCCCCTCCTCCAGCCTGCTCTTACTGTCCAGATAATGTTCCAAATACATCCCCGCAGCCATCTTGAAGCAAAACAAAGCAACTTCCGATCCGCCCCGGAAGTGACTGAAACGCAACAGGCGCTGAAGCTATTATCCGTGGGTTGGAGCCTTTCCGCCCTTAAAAGGAGAGCTTCCGCCCTCAGTCAATTATCCGCGGGGACACATCCGCCCGACGTTAAAACTTTCCCTTTTGCGTAGGTAGCCGGGGCTGCGGGTGCCGAGGCGCCCTGAGGTGGCTCTAGCCCGCTTCCGCCCTTACTGAGGCCCCGGTACGCGACCGAGGCAGGCATGACGTCACTGCGGGTCGCCATTTTGCATTCCCTATCAAACTTTTTTTTTTTTCCCTCCAAAACGGAGATGTGGGGTTATGATGGGAAACCAACCCTCATCCCACCCACCCCCACCGCCCCCACCCCCGTCTCTTTAGGATTGTGGTCCAGAAATACCGCTTTTTAGCGAATGGGGACTCTTCTCCTTTTTACAGGATATTAATCTAATGACCACAGCAGGTCCTGGCTGAGCCAAGACTTCCTTCAAGGTAGCTAGTATCTTAACGAAGTTGGAGAGGCCTAGCTGGTGCTGCGAGATTGAAACCATTCGCATTTCTGTTCACTCGCCTGAGCGTCAGCTCACCGGGATAATTTTTTTAACATGGAAAAAAAATAATTGTTTATAAAATCTACATACTAAGCCTTACACAATAAAGCTGTAATTCTCCAAGACTCTTGCCAGGGTTCCTGGCCTTTTATCTTTGATTACATTCTCGTATAAAGTGACATAGTACTTCCAGCCTTGCCCTCTTCTTTTCTTATACTTCCACCACCACCACCACCCCCCACCCCCCACCCCCCCGCCACCCTTCCGCTGTTTTTGTTTTCCAGTTTATATCTGATGTTAACTAGCACCATGGCTGTCACAACCGGGCCAGCTCCCATCCTGGTACTAGGATGGGTACCAGGATGGGCTCCACTAGGGTACAGTGAGGTCTCTATATGGGGACGGAAACCAGTCCAGAGCCTGACAGGCTGCCACCACACTGGAGAAGCAGCTCAAAGCCCATAGCCTAATAGTGGTATTAGTAAGAAAGCTTTTGGAGGCTGTTGTCCTTCCTAACTCACATATTCGTGACTGTTGTCAATGCCACAAGGCAACGTTTTAATGAAAGATTTTTCAGCCACCTGATTTGGGCCAAAAGTGTGAAGAAGGATAAGATGAAATCTCAGGTTTAGTGGTAGGATGCAGTAGTTGGATCTAGAAGACTTCACTCCAAGTGTCTTGACCCCGGATATGGTAAACTTCTGTGCTTATGTCCTGCTCTGTAAAATGGAGACTAGTAGTACCTACCTCATAGAGTTCTTGCAATGATTGTGAGTGAATCCTTTAGTAGATTCTGGTTCTATTACCTGTGGTGAAGACAGGGCTGTCAGGGCATTTTCAGTGATTGATGAAGAGCAGGGGGAAAAAAGTATTCAGAAGCTAGCAAGACATTGACAGATTTCGTCTCAGGTAATACATTCATTAGACTCACACTGCAGATTGAGAGGTATTGGATGCCTCAATACCCAAGAGACCAGCTGAGCCCAAAACTTAAGTAGGCATGATTTCATGGACTATCCACATTCTTCTTGGTAATGGGCATGGTTGCCCAGCAGTATACAGAAGACAGCCATGTGAGTCAATGTTAGAGCTTTGTCAACCTTTTCAGTGCTTAATGGCTTTTAATATCCCAAAATGAACCTTGGAGGCTATCTAGTCTTGGACGCCTCTCAGTGACCACTGGTTGGCAGTAGAGCCAGGGCTGAAAAGTTGAGGTTTCCTGACTACTTCTACTTCTCAGCACGACTGTCCTGCATTGTTACTCAGTTCTGGTTATGGCTTCCATCATTGCAAACCTATGGATATGGATAACAAATGTATGCACACTGTGCCAGCTGGAATTAGCACTGAGCCTGGTGATGCTCAGGCAGGAGTATAGGCCCTTTCAAGAGAGCACGCTTCCATTTCTTTAATGGGGAGCTTAGTGGTTTATTAACACGATTGAAATCTTGCTCTCATAATATGTAGGCATTGCAGGCCACAAACAAGATTTTAGAAACCCTCATAAACTGGGAATTCCTGGGTGGCTCAGCGGTTTAGCGCCTGCATTCAGCCCAGGGCATGATCATGGAGTCCCACATCAGGGTCCCTGCATGGAGCCTGCTTCCCCCTCTGCCTGTGTCTCTGCCTCTCATGAATATATAAAATCTTTAAAAAGAAAGAAAGAAATCCTCATAAACCAAGATCTCACTTGGAAGTACCAAAGCTTTCCCTTCCACATTTGGGGATACACACATAGAGCCTCATCAAACAGCATTCATTCTTCACATACACACATTCTAGTGTAAATCCTTGAACATCTCCCCAGGTATCTTCTTCCCATGCTCGCTCACATCAGCAGCTCCACTGCCTCTGATCCTTTTACACGAATTTATTTCTATACAAGGTTCTAAAAACACCCCTTGGTTTGTACATAAGTTTTTTTTTCTTCATTTTAAATTGCTTTATAACAACTGGTTTCCTGATTTTTTTTTTCATTTTCTCTTTTCTCTGAAATCTGCCATGATTTAAAAATAAGGACAAAAGGAAATAAAAATGCTGTTGGCCAGAAGACAGGGTGGAGAAAAACAAAAAGGACAAAAAAAAATAAAACATCAAATATGAAAATTCTGAGATAATGCATTTATAAACACAGAAATGGTTACAACAAAGATGGCCGTGATGAGTGGGTATATATATATATATTTATATATATATTTATATATAAATCCGTGTCCGGCAACTGACCGTGGCACCTAGGGAGCTAAGTCCAGTCCTTGTGTTTGCCCTGAACTCTCCCTTCTCTGCAACACCCCTTGTTTTGGGCTTTCATAAAGAACACAAAGCTCCCATAGCTCCTCTGGCTTTGGGATTGGGAGACTGAGTATAGGGTTTTGGCTGGCAGAGAAGGGGAGAGGCTCCAAGGAAAACGATAACCCACATTTCTAAGCCACCCTTGACCATTTTGGGGATCTCCGGCCCCTTGGGGACCACATCTCAGCCCTTGCCCCTTTACAAATAAAGGGGGTCTGACCCCCACCCCGATCTCCCTCTTCCAGCAGTAGGTAGGAAGTGAAGTGAGACCACAAGGGGAAGACAGCTCCCGGGGGTCGGGGCATTTGAAAAACCTCTGTTCTTTTGCAGGCAAGAAAAGAATGGGAGGCCGGTTGCATCTAGGGCTCCCTTCTCTCAGAGATCAGGGAGGTCGAGCCTCTACTCTTCCACCAGCCCCAACTTTGAGGATTATGAGGGTAACGAGAGGGTAAGTGCCCACACTGGAAAAGTTTCTATGAGGTCATAGCAAATCCCTCCCTTGAGCACCAACCCCCAATTTTGAAAAGCTATGCTTGGAAGGGGAGGCTGCTGGACTACACTAGCAGCTCATTATTCCTTTGCCAATCAGGAGGGCTGATGTTCCTTTTGAAGAAGAGGTGAGAATAAGCATGGTATCCTGTGTAGGAAGGCCGTGCTTGAGGCCCAAGGAGATGGAGCCGAGGCCTGTCAAGGAAGAAGACTTTTCCCACCGAGAGAAGTTGGAGAAAGAAGGGACCAGAACTTCTTTCCCCTCTTCCCAGTGGGTGGCAGCACAGGTCTCTACGAGCTGGCCAGGTGCTCCACCTGGATGGTGCTGGTGGTGACAGTGAGGCAGATGTCCTTATGATGCTCCGCCGTCTTATAGGGTGTCAGGTCAAAGGAACACTGGGGTGGAGGGTTGGGGTTGCTGTCCCCGCCACCCCCACCCTGGGGGGCTGCCCCAGGGGACTGGAAGTGTGGTGGCTGTGGCTGTTGCTGCTGCTGCTGCTGTGATGCTTGGGAGGCCTGGGCCTGGGCCTGAGCTTGAGCCTGAGCCTGGGCCTGGGCCTGGGCCTGGGCCTGGGCCTGAGCCTGGGCCTGGGCCTGGGCCTGGGCCTGGGCCTGGGCCACTGCTGCCGCTGCTGCCGCTGCCTGCACTTGTTGCTGGAGATCGGGAGGGTTGTGTTTGCGCATATGTTTCATAAGGTACGTTTCCTGAGGGAGATGTTGAAAAAGAGGTGAAGAATGAAAGAGAAGCAGAGGTTACTTATAATACACCTTTAAATACAACCATACTCCTTTCTACAAGGACATTGCGGAGCCGTGGGCAAGTTCTCCCCGGGAGCCTCTATCAGTGCTCACTATCGGGCAGGAAGGTGAAGGAGACTGTTAGGGACACGGTGGGCATTCACCGGCATGGGGAAAGCGGTCAGTGCCTCAAAGATCTTTGAATAAGTGGTTTTACCGCCTTTTCCTGGAGTCTATTGGAAAACTTCTAACTGAAATCCTTCTCCCCAAATTGCAAGTCACTCTATTTTACCTCATGTTTAAGTAAAATTAAAAATCCTTGCCTAGCAATCTTTCTCTGTGGGCTTGAGGGATCAGGCACCCCCTAAATTCCTCAGCTACAGATCTAGTTAACTTCTTCATTGATGCTGGGAAGTTGGCGCAAGGGCACTCGCATGTTCAAGGCGACAGCTCTTTATCTGAGATGACGGGGCAAAGACTGTAGTCTTACAGGCCCATGGGGAAGTAAAGGGAAGCACTGAGCACTCACCGATGTATATGCCCGACTACAGATAGTACAGGTGTACACCTTGGCATGCTTCACCGTATGCGTAGACAGGTGCACCTCTAGGGAGGCTGCGTCCGTGTACGCCCGGTGACAGTTGTGGCACTTGAAGGGTTTATCTTTGTTGTGCTGCCGTCTGTGGGACTGGAAAAATGAGGAGAAATCAGGATGAGTGCATTGGATTCATCCTTCCTGCCTCTGTGACCTTAATGCCAGAGCCCTGAACTGGGTGTCAGCCTCCCAGGTTCTCTTTCCATCCGGAGGCTTTCCATAAAACTGGAGGAGGTACAGGCTATCTCCTGCAGCACACTCCAGGATCATGAAAAGTGAGAAGGAGGGGATCCCTGGGTGGCGCAGCGGTTTAGCGCCTGCCTTTGGCCCAAGGCGCGATCCTGGAGACCAGGGATCGAATCCCACATCGGGCTCCCGGTGCATGGAGCCTGCTTCTCCCTCTGCCTGTGTCTCTGCCTCTTTCTTTCTATCATAAAAAAAAATAATAATAATAATAATAAAATAAAATAAAATAAAATAAAATAAAATAAACCTCACACATCCTGCACAGCCTGTATATTAAAAAAAAAAAAAAAGAAAAGTGAGAAGGATGGACATGCTGGCCCCACTAGCCCAGTGGTTCCCAAAGTAAAGCCTGGGGACACACTAGAGAATACCAAGACTTTTCCACAGGGCCCCCAAAGTCAAAATGGTTCCCCAAATGAGAGTAATAAGACCATGTTTGCCTTTTTGTTCTCACTCTCTCACATCTCTACAGAGATTACATGACATGTAATGTCGCAAAGACTGAGCGCAGCAGGTAGGAGCATCTAGCTGTCTTCTCGCAGGCTAAACATTAAAAATGTTAAATGTGCAACATGTAAAATGATGCCAGGGCGCCTGGGTGGCACAGTCAGTTGACCAATCTGCCCTGATTTCAGTTCAGGTCATGATCTCAGGGTTGTGAGACAGAGCCCTGTGAAATTGAGCCCTGCTTTGGGCTCCTCACTGAGCATGGAGCCAGCTTAAGAGTTTCTCTCTGCCCCTCCTCAACCCTGCTTGTGCACACAGTCCCTTAAAAACAAAACAAAACAAAACAGAACAAAACAAAACGAAACAAAACAGCCATTCTTTCAATTTTTTAGGGGAGGAGTATATTAGGAAATATGTTATACACGTTAGTGTGCAATGGGTTATTTTTAATTGAATTACTAAATATTTTTTTCAAGTTTTTCAGTTTCACGTTCTCTGTGTAGACAGACATTATACACATCAACAAAAACTCTCTGCGTTTCCCAGTAATTATTAAGAGTGTAAAAGGGTCCTGAAAAAGTTTGGGAACCACTGTGCTGGTCAAATGGTACTTTGACCCAAATCTTTGATACGAGGCCCCAGTGTGGAAGGTGAAACATTTACCTGCAGATTGGACAGCTGTGTGAAGGCTTTCTCACAGCCTGGATGTGCACATTTGTATGGTCTGTCACCGGTGTGGATTCTGCAGGGGATGAGAACAGAAGAAAGGGAAAGGATGTCAGCAAGGCCACTCAGGGATTAGTTCCTTAACAGACCTCCTCCAGGTCATGCCTGCCCTCCTACAGGAGTACAAGCTGGCTTTCCAGGAGGTCCCAGCCTCAGCATCTTTCTCAAGAGGATCATGCCATGGGGCCTGATCCCTGCTCACTGCCTCCATCACTCAGCTCGAGCTGGGCTCCTCTGCTCGGGGAGGAGGGACTGGTGGCTTGGCAGCCAAGAGACAGGCAGTCCAAACTATGGCAGACAAGTCAACTCCTATAGTAGCTGTCCTTAATGATGTTCAAAAACATTAGGTAAACACATGGGTAAGGAAAAAGAAACACAGAACACTTCTTCCTTGGCCCCCACCATACAACGGAAACCTCTTCCCTCAGCCTTGAACACCGCTCCCAGAGAAAGTTCTGGTATCAAAGAACAGAGTTATGCTAATTATGGAGAGTAGCAGTGATATTAATACTCATGGAAACTCCTTGGGGGATTTTCCCAGTCCAGCCTCCTAATGCCTAGTTTAGTACTAGTTTGACCTCTTTCCCAAACACGACAGGGCCCTCCACTGAGATGAGCCAAGGACTTGAGGGTCTGCAGACACCTGTTCCTCATCAGGGACACTTCAGAACCATTTTTGCAACCAGGTGCTTTTCTGGACCTCCAGTACAAAATCTTGGAAACCTCACGGGATGCATCTCTTTGTGAGGAAAGCCCGACTTCTCCTCTTCGCAAAGCAAGATGTCTGGCCACTTTGAGGGGAATCACCACATCCAGAAGCAACCACGTGAGAAGGCTTCTGACCAGTAGTAAGTCTAGACTCCAGCTCAACTTGAGCTACCGTTGAAGGACATCATCAACTCTTCCAGTTGTCTAGTGCACTTCCTCCTAGTCACTCCAGATTCGTGGGACAAGCAGTGCGCATCCTTATGGAGCGTGAGCCTTTTCATTTTGTTTGCCAGTTCCCTGTGACCGTTTCAGATGTGTTTTGTTTTATTCTCTACTCCTGTCATCCTTGGAGCCTTGCTTGATCCTGTTGGTGTCACCAGGCCGGTACCCAGCTAAAGTCTGATTGTATCTCCTATTTATAACTGGCGCCCTAAGGGCCAGAGGTATGGTCTTCTCCAATCAAATGCCCTTGCTTTGTTTGGCGTAAAGGAGAAACTCTTGCCAAGATGTGTGTGTTGGTATTTTCAGGGAGAGTAATGAAGGCAGAAGTTGCCTCTGCTCCAGGTGAGCTGAGTCTCTTCCTCCCATGGATCAGGGAATGTCATACAGTCATTGTATCTCCCCTGTGCTGCTTATGCCCCAGAAAGGTTCTCTCTGAGCGTCCGCTTGTGTCTCCAGGGTGGTTGTTGCTTCTTCTTCTCCCAGATGCCAGTCGTATTCTCCTCCAGCCAGGTCTCTCCCCCGCCCCCCGCATGCGGGTTGTTGTGTATGTCCGGGGCGGGGGGTGGGGAGGGCATGCCAGCGGGGGCGGGGGCAGTAGCCCGCCACTCTCCCTTACCGTGTGTGCTGCTGGAGGTGGGAGAGCTGGCGGAAGGCCTTCTGGCAGTAGGAACAGTTGTAGGGCTTGGCCCCCGAGTGGATTCGGAGGTGCTGGGCCAGGTAGGAGGTGTTGGCGAAGGTCTTGGAGCAGTGCGGGCACTTGTGGGGCTTGATGGTCTCCGTGTGCATCTTGGAGTGGATCCTGCCGGAGAGGAGAGGAGAGGAGGGAAGGGGGGAGGAGGAAGCGGTTCGACACCATGGGCTCAGCTCTCTGCTGGGTGAAATGATGTTGCTTGACGGATGAGAGCACCCCCTCCTCCCTCCTCCCAAACACACTCCGGCCTGGAGAGGCTAATGACGAGGACACCCAGATCTAGGTTGCTGCTGCTCTTGTCGGTGGCTAGGATGGCAGTGAGATGGTGAAGAACTGCGACCCCTGGCTCCTGGTAACCTTAACGATTCCAGTCTTGTCAACCCTCGGCTTTGTCCTAAGGTCACACAAACTCACCACAGATACCCTGCTTCCAAATAGTAATTTGAACAAAGGCCAATACCGCCTGCTCCCCATGGACCTGAGGTTGAATGCACACCTTGGCTCTGACCTGAAGCAGAGAGTATAAGCAGGGCCTGCTCTGCAGAAG
Organism: Canis lupus dingo; assembly: GCF_003254725.2. Classification (NCBI taxonomy): domain Eukaryota; kingdom Metazoa; phylum Chordata; class Mammalia; order Carnivora; family Canidae; genus Canis; species Canis lupus. The sequence continues at coordinate 38,585,540 of NC_064269.1, read as the reverse complement.
ATTTCCAAACACAGACACAGAGAGAAACCACAAAAACCGTTCCAGACCTTGGGATTGGAGACCACACTTTCCCAGGCCCCCGCAAGCTGCTAAAATACACACAGTTTATTTCTCACAGACAGTAACAAGAGTGGACTGAGGCTCCCCGAGGGCAAAGTCAAAAGGGAAAAAAGAAACCAGGAGGAGAGAAGAGTAGGCTCAGGTGACGTGGCCTCGGGGGCAGGGGCTCGCAGCTGGGTGGCAGGGCAAAACCAAGAGCAGCCTTACCGGGTGTGCTGCTGGAGGTGGGAGAGCTGGCGGAAGGATTTCTCACAGAAGTTACAGCTGTAGGGCTTGGCCCCTGAGTGGATTCGGATGTGCTGGGCCAGATAGGAGCTGTTGGCGAAGGTCTTGGAGCAGTGCGGGCACTTGTGGGGCTTGGTCTCGGTGTGTGACTTGGAGTGGATCTGCATCTCCGACTTTGAGTAGAATGTCAGGGAGCACATCCGGCACCTGGGCCAAGTGAGGGCAGCGGTTAGAACCTTCCCACTGGCAGTCAGCTGCTGCACCCGCCCCTCCACTTCCACAGAAGCCAGCCTATCTGATCTCTCTCTTACTGCAACAATGCCGTAAGGCCCCTAACAGGAGCATCTGTTCTACTTCTCTTTATAGTCTAAGTGTCTAATATAGACCTACACAATACAAATATTCAATACACATTTGAATGATCTGACTCCCTCAGTGTGTACAGAAACAAAACTCCAACCAGAAAAGACAGCTAAATCTTATTATCGGCTCTAGGCTCAGGCGGATTTTGTCAGGCCAGGAATATCAACTAACTTCTGCTTTCCTTCTGCCTAGAACTTGATTTCAGACTTTGAAAAGGCTCCTTTCCCCGACTTCCTGTGTATAAAGTACATCCCTTGGGTAGTTCTCAAGTTCCTGAGATGATAATGAGGACAAACTGACTATATTCCCCAGAAGAACTTCTCTTTCACGTAATTATCCTCTTAGATTCTCTCTTACTTCCTTTCTGCCAGCGATTTCTAGAGGTATGGGGGTACAGGATAGGAATTATTTGGAGGGCCTTTTCCAAATCATGTGTGTGTGGCCTCCACCCTAGATCCGGTGTTCCACTGACCACCTCCACCCTCGAGTCCCTTGGTTATCAACCACTACCGCAAAGAGCCGAGGTAAGTGTTGGGAGTGGGCCATAGCCCTCAAACATTTAGAAGGAAAAGACTTGTGAAACACTGAGCTTCCATGCTGAACCTTTCCTCTTTCCTAGCACATGGAGCCAAAGGCAGCGCTCTGGGTTGACATCCACAGCAGCTGATACACTTTCACCCATCACCTGAGTGGGCAATCCTTCCTGTTCTGACATTGCCCAAGAATATCAAATAAGGAGGCCTCTAAGCGAGATAAGCCACAACTATTCAGACTTTATCAAGTAGGAGTTATCTGTGTTGAAGCTGGAATGCTCTCGTTCCTGAACAACTCTGCAGTGCACCGTGTGAGCTAGTAGGAAGGGCAACACCTGGAAGCCAGGCAACTGGGGAAAAAGTCCCTCTGCTCTGGTTCCTCCCCAACTTCTTTCTAGAATCGGGGCTGGGGACAGTGGGGGTGATGATTTCGGCTTTTTCTTGGTCCCAGGAGAATTTTTAGAGGATAACGGAGATTATCCTCTGGACTAAAAAGAACTCTGTGCTTCTCAAAGAAAAAAAGACTACATTATTCAGGGGTATGATCTCTATATTAATGTCATGAAAATTCTAGTCATGGAGGTCAATTTCTATTTCTCTGGGTACTTGAAAACTCTGAAAGAAATCTGATTCCCAGTTACCAATTCCTGGCTGTTGTCTGGCATGCCCAACCATTATATGGGAGGTCAGAGGTTCTGTTTATAGTCAGTAAAGTCCAAAGGACACAGCCAATGGAAGTTCCGACACCTGGGCTCTACTCAGGGCTCAGTGGCAAGCTTGCTCCTCAATCTAGACCTCAATTTTCTGGTCTGTAAAATGGAGAGATAAATAAATATCTGCCCCTAGAAGGGACAACACAAACACCCAGCACAGTCAAAGGGAAGCCAAACGTTCTCTAATAAGAAAACTGCACTAATATTAACAGTACCAGTGCCAATGGATGAGCTCAGGCTACTATACGTTCCACTGAGGTTAGAAACTGGACACATTGTCACTAGGAGGGGAACATTACTAAAGTTACAAAATAATTTCCCTCAGTTGCTAAAATTTCTCCCACAAGTGGAACATTCATTTTAACTGGAACAAAAGCTCATAGTTTGTGTGTAAGTGTGGAACACACAACTGTACCTTTAACGTGAAATTAACAACACAAGAAAAAATAACTCTCTTTACCCAAGTTTTCAACTAGAGAAGAATCCGCAAAAAACAAATTCACAATGGACAGGAGCTGTCTCACAAGGTAGAAGATTTAACAGTGATGATCATAATAATGATAGTAATAGTTGCCATTTGTTGTGTGGATACTGCCAGCACCCACACGCCAGTTAGGTGCTTTAGACACATTGTTTCCACTCCTCACAACAACCTGGCAAGTATTATCCCTGGCTTACAGAAAGGAACCCCAAGGCTCAGAAAGGTTAAGTAATTTGCCAAAGGGCAAACACTTATTCACTACAAAGCTATGACTCTAACCTAATTTGAGATTCCTCACACTAGAGGTAGTCAAGGAGAGCAGACTCATCTGTCAGAATGTCCAGAAGACTACAACTAGCGAGAAGGGGATAGCTTAGGTGACTATTAAAGTATTTCCAACTCTGAAATCCTATGAAGCCAGATAAAAGAGCAGAGGTCCTTTAATTTGAAGTGTTGGGTGGATGGAAAGAAATCTGATTTAGGAGCACTGTGGCAGTGAGCAGTTAGGACGCAGAAAAGCTACCACCCCATATCACTAGGTGCAAAATGCCAGAGAGCCATTCACATCCAACACAAGAATACGGCCCCTTTGGGGGCACGCAATGCAATGGCCCTGTTTACAATAACAACTGTTTTCCCGAAGATATTAAAAAATAATTTCAGATACTCTGATTTTCCCTCCAAAAAACATTTCCAAATGATAAATTGGGGCCATGACTGATCTTCCCATTTGAAAGATGGGATCAAAGAGCTAGAAATAAGTTACTTGTCTAGACTAATAGAACCCAAGTCCAACGATACCCAGTCAAATGCCACGGACCACAGGAATGGACGTGGTTGACCCAAACGTGCAGAGAAATAGGGTGTTTTTTTTTGTTTGTTTGTTTTGTATGTGATTAAAAAGTATCCTTAAGAACTTCAGGGTTTTGAGTTTCTGAAGAAATTCCATTCACCAAGAATATAATGAGGTGCCCTTAATTTCAGAGTTCTCCTTAGTCACCTGGGGTCATGGGGCCAGTCAACAATCCCCAAAACACTGAAGGTATAGAAAATGCTATCAGGGCTTCCTTCCAATCGTATATTCACGTTTCTGCCCACAGACACGGTTTGGGAAGTCCAGAGATAGCTTTAATGTGGGTCCAAAAAATATACAACCAAAATAAAAACAAACCCTTGGCAGAATCAGAGGACCCTGATCCATGTGCAAAGCTCCATAGGGGTCAGAGACCTAGCCCATTACTCTTACAAGAAATTTTCTAGAGGTGTATCTCCATGTCACAATGACCTCACTATAAGCAAATACATAAAAAATCCAAATTTCTACAAAGCAAGGGGATTTTCGTTTTATGAAGTGATATATAAAAGGTGCTTTTAAATGAAATCAAACTTGTCAGGTACCTTTATAAAATGGTATGATGTAAACATTTTCTAGGAACACTTTTATTGTATAAAATGGGATATACCTATAATAATAAAGCTGCAATGAACTTTCAGATTAGGAGCTGGAACTCTGTGGTGCTTGATACTTTCTGCATAGCAACACTCCCCTCGTTTTCACTTACAAGTAGGAATTTAAATACTCTGTGGTCTTGGCTACTCTCCACAGTAGAAGTGTATGACACAGAAGTAAACGCTAAACGACGATGATTTCTTTTACAGTTCCCAACATTTCAAATCTCAGCTGATAGGTACTCCTACCAAATGGGAGGCATGAACAGAATTCTCCCCATTTTACAGATGAGGAAACTGAGGCCCAGAGAGGGGGGAAAGGACTTGCCCAGGGTCACACAGCAAGTTGGTGGTGGAGCCGGGGACTGAATCCATGAGCCCAAGGCTCTGTCCATTTCCTGTGCCGCAGTTCCCTTCGCTCCTAAAATGGGAACAACATTGCCCATCTCGGTACACTAAGGACAGACCCAGTCTCCCAGCCATGCACCTCTGCCCCTGTCTGCATCACAGCTGTGACCGTGGTTATCCCACTCTCTAACCTGGGACCAGACTTCCCAATCCCACTAGGGCCCTTGATAGTTTTTCAAGGGGATTAAAAGACTTCCAACTTTCAAAGGGCAGGGAGTTTGCTTCTGCAATTCTTTCTGTATCGCACCACATGCAAATATAACACTTTTTGGCAATGGACAACTTAAAGGAAGTGGAGAAACAAAATGACTTTCATGAATTAGAAAGTGAGCAAACAGGAATTTATAAGCATACAGTCCAAGGTGGAGGGGTGATATCCTGTTCCTCCCATCTTTTTATATAGACCCCTCCCATCATACCAACCATGCAGGGTCAGGCAGTCTCACTGCTCAAATATGGCCCAAGACCAGTAGATGGCACACAGGTTAAGGTTAGGGGCTTATCAGAACAGTGTCTTAGAAAAAACAGCAATCGAAAATGTAGAAAGCACAAAGGAGCTGGAGCTAAAACCCAGTCTAAAGCCTTATCATAAGGAAGAAACTCCATTAGGTCATTCAAAAATTAGTCAATGCTGACAACCCCAAAAAGGAAGGTGTAAAATGGGTCTGTATCCTGGGGAAGAGTCACTAGAGAAGTGTTATTCCTACTAGGAATAAGCTCTACCTTCCTACCCCACAACAGAACACTTGACATGCAAGTGGATCTGAGGTGGGAAGCTGTCAGTATAGAGCCTGATTAGGGGTAAGACACAAAGGGGGTAGGTAAGCTGAGACAGTGATCCTCACCCCTTGCTGCCCTGGCTCTGATCCTTACCTATAGGTTTTGCCGTCTTTCTGATGGTCATCATCATCCTCAGGGGAGAGGACATAAGGATCATTCATCTCAGGCAGCCCTGATTCCAGCATCCGCTTCTTCTTCCGGCCCCGAGGGGGCTTAGGAGCCACATTGCCACCTCCACCACCACCTCCGCCTCCTTCCTCTGTTAGGGTTGATGCTACCTTCTTGGAGAGGTCAGGGACCACCTGCAGGGCTTGTGAGCCAGGGGGAAGAGCTGAGACAATCATGGGAGCCGAAATGGGGAAGGTCTGAGCTGATGAAGCTGTGGTCACAAGGGAGCCTGAGGGGGACGTGATTACCAAACCAGGACCTAGGATTGGGAGAAAAAGGAGATGGCGTCATGTTGTCCGGTCCTGATCCTATTTAATTTCCCCCAGATCATTGTCTAATTAACCCCTCACCACCACTCCCCCAGCCCAAAGTATAGAGGAAACCCCAAACCCTGTAGAAAAATAATGGTCTCCTAACCCCTGTCCCCACCCCACCCCCAGTAACAGTGAGATTTACCCCTTGATTGACTCCCTTCTCTTCTCCACCTCTGAGAACAGGAGACTCCTTGATTCAGAGAAGGAAAGAATGTCACCTCCTCAAAGGCAGGGACCGCATCTTCTACTTCTTTGTATCCCCCACAATGCCTAGCGCATTGCTAGGCACACAGTAGGCACTTAATAAAAATGTGATTGAGTAATCAAACACATATCCCACTCCCCATGTCCTTGGAGCCCTCCAGCCTGGGGTACTGATCATGGAAGATCAACACCTCAGATTGGAGAAGAGCAGAGTGGCTCACCAGCAGTCATCAGTCCTGTAGACGGCACAGGGACCACGGTGATATTCTGGGTAACGGACGCCTGGCTATGTGGGGTCAGCTGGTCTGACTTGGACTCTGTGTCCATACTGATGCCTGAGGGCAGGGACACTGAGGCAGGCACTGTCAGCAGGGTGGGGTAGTGGGGTGGAGCCAGCCCACAGCCCTTCTCTGGCAGCAGCTGATCCTTCATCTTGTTGATGAACATCGTGTTCTCAATCTAAAAGAAATGGAAAGGGGAGGCAAGCAACCTCCTAAGAAAGTCTGATTCCGTCTGCTCCCTAAGCACTGTGCATTGTTGGTCCTTCTTGGCAGTCAAGGAGGGAATGGTTAGTATCTCTGTCTTCCAGAGAGAAGCCAAGAGAGAAATGCTATAATTCTCAGTGATGGGGGACCCTGGTGAAACGGCCAGTGATTTATCTTGCTTTAGTGTCCGCAATAATAGAACTTACTACTCAGAATTGAAAAAAAGCACATGATAGGGAGGAGCAAACACAAACACCACCTACCTGTCCTGAGACTGTGGGGATAGAAGGCCAGAAGTACGGGTTAGAATTGAAGTGAGATTCTTCCATTCTACCTGAAGAAAAAAAGACAGACCACATCATATTCAGGAATAAATCTGAAGGAGCGATGATCTCGGGATCTACCATATTAGTCCTGGAGAGCCACTCAGCCTGAAATCCAACAGAGCCTACTATGTAAGATGCTAGTGAAAGAACTTCTACACATCTCATTTACCCACAGAATGTCCCCTGTAACCCAAAGAAACAGACTTGGTACTGTTACTTTCCTTTGGTGACAAAAAGAGAAACTAGGGTCAAGAACAGGGAAGGGATATACCCAAGGTCATACAAAGTAAATCACCAGCTGACTTAAAAACAGCCAGGGGACCTATTCTTGCTCTTTTCCTTTATCCTTCAAATCCATCTTCCTTGAAATAAAACATTTTAAGATTTCCAATGGACAAATGTACAGTTCTCGGCAGCAAAAAGGTCCTAGGCCAAGAACACAAAATGCCCAAGAGAACTGAAGAGTGAAATTGGCAGGAATCACAATCAAGGTATTTTTCTGAGTACGAGATGATACCTGGGGACCATGCCCCACCAATCCCATTAAGGTTTAAGAACATCCAGGCAGCCCTGGTGGTGCAGCAGTTTAGCGCCACCTGCAGCCCGGGGTGTGATCCTGGAGACCCGGGATCGAGTCCCGCATCGGGCTCCCTGCATGGAGCCTGCTTCTCCGCCTCCCTGTCTCTATGAATAAATAAAATCTTAAAAAAAAAAAAGGTTTAAGAACATCCATGCTGCTACACTGGATACTATACATGCTGAGCTGAGCAGTGAGAATCTGGAATTACCAATTTAAAAAAGTGTTCTAGCTCCAGGAGTAGCAGCAGCATCCCAGATTTCTACTTACAGGGATTCCGAATAGGGACGAGAGCCGGCCAGAACACATACACAGTACTAGACTCTTGCTTTGTGATTCTCAAACACAATGCTTCTGAAGAGTCCAAGTTCTCCTCTGTTTGTAGATGATAACTAAGCTTACAACTTTGGGAGGGAGGAATAAGCAAGAAAAGTAATCCCTCAGAATCATGTTGTAAGCCACAGATGGGTACAGAATCTAGGCATCCCATCATTTTCCCACTCATTTCTCCTAGCAAGGTCGTATGTTAATTGCAGGTATTCAAGAGTAACGTCCCCAAATCCTGGATCCAGAGAAATCCAGCACAGCAGAAGGCAGGTAAAGAGGGAGCATGAGAGGGAGCAGTGAGGTTGTGCTGGAGGCAGATACCAGAGCCATTAAGTACCAGAGGGTACCCTGGGAAGAGAAACCAGTTTCAAAATAGATTAAGGAAATTAGGAAAGATCTGTAGCAAAGGACTAACAGTAGGGCCATCACTCTAAATGTAACCCTATTCCTTCTTCTCAAGAAATCTCATCTCATTTTTTGCTCTATTAAACAGCATTCTTAATTTTCATAAAGCCTATAAAGGCAAGGAGAACTGAATTGCAGCCTACTCTTTCCTAAAAAGTAACAAAGGGAAAGGAGAGGAATGCACCAAATCTGTGACTACAACGTCACACAAGTAAGACTCAATATTAACTGACTCGAGAATCAGCCACGGGCAAATCCTGCTCCCCAACTTATAAAAAACATCAGAACAGTCTCCAAGACAGGTACTAACCTTTTCTTTCCAGCACTAACTTTATAAAGGGGCCTCAGGTCCTTCTTAGGCAACAGAAATCAAGAGATGATCAGATCACAGTTTTTAAAGGGGATCCAAACTTGCCAAGCCTTCTGGGAAGCAGGGATCACATCCTGGACCTCCCTATCATCTCTAACACAGAGCTCCTCACCCAGAATGCAATTCCATATTTAATGAACAGAATGACAGTGGGCTGTCTACATGCAGATTTTAAGTACAATGCTAGGGGCTCAACCCATAATCTACAACCCCTATCTGTCTAACCTTCTAGTCAAGAGAAATGACACAGTGGTGGCCTATGGTGGGAATGAAGTAGAGAATTAGGCTGGAGAATAAAGAAAGGAGGGTCTAATTATAATTTCTCCCTAGAGTCAAGGAAGTAAACACGTTAGGGATGTGAAAATTTAGGAGGGAGGAACTGAAAGCCTGAAAACAAGAATGTCTTCAGATAGGGTTCCTAAGCATGATGCCCCTCCCCGCCAATAAAGATTAGATCCATTCATATCGTCCTACAAGTGGCTCAGGTGAAACACTTTCTGAAATAGCCCCTATGGGTTCTTACAAAGGAGGCACACAAAGTGATGTGGAGGACAGGACAATGTCCCCACCACCAACACCATTAACATCTATTAAGTCCTCATTGTGTTCAGGGCACTGTTCTAAGCCCTTCTAAGTATTTCACCACTATTCCATCATTTAATCCCCACAGCAACTCCATGAAGTAGGGACTGGGATCCTCATGTTTCAAAGGAGGAAACTGAAATCCCAGAGTCAAACAGTAAATATCTGAGCATGGATCTGAATGCAGATACCAAAGAGCAAGTTAAGACCGGGGGTTCTACAAGAGACCAAAACCCTACAACTTAAGTATACACTCTCTGATACTGTGGCTTAATGCATCAATTAAAATTACAACATTTCCAGGAATGGACCATATGTTTCTGAGATAGTTCTCAATAAATGTTTCCAAAAAATGAAATTTTGTTAACGGCAAAAGTGCAGTTAAAGATGATACTCTCTGCCCACAACCTGGGAGACCTCACTTGGCCACCAAGGTAATTGATTTTAGAACAACAGAATCGAAGTAAAAAGGCCAGATCATCCAAGGGGGTACACTTAGAATAAAAGGCCCCTCCATTTCCCTGTATATCCAGTTTATCACTCTGCTTTGGTTCTTTTCTTTTTAAGATTTTATTTATTTATTCATGAGACACACACACAGAGAGAGGCAGAGACTTAGGCAGAGAGAGAAGCAGGTTCCATGCAGGGAGCCGGATGTGGGACTCAGTCCCGGGACTCCAGGATCGTGCCCTGGGCAGATGCTTAACCACTGAGCCACCCAGGCTCCCACTCTGCGCTGAAGATCAGAACCACAGCTGGTCTCAAGACACAGTAATAAATGCACCTTGTGGGCGTCCAATAAATATGCCCACCCAAGAGAAGGGGGTACATGGAGAGTTCTGCTCACTCAACTAGAAGCAATTATTTGCCTGCAAAACGACACCTATATGCCAAACTACTGTTCTGCAAAGGCTGACTTCAATCTCTATATCCCTGAAATGAGATCAAATGGAGAGTCAAGAAGGAAGGCTCCTGCCAGCATACAAGGTAAACAGTGCCCCCTGGAGTTGTGCAACAGGGTGCTTCTGGTGCCAGATCTCTTAATACCTCTTTACTGTCCATTAACCTTGTAACTTTCTATGTTTCATGGAGGGATTCTCCTCAAACCATCCCAATGTCCAAGTAGGCACATAACCAATATTCTTAAAACCTGAGCCCAATGACATTATGGGGAAACCTCATTTCTACAGAGTACCGGTTTTGATGATTATGCCAACAGATCAACGATAATAAAAAGAATTGGTTTACCCTGGATTGGGAAGGAAGTAGGTGGCTTTTATTACAGATTCAAAGAGCAGGAAAGATGGAAAAACATAGTAAGTAGAAAGAAGATCGCTGGCAGATTGAAAACCTGGGTTCTAATTTCAACTTTACCATCCCACAGCCATTCTGTTAATAAAAAGGAAAGTTTGCTATAATTAGGTTGAACAGTATTTTTCTCTCAAGAGGGTCAAAGCACTACATATTTATTTCCCAGTCTCAAAAGAAATCTTGGAAGCACTGAGGAGGTGAACAAAAAAGACAATATTAAGTAACACCCACAGAACATTTAGTAGGACTTGAACTCCTGCACCAAAGCTTTGTCCATCTGTCCATCCTTCCATACTGCTACCAGCCATCCAGGAACAAAGTTCTCAGTGCCTGCACCATGTGGTTTTCACAGACATGGCAAAAGACCACAATCTCTTTTCTGGTACTTAACTGCATTTTTAAAAATTGTTATTTTTTCAGATAAAGCCTGACTTTTCCTCAGGAAAGCAATATTCTCTTAACGCAACAAGTCTTTAGAAAATCATGAAAGACTTGTGCCAACCAAGTGTAGTAGCTGGAGAATGAACCTAGAAATCAAGACTTCTGGAATCTAATTCTGGGTCCCACATCAGTGGTTGACTCTGAGTAATTTACTATTCTACTAAGTTTCTATTTGAGTAGAGAGAGAATGGAGGAGAATAAACCCCTTAAAACAAATTCATAAGGCATATGGTGATGGGAGGCAGCTCAAAAAAGAAAAAGAATAAAATGCTTCAAGTGCTCCCGAAATGAAGAGAGTTAGGGAAATACTTCCATGTGCCGAGGACTACTAGTGACAATTACTGACAATTACGTAAAGACCACATAATTACAAAGGTACTACCAAAAGTACCAGATCTATAGCCTCCAGCTTAGTAATCATCAACTGGAAGCACTAACAATAAATAAGAGATTCAAAGAACAATCAAGTCAAACTCAACTACAGAAAAGAACTTGACCCACAGACTTCAGACACTCTACAGTGAAAAACTGCTCCAAAATGCACAATTGCAGAAAGGCTGCGATATTAGCTAAGGATTTGAAATGAAGAAACAGAGTGAACCTTTTTTTTTTTTTTCTCAGTAAGATAACAAAATCTTCCTCAACTTCTAAGGGTATTCACGAAGGACCATCCCAATACAATCTGTGGCCTTCCTACCATCTGTGAACTCAGAACAGGTTTATCCCAATCCTACTGGGAAAGATCGTCACACCATGCCCAAACACACCCACAGGATCACTGTCACCACACAGTTTGCAATCAGAGCCAGCAACTTCTACCCTGGGTACCACTGGACCATGGTACCCAGTACCTTGTGGGAAGAAGAGCATAGTGGTTCCCCTGTCCTGCCCATTCCACTACAAATGATGGATCTGGAAAATACAAGACCCCCCAAAAAAGTGGGCAGGGGAAAGGGGGTGGGGCAGTTACAGAAGAGGAAATGTGCACTTAATATTTAATTATCAACTTGGCTCAGAAATCGATGGGGAATAAGTTTTATAAACCAGACTGGAATCAGTTCTTACAAGACACCTCTAGGATTAGAGACTCTGAACTCAAACTCTGGTGGATCTCACATTGTCATTTCTAGACTACCTAAAATTCTACCACCATCAAACTTCATTATTTTGAATTCTTCCAGACCTACTTCTGAAGTTCACTCCATACAATTTTATCCACTTGCCTTCAAAGCACCCACAGATGAAATTTGTTTTGTATTCCTTTCCTGAAAACTTCACCCTGACACATCAAACTGAAATAACCCTTTGTCACAGATTTAACTAACTCAACAGGTCCACTTGATACTAAGAATATAAACCCCACTCTAAACTCAACTCTGCTTGTTCCAAACACAGGAAAGCAATTCCATAAGCTAGACCACAAAGACTATACTGGCCACTGGGGCCCATTTGTCCCCAGAGCAGAATAAATTCCTCCTTTGGACACAGTGCAACTCTATTTAGTGACTTCACTTGGGCATTTCATAAATCATTTCTGAATACTAGTGGGAAGGGAAAGTGATGGGGATACAGTGCTAACTTTATACACAAAAACTTCCTGGGTATCTTCAAGAATTAATCTTCCTCTCACAGCAAACACCAGTATCACAATTGTTATTACTAGAAGGACTCTGTCACATTGTCCCCCAAGAAGCCCATTTAATTATGACCCCTTCTCCTCCCAAACCAGAAAAGCCATTAACCCAAAATTGTCTTACCCTCTCTCTCTCTTCCTCCTGTCGTCTTATTCCTTCTCCTTTCCAGGGCTCCTGAACTTTCTGTAAACAAATCGTCTGGGTTACAGGGGCCAGTAAGGGTGCAGCCACCAGAGAACTGCGGAGAACCTCAGGAATTCTTTCCACTGTCAGCAGTCAGTCTGGAAGGCAGGCAGACCCCGAACCAACAATCCAAAGGTGCAATGGTATGGTAAGGAGTGCAGTGCCACCCACTATGTGGATACAAGAGAAATAAATCCAATTCCCAGGAACTAAGGTGAACTCTATCACCCGTGTTTGGGTTCCACTCCTGGGCTGAGATACTGGCTCTTCTTTCTTCCCCAGGGCCACAGGTCACCAGGGGTCAGAGAAGAGAAGAGGTGGAGGAAGAGATGGGCCCCTGCCCTCTGAGGACTGGCTCAGAAGGCAAAGCTGAAGGCCAGGGGGGATGCACAAGCCCTTGTGTCAGGCACAGTGCCAGTTCAGGCCCGGCCACTTCCTCTGGCTTCCCCCCACTTGTGCGAGGACTTCGCCCCTGCCTACCCAAGGCCTTGCGCCAAGAAGTACCTCCCTCAGCCTGCACAGGGGTCTATCTATTGGAGACCCCAGCTGTCCCCCCAAAACCTTCGCTCCCCCGAGACAGCCCCCGGGAGCCTTCCCCTGATGTCGCCCCCCACCCCTTCCTGAAAGACCCTTCTTTGGGACGTCCCTCCTTCCCCTCCAGGGAGCTAAACTCTGCCACCCACCAGACAGACACCCGCCCCCTAAGCCCCCCCATTCCTCCCCATCGCCCGCTCCTCACAACCACTTCCGGTTCCGGGACGGACACACATACAGTCACACCGTGGACCCCCCCCTTCCACGCCCCCCCCCAAGGAAAAGGGGAGGGGGGAGGAGCAGAGAGCTTGGCGCGCGCCGGCTGCAGCGGCGCGAGACTCACCCGGCGGCGACGGCTGCGGCGGCGCCAGAGCCTGAGCCAGAGCGCGGGAGGGGCGGCGTTTGCTGGGAAAGGAGGGAGCCGAGTGGGGCGGGAGGACCAGCAGGGGGCGAGGGGAGGGGGGAGAGCGCGAGGCGGAGCGCGCGGGCACGCACTTTCGGCGCGAGACAGACCCACACACTCACACGCACGGAATGCGCGCGAGACACCCGCAGGGCGGGGGCGCGAGGCAGTGGGTGGCCCCCCTCCCTCCCTCCTCTAACACTCACCCGGAAGTGGTGCTGCAGCTCGTGCTCCCGAGAACCCCGATCCCTCCACGCCCCCTCCCTCCCTCCCTCCCCCCAACAGACTCGGAGTAGAGCTGCGGCGGAGAGAAGGCGGGAGCGCCGGAAACGAAAAGGGGGGGAGGGAGGGAAATGGCAATGCAGGGGGGGCGGTAATGGGGAAAGGGAGGGAGGGAATGCAAAGGTCGAGTCACTTCCGGGAGCGGCAGAGCACATCCGGCGCTGCCAGCGCTCTGGGAGTCTCAGGGCGGAAGTTACGAAAAGTAGGGGCGGAAGTGGCTTCTGCGGGGACGCGAGAGAGCCCTGTGTGGATGTGACGTCACAACGGAAGCGGAGGCGGGTTCCGCTAAGGGCAGAAGCTGAACCTTCAGAAGTGCTGTCCCGGGCTTCCGGAAGGGACTTCTGGGGAAGTGGGAGGGTGGAAGCCGACAGGTTTATGAATTATGCATCAGGTACGGGAGGCGATAGGGAGGTAGGGAGGTAGGGGTTCTTAAATGACGGTGGGTCCGTTTCCCTTCTCTCAGTGTAAAATAGACTGAGGTAGGAAGTTGCCACTGTTTTTCGTTTTGTTCTCAAGAATGTCTCAGTGCTTTGAATTGCAGGAAGGGATGAGGATGTGTCAGTTGTTTTCCGTGGTCCCTCAGTAGGGGCTTAGGCCCCCCAGAGTAACTGATGACCTCCCTGAGCACACCAGTGCTCTTGGCCTTCGGTCTCTGTGTTCTTGTTGCCCTCCACCCCCCAATCTCTATCTCCTCACCTTGCTCTACCTTTAAATACAGCACTCATCACCCCCGATAGATCGTTTGCTGTTCACCTCTTCCTGCTGGAATATCGGCTCCATGAGGGCAAGCGCTTTGAGTTGTTCACCCCTGTATCCTCAGAGCCTGGCATTTAGTAAGTGGTCAGGAAACGTTTGTTCCATAAATGAACACGATATGAACTCTTTTCAGGAAGCCTTACGGGATTGCTCGAACGCATAACGATTTCTTTCTCTGAATTTCCACAGCATTTAGTCTGTACCTTTTGTTGCTCTTTTAACTATTTCATATATTTGACTCTTCAGCAAACTTGTCAGTTCCTCAGGGAAGAAACAGTCTCGTACATGGCATCCTTCCCACTGCTTTGCTGAGTGCATAGTAGATGGTGCATAAATACATGCTTTTGAGTAAATGAATGCTGTCTTCACCGTGATCTGGCCAGGATCCCCTGAGCTGAGCTCTATTTTGGCTGAAGCAGAATTGAAGTCCCCCCTACTAACAGTAATAGCCCTTTGCTTAGAAAAGAAAATAAGTCAAAAAAAAAAAAAAAAAAGGAAAAGAAAATAAGTCAAATAAAAATAAATTTATTTTTAATTATCTACTTTATGGATAATGAAAATTAGACTCTGAAGATTTAAATGGTCCTTTTTTTTTTTTTTCCAAAATCACAGCAAGGAAGTACCAAGGATGCCTAAAAATAGTTAAGTTAAATGTTTAAATAGAAGATAGGTATCTTTGGTTTGTCATTATAGTTTGTATCTTTTTTTTTTTAGAAAGTGTCTACTGTCTCGATCACACTTTGGGGCTCTGTACTCAGTCTGTGTTAACTGAGGAGCAACAGTTGGCAGGATAAGATCTTAAGGGCTCAGATGTGACCAGACCTAGTTGCTGCATGGGTTAGAATTGCTAATTCCAGAAACGTCAATTTTGGAGGCTGAGATAGAGAAGTGAGAGCAAAATCATAGTAATCACTCTTAAGTCCTGGTTCTCCTCTTGTTCTTTTCCTATTTTCATTAACAGGTACTCGCTGAGCCTCCAAGTCTCCAACTGTCAGCCCTGCTTCTGCCCTTGCTATATAAGAAGCCAGATTTTAAAGTGCTTTGAACTCCTTAGAGAAGAGCTTTAGAGATAAATGTGGGGCGTAGGGGGAGGAGGGCTGTTAATTTTAGCCTGGGGTTTTCCAGCTGGCACACTGTTTCCATCTTGAATCACTTCCACACCCTGAGCTCTGCCTGGGAGATCCCTCCTCCTGGGGGCTTCCCCATTTCCTGGTTTGGTCTGAGCCATAATGGTAAGCATTCCAGAAAAATGGGCTGAGTCATTTGATGCACAGCTCAGGAGGCAAAGAAAGCATAGTGATGAGAGATACTGGTCCCAGTGGTGCTTGTGATGTGTGGCTTCCAAGAACCAAAAAGGTCATATGGCCATTGTTTGTGTTCTTGGTCTGTCACTAAGCAGTGACTCTCTGCTCTACCACTTGCTACCTTCAAGGACCTCCAAAGGCCCCATAGTCTGTTTCAACTTCATGAAAGATAAAAGTTAGGATCTGTTCCCCAGGGCCTCCCAACTCATCCTGATTATTCTGACAATGTGATCTAGTTTGGGATAGTTCCTTTAGGACAGCTCAGGAGACTAGGACGTCTCCTTTCTCCTCTGTCTTTCCCTGCCATCTGACTTTCCACGGGGAAGGAGGGCATTTCGGGAGAAGGAACAGGTGAGGATTTCCCAGTGTCTTGCTGGTGTATTTTAATTTATTTAAATTTAGAGAAACAGCAGGCTAATCAGGCAATAATTAATTCCCTCTTCATTAGGGGCCTTCATGCATGCCTTTTGCATATGGATGAGCCTCGGGGTCACACTGTCCCTCTGAAGAACTACAGTTGCAGAGGGTGATAGAGCGGTGGTGTGCTCTCCAGGCACTTGAGCTCCTCCCCACCCCCCACCTGACAAGGACTAGATTCCTGGGGGGAAAGAAGGGAAAGGTTAGTGAGGCTTCTTCTCCCATCCACCTCAGATTCATCCCTCACTGCCCCCGACCCATGTCCTCAGCACCTTTTCCTGCACCCTCCCATTCCATCCAGCCCTCTCCCTCTGCCAGCTGCCACTGGGCTCTCTTTAGGCCTCTCTGAGTTGACTCTGAGCCCTCCTCAGCAGTTTGTTGGCTTTACACCTCTGCTTTTGGTTGGCTCATCACTCCTTGCTCCTGCTCTGGCTTTTTCTTCTGTAGCACTGTTTTTCTCAGGGAGTCTGATACCCCAAATGTGCTGCTCTGGTCTTGAGAAATATGCTCCCTCCTCCCCTCGCCATTGTATGCTATATGGATTCACACACACTTCCTTGAGTAGACAGGAAAGTTCCCCAACACCTAAAACATACACCTACCAACACCTATACACTCCTAATTCCAGCTGCAAAATGCTTGGAGGCATTCAGAGTCTGGGATAACCCAGGCTGCCCTTGGCTCATAACAGTATCCTCTCCTCCCAGGAGCTCCCCATTTCCAGGGAGCAAGTGGGGCACAGATGGGGGTGGGGGGAGAAATGGGACCTGGGTGGTTACCATGGCAATGGAACTTAGCAACAGCTGAGAGGCTGATATGTGGGCTTAAGCAGGGCTTTCACTAGAGCCAAACCTAGAATGGGGGGCTCAGAGGTGACTGATCCCAGCTGGGCAGCCTGTTCCCTCCCCCAAACATACCCCTTGATCCTGCCCTTGTACCCTAGCAGTTCCTTTCTCTTAGGGCAGAGCGGAGGGGGAGAAAGCTAGTGAGAGTTAACCACAGGGGTTCTAAAGCTGCACAGCTTTTGGAGGGCAGCTGTAGATGCGGACAAGTTCAGGAGCGAGGCTGAAAATACACCAAGAAGAGCAGCCTCCTTGTGGCCCCTCTCACCTCTTCCCCTTTACTCCATTTTTTCTCTTCCTTTCACCCTTTACCCTCCGTCTGTCTTATCAGCTCACTCCTTTTCTTGCTGGCTTCATTGCCTGTTCCTTTTCTCTGTCTCCTTTTTTTTTTTTTAAGATTTTATTCATTTATTCATGAGAGACACAGAGAGAGAGAGGCAGAGACACAGGCAGAGGGAGAAGCAGGCTCCATGCAGGGAGCCTGATGTGGGACTCCGGGATCACGCCTTGAGCCAAAGGCAGACGCTCAACCGCTGAGCCACCCAGGTTCTCTGTCTCCTTTCTTATGGTCTCTCTTGACCTTTACTGGCAAGTAACAAGCAAGCCACTCTTCTAGTTTCTCTTGCTCTGGCTGCTCCCTTCAGTTTCTTCTTCCATTCTGTTCCAAGTCAAAGCCCACGGGGCGCCTGGATGGCTCAGTAGTTTAGGCATATGACTCTTGACTTCAGCTCAGGTCAGAATCTCAGAGTCATGAGATCAAGCCCCATATCAGGCTCCCTACTGGGCTGGAAGCCTGCTTAAAATTCTCTTTCTCCATTTCCCTTTGCCCCTCTCCCCCCTTAAAAACAAAACAAAACAAAAACCCAGGAACCCTAATTCCAGGTTGGAGCAGCCCATGTCACACAGAGTCTTAAGGGGTTCCTTTCAAACCCCCATCCTTCTTTTCCTCCCTTCTTGGCTGCCTGTTGCCTGCTCCCTCTCCTCTCTTCAGAGTTCATAAGCAGAACTAACTCCAGTATCTTGCAAAGGCTTTATTTGAAAATTTTGAAACTTACATCCCACAAGAATTCAAGATTATCACCACAAGAAGAAAGATAATACAAAAATATATATCACAGCATAGGAGCCAGGTAAGAGAGGAAGAAGGGAGGAAGGCGGAAAAATGGTGAGAAGTAGGGACAAATATGAGGAGAAGGGAGACAGGCAAAGAGAAGGAGAGTGGAAGAACCAAGGAGGGAGGAGAGGAGGAGTGTGAGGGAGCCCAGGAAAAGGAGGGATAGATTGGGAGGCAGAGCTCCCGATGGCCTTGAACCAGTAGGCCCCAGTCCCTGGCAGCCTAGGTGGAGTTAGGGAGGCCCCCAGGGAGGCTGGGAAGTAGAGGACTGGCTCAGGGACTCTGAATTCCAGTGACCCACACACAGACAGCCAGACAGATAAGACAAAAGGGACTTAGGAGGAAAGGAAGGGCAAATGGGAGCCCCTTTCTTGTGTAGTGCAGCAGGTGACTCCCCAAAACCCATCTTCCAGACAACAGAATTTAGCAGTTGGGGGGGAGAAGCTTGGGGCCTCACTACCCCCATTCCCATGGGGGAGCCCTCAGGGTAATGAGCACGCCCTTGGAGTGGGATGGGGGAGACAACAAAACACATGATATGGAATGGGATGGGACCGTGACAGATGCGGGCAGAGAAGCGCCCAGCTCACCTCCCACCCACCTCTGGGGCAGCATGCAGAGGCCACAGAAACGAGATCAGTGGGTGTTCATGAGGGAGAGTGTGAGCACAACACACAACACCACAACATGGGCCAGGAAATGCTTGTGAGAGGTAACAGGAAAGTCACCCACTGACCACTGAGCAACTGAGCTGAGCATGGAGTGTGAGAGGAAGAGAGAGTGAAAAGTGTGAAACGAAGGGAGAAATGTGAGGGATTGGAAGGGTGGTGTGGGTGGAGAGAGGGTGCAGAAGACTGGCTGTACAAGAGCACAAGTGTGTGCGATGGCCTGGGAGGGTGGAGGTGAGTGTGCAAGGCTTTCATGTGAGTGTGCAAGGGTAGGGATGGGGGACCAGAAGCCACAAATATGTGAGGCCCCCACCTAGAGGAGGGTGAGCAGCTAGGATCACCTATGGGGCCAGTGAGGGTTCCAGGGTGGTGTGCAAGGGCAGGAGCCAGGAGTACCCGTGGCCCCAGCTCCCACAGCTGTCCCACCCTCAGTGGGATGGGGGCTATGCTGGCCCCTCGGCCTCCTGCTTGGCGGCACCCCAACATTGAGGGGGCATCACAGATTCACCAGGGGGATCCTGAGAGGAAGAGGGAAAGGGCACAGTCAGGAACCACTGGGTAGGCCAGAATCGAAGGGAAGTCCAAGGCAAAGAAAGGGACTCAAGGAGAAGAGGGCAGAGTTGAGTTAAACGACAACGTGAGAACAGGACAGAGATCCACAGAGAGTGGGAGAAGGAAGGGTCCCCTAGAGAGGATCTAGTCCAGTCCTAGGGAGGGCCAGGAGTTGTGAGGGGATGTAGGTCTACCTTCTCCCCGCCCACCCAGGAGGGAGCTCTCCCAACCAAGGCCATGGACCAAAGTTGCCTTACCTCCCAGCCCTCCCAGCCCTTGGCCCCTGCCCTCACCGGTTCAATTGGAAGGCTGGAGCCCCCTTGGGCTGGGGCATCCCAGGCCGGGGTCCCCCTCGGGGCTCCTCATGGTCAGGGGTGGGGGTAGGCGAGTCCCCGAAGGCCCCCAGCACAGTGACCCCAGCTGGGGACAGGTCTGTCAGCGGCTGCTGGCTCTCTTCCTGCCTCAGGGCACCTTGCTGCCCAGAGGGCCTGCGCCGCTTCTGACTTCGGTCCCAGCTGGTACACGGGAAGGAAAGAGGTTCTCTCACACATTTAAGAAACCCCCATCCTGGGCCTGCAGTGCTGGCCACCCCCATCCTCCCTCAGACAATATCCTCCCCCATCCTCCCCCAATATCCTACAGCAGAGAAACTGGCCTCTTAACAGTTCCTTATAAGAAATATCTGGAGACTGAGTGTTCATAAAGCTACTTTCTCTACCTCCAGGCGGCCAGGGGTGTAAACAATCCTCCAGACCTGGTCCAGATCCACAGAATCAGTACCTCCTCCCCACCAACACAGTCTCCCAGAATTGCCCCGTCCCCCATGCATTCCCAGGAGAGCCATTTCTCTCCTTAGCAGGTGCCTGGAAGGTTTGGTTTAGTTCTAGTTCAAAATCAGCTAATGACCTGGACACCTGAGTCTAATGATTCTCAGTAAAGTGTGAAGGACTGAGTGACCCCTTATTAAATGCATGCAAAGAAAGCTCCAGACTTTCTCCCTCCTCTCCAGGCAGCTCCAAAAAGGGGCTCTGCAGAATGGGTCCGTTTTCTCTGTCTTGGAGGAAATGGGGACAAGGGATGCCCGCGTAGGCATCCCTTTGCAAGCCCCCCAGTGCACATAATTCCCCTGCCTCTCCCATTATCCATGTGTTTCCTTGGGAAAAGGAATTTGCCCCAATTTCTGTCTCCCACATCAAATCCTTACCACCTTTTCCCAAGGTCTTCCTTGCCTAAATCCACCACTTTCTCTCCCACCTCCAGCAAATATGTGGCCCTTGCTCCTGCCCTTCTTCCAACCAAACACTACCAAACATTAGATCCCCATCCGCCAGCACCCTCCTCCCCGCAGCTTACCAGAACTTGAAGATGATGCCAGTGGCCACAAGAACAATAATGATGGAGATGGTAATTGTGACATAGAGCTGGGGATCCACACCTGATTGGGGTGGGGAGAAAATTTTAGGAGGCCTGAGGTGGTAGGAGCTGGGGGGTGGGGGGGATTAAGCTTCAAGTTCAATAAACTTGGAGCTGGGGGGTGGGGGGGGAATTAAGCTTCAAGTTCAATAAACTTGCAGAGTTGCTATTCAAATCTACATTGCCCAACTCTTTCTGCTTTCTTGAACCCCACCCTCCCCCCTTTATTCTTAGCATCAGCTTTCACTGAAGTTTTTAGTTCTCCTCTATGTTCCCAAATCTTCTGTATACATGCGGTGAGGAGGAGGCTCCAAGGTCAGAGAGAACCCCTCTATCTGCATAGAAACTAGGGGTAGGAATGTCCATCCCTGTACTAGCCCCACCCCCAAACTAGTGGTCCTATCTTGGCATTCCTTGAGCTGAGATGTCACCCTGAAGATCCCTTTCATTCACAGTGTTCTTCTGCATGGAATACTCCCACTCCATTTTCAAGGTCCAGCTCCAATGTCAGTTCTTGGAAGGTGTCCTGATCCCCAGGCACCAGTAATCTCTCCCTTGCCTCTTTTGCTAAAAACATGCTGTGTGTGCCTCTATTAGAGCATTTATTATATTGACTCTTCCCTGAGCGTTTACACATCTGTCTTCTCCAGTGGACCTGAGTTCCTCCAGGGCTCAGAGGGCATTTCATCTCCGCCCCCCTGTGCCAGCACAGTGCCTGACACATTTGTGGGAGGAACTAGCAGACAAGATCTCTGTCGTGGCCCTTCAGCCAGCCTCCCTACACCTCGTACCCTCCATCAGCCTCTCCTGCTCCCACTCACCTTCCCCATGGCTCCCGAAAAGGAAAGGCCTCAGGGTGGCAGGTGCTTCTCCAAGGATGAGCCCATCTCCATCACCCCGCATGGAATCTGAGTTGGGGTGTGGGGTTGCCAGCCCATGGGGGGCTGCAAAACCATAGTCCAGGGGCAGAAATCCAGGATTGGCAGAGTTGGGGTCCCCCCCATCCTCTCGAGACACTGTAGGGCCCCATACAATAGCCCAGGGATACTGAGAGGAGGGTGGCCCCTCCTCAAAGCCAGATGGGGTGGCAGGGGGTGCAGTGCCCGGCAGGACTTGCCGACGCGATCTTGGG
The DNA here is from genome assembly GCF_003254725.2 of Canis lupus dingo. Lineage (NCBI taxonomy): Eukaryota > Metazoa > Chordata > Mammalia > Carnivora > Canidae > Canis > Canis lupus. Next base: position 38,563,784 of record NC_064269.1, on the reverse strand, counting down.
ACCCGAGGGGATCGGCTCGGTGGGGGTGCCCGCTCCCACACGCACACATGGCGTGGGGCAGAGGGGCCTCCCCGGGCACAGGGGGGCCGGGCTGGGGCTGGTGGGGTTCGAGGGGAGGAGGAGGAACCTTGAGCAGGTGGTGGGAGGGGCAGCAAGAGCAGTGGCCAAAGAGGGAGGAGGTAGGACAGCAGCAGTGCAGGCCTGCAAGAAGGGAGAGAAAGGTGGTGAGACACAAGCCTGTCTCAGGCTAATATGTGGGGAGCACAGGCTCATACCAGAGATCCCGCTGCCTCCCTCCAGCGTTCTCTGGAAAAGCAGGTGGGCCTTGGAAAGACTGGCCTCATTTCCTCATTTCCTTCCCTTGGGTCTGGTCCTCAGGAGGGAAGGCCCAGGGCAGACATAGGAGGGAAGGGGCCCCAGACCCCAGGAGCAGTGGCCTCCAGGTTCCATCTGCTGAGCCAGACTTACCACATTTTGGACTGCATGTCCAAGCTCTTCCTCAGCTGTGACCCAGATTTTCAGCCTTTACTGGGGGAGAGAGGGGGTCGTCACATCCCAACTCTGCCCTGAGTGCTTTCCCATTTCATTCAGCCACCAGTCCTACCCGGATCTGTCTCCCAGGCTGCCAGCTGCCACTTTTCATCCTTGGGTGGGTGGGGGGCTCCCAAAGTGTTTCTTATCTAGCCCCCAGCCCCTATCTACAACTGCCCAGAGATCCCTGCAACTTCCCCACCTCGGAGTGTACTCTTATTTCTCTGGCTTCCTTCCTTCTCACTTCCTCTGCCCACAGCTCCAAGCTCTTGTTGGAGCTTAATTTAGAGCCAAGAACCTTGTGATTCCTTGAGCACCTACCGCTAGGGAGGGAGCCTGAGGGTGGGGGAGGGAAGAGGAAGTCAATCAGAGTGTCTGTGAATGTGTGCGTGGCATGCACACAAGGGGAGGACCCCAGTCTGTCCAGCCTGCTTGGAGTCCCCAGCATTTCTCTTATGATGAGCCCTAGGGAATCTACCTCTTCAGCAGTAGGGGTAGTAGGGGATGGAGGGATGGAAAGCAAGAGACAGAGAGAGACAGAGGTGGGTGGGAGAGAAACTACAGAGTATAATTTTTGCTCAATGTTAAATCATCCAATGCATAGGTGCTCTCTGAAGGGAAGTGGAGCTGGGGAGAGGTCACCCCCTCAAATGTAGCTCTCCTGGGTAGAGTCCTGGGAAAATCTGGGTGGTCGGTTTTTGAAAGAGAAAGGAAATGTTCTCAGAGCTGAGGGGGTTAGACCCAGGGGGGCCAGACTCCTCAGAGTGGAGGAGGATAGGACACCCTGGATCCTCAAGATTCTGGTCTAAATCTGCACATTAAGTGCTCCCAGAGAAGATCAGGAGAATATGATGGGAAAATCTGGGGAAGGGCAAGGCTAAGAGGGCAGTGGGGAGAGGGGCGAGGGGTTAGAGGCTGAGAGAGGAAGGGCTGGTTAGGAGTGAAGAGAGAAGGAAGGTGAAGAAGTGAGTACAGAGCATGGGGTGAGGGAGAGGAGTCTGCCTGAAAGAGTGGACTGGGAAGGGGGTGGGTACAGAAGCCTGGAAGCCTGGAGGATGCTGCAGGGAGAATAAGAGTACAGGTGAGAGAGGGAAGCCTCGAAGGCCAAGGGGTCGAGGGCCAAGGGGTCACAGGATCAGGGGAAGATGGGGGAAGGGCAGGAGGACAAGAAAGGAAAGGTCTAGACAGAATGGCAAGTGGAGAGAGTGGAGGGGGAAGACAGAAAAGGAGTGAAGACCAGAGACCGGGAACAAGGGAATGGAAGAGGAGAGAACATCATGCTGAGGATAAAATGAGAAGAGGAAGGGACTGGGGATGACAGCTGAGCAGCAAAGATGGAGGAGTTGGAAAGTGCTTCTTCAGATGTAAAGGGATATGGAGCTCTGGAACGAGATAGGGGTGGGAGCCTGGTGGGCTAAGGGGGCGAGGGCCGGGAAGCTTAGGAAGCTGGAGGGAGGGAAGGAGGGAGGGAGGGAAGGAGGAGGTTAGAGCGAACCAGTGAAGCGGAGAAGGGCTCACGGGGACATCGGTGGCCAGCTGACTCCAGGACTCACTTGCCTCTCAGCGTTGTGCATCACCCCCCCCCCAACCACCACCCAACGTCAACTCCAGTCCCGGGGCCCCGCACCCCCTTTAGCCACCCCCTCCAGGAAGCCCGCAGTCCCAGCCTGGCGCGCCACCCCCACCCTCTCCTCGCTTCTCACCGACCTGTTGTGCGCAGGAGACGAGCTGGGGGTGGGGCGGGGGCCTCGGGGTGGGGGAACCAGGCCCCATCCCCAGCGCGGCCCCGGGCCCACCCCTCCCACAGGCCCGGCTCCCCCGACAGGCTGGAGAGCGGCGGTGGGGAGGGGGCGGGGGGAGAAACGAGGACCAGGAGGTCAGCGAAGGGACTGCGAGGGAGGCAGCGTCGAGAGCAGAAAGGGAACCCGACACAGAAGGATGCCGGAGCCGAGGGCTGAGCCGAAGGCGGGATGGAGGCAGCCGCGGGGACGCGGACCGCTGCGCCAGGAGGGCAGGATGGAGTCGGGACCCGCGGAGGGCTGGAGAGCACCGCGGGGAAGGCGCGCCGAGGGGCAGGCGGCTCGAGCCCGGGCGGGGGGCCGAGGGCGCGGAGTCGGGAAGGGCAGGGCCGGGCTCCCGCGGGCGGGGGCGGGGGGGTCCGGCTCTCGCTCACCTGCATGCCTGGCGCGGCGGCACCACAGCTGCGGGCGCTCGGGGCTGCACGGGGCTGGGGGGTCGCGGGGGCTTGTGGGGCACGGGGCATGGTCGGGGGGCTTGGCCGGCAGCCGGGGCGCTGGAGAGGTTGGGGGGGGCGCCCGGGGCGCGGGGCGGCGGCGGCGGCGGCGGCGGCGGCGGCGGCGGCGGCGGCGGGAGATGCTCGGCTCGGCTCGGCTCGGCTCGGCTCGGGCTGCGCTCGGCTCGGCTGGGCTCGGCGCGGCAGCTCAGAGCGCAAGGTCTCCGCCTCTCCCGCTCCCGCGGTGGGCCACGCACGGTTTAACCCTCCTACTGCCGCGCCGCAGGAGTTGCACTCGGCTGGGTCGCAGGTGGACGGGTGGAGAGGGGAGCAGAGGGTGACCGACAGTCTCATTCCCCGCGTTCTAATAGCAGCTTCTCCACCCCTTTGCCCCAACTCCATGGATACCCAAGGTCACTCCAGTCAGTTACCGAGATTCTGAGTCACCTAAGGCTCTGCATCCCCAACTCCGTTTCGCCCCTGGTGGACATTGCGGAGCGCCGGGGATCTAGGTGGGGCTGGGGCTGCGGCTGGGGGTGAATACCTCGAACCATCCTTGTATTATCCCAAAGGCTTGATATCCCCGTTCCATTCATTCCATGGCCCTGATACAGTGCATTCTCCCAGAAGCAACTCAAATGATCTTTAAAATAAGGAGATTAAGTTGCATTACTCAGCTTTTCTAGCCCTCGGAATATCCAAATTCCTTATTGTCTTACAAGGCCCTTTGTGACCTGTCCACGAGATTACTTTCTGATATTCACTCCTAACACTCTTCATGCCCCTGCTTCGTTGGACCTGATCTATGTTCCTAGAACTAGAGGACCTTAATCTGCCACTGGGCCTTGGCACTCACTGTTTCCTCTGCCTGGAATGCCTCCCTCCTTTGCACAATGACTCACTTTTTTTTTTCATTAAAATTTCCCTGAGATCCAATGTCAGCTCCTCTGAGAGGCCTTCCCTAACCTCTATCAAAAGTAGTTCCCCAAACCCCACTCTCTATCCTACCCCAACCCTCTCTACCATGTTTTATTTTGATTGCACTTCCAGGACACCACACTCTCCTAGTTTCCCTCCAATCTCACTGGCTTTCCCTCTCAGTCTTCTGCTCGACCTCTAAATGTTAGTGCTTGCTAGGGCTCAGTCCTTGGCTCTCCTCTCTTTCCACATTCTCTCTCCAGTGATGTCATCCAGTCCCAGGGCTTAAATACTATGTAAATGTCAGCGAGTCCTAAATTTATATCCAAAGCTCCAGACTCATTTATCCAACAGCCTGCTTGACATCTCCACTTGGATGTCTAATAGCCATGTGAAGTTAATGTGGCTAAAATAAATGGCTTGAATTCTTCCCCCGCCAATCTATTTCTCTCCTTGTGTCCCATCCTGGGATATGACAACTACTTGTTCAGGCTGAAAACCTAGGAAACATCTCTTTCCTCCTTTCCCTATTCTCACTGGTTCTTGCCCTGTATCAACTTTGCCAGCAAGGTCTGTGAGCTCTGCATGCAAAATGTATCTTGAATCCATCCACTTCTCTCCACTTTTGTTACTTCCATCCTGGTTCAAGCCATCATCTGTCATCTGAAATAGCGCAATAGATTCTCAGGTGGTCGCTTGCTTCTGCTCTTGCTCTTTGCAAACTAGTCTTCACAATATCTAGTAATATTTTTTTTCTAGTAATATTTTTATAATCTAAATCATATCATGCTCTTCCCTGTGTAAAATATTTGAGTGGCTTTTCATTGTGCTTGGAATAAATCTGAACTCATTGTTAGGAAAGGCCCTTCAACTTGTACTCCTCCCCCATGTTCAAACAATGCTCCTGCCAGGTCAGATCTCTTGATGTTCTAGAATATCTGAAATGATTCCCTTAGCACCCTGGTACTTTTGACTACCTCTTCCTGAAATTCTTTGCCTACCCCTCACTCTCCTCTTCACCTGGTGGGCTCTCTCTTGTCATTCGGTCACCCACTCTGTTTCTTCAATGTTTCATTGTCTTTCCAACTCATCACTCTCTGAAATGATCTTATATTTGTTTACTGTTTATTGCCTCCCTTGCTCCATCCCCTGCTCCCCCATCCCTGCCATCATAACCTAGAGAACAAAGAGTATATTTGTCTTGTTCACCTTGTATCCTCAGAGCCTGGCACATAGTATATGTTCAATATTTATTGCTTGGTAAACTTCATCTGGATCCCCTGCACATTCTCTTCTCTGCTCTCCACCTGCCTTTCCTCTCTATCTGCCTGCGTTCCCTAATCTCTGCCCTGTGCTGAATGCTTTAGGTTGAGTCTCTGCTCACACCCACATCCCTCCAAACACTTGCCCTTCATCCTTTGCATTATTACTGTGATTAGCCTGGCACTCCTGCCTCCCGGAAGGAAGCCTGCTGTTCTGACCAGCATCTGCAGTGGTTGCCCTTCTGCTTGTCTGTCCCTGACAGCCCTTCATTCACATGTCAGAATAGTAGTGAGTGAGCCACCCTCCTGGTGTTTCCCAGTGGCCGGGGAAAGACAGTATATGTTGAATCCAAAGGAGGCTATGTGAGGCAGAGTGTGCAAATCATGCCATATCCTGGGCCCTAGTAGGCCCCATATCCTAAGGATATGCTGTAAGAGGACTCATTATGTGATGGGTGTGGGTCAAATTTTCCAAGTAAATATTCACTACCTATGTGAGTGCCTTTTACGCGGAGGACTTTGGATCATTATCAATTATTTCTAGTATTCCTGATTCATTAATTCCTTTGACAACTCTTTTTGGAATGCCTCCTACATCCCAGGCACTGTACTGCTGGCTGGGGATACAGCAGAGAGCAAGACCAAAGTCTTTACTGTCCTCGTGGAACTTAGAATTTAGTAAACGAGACAGTGAAATGCAGAGTGATAAATGTATCTTCAGATGATTTGAGAACCTTCCCACACTCCACCATCTAGAAATTCTCTCCCTGTGTCTGGCTCCACTGGTATCTTTATCATTATCTTTGTGCTCATTGGGGTTTCCCAGCATTTGTCAGAGTAAATTTCTGTCTGTTTCCTGTCCTCAAATTCCAACATCCTTCCAAACCCTTCTCACTCTCAGTTGATGATTTCACTTGCTGCTTCTCTGAGGGAACAGCAGCAGACAGAAGAGAGCTCTCTCAATTCCCCACTACCACCACATCCCAGTCCACCTCTCCTTCTTTTTTTTTTTTCTTAAGATTTTATTTATTTATTCTTGACAGACACAGAGAGAGAGAGAGAGAGAGGCCACAGGCAGAGGGAGAAGCAGGCTCCATGCAGGGAGCCTGAGGTGGGACTGGATCCTGGGACTCCAGGATCACACCCCGGGGCTGAAGGCGGCACTAAACTGCTGGGCCACCAGGGCTGCCCTCCACCTCTCCTTCTGTGGAGGATCCCTGGTCTTCTCAGCCACGCCAAAGTCATCACTCTGGTGGCTGTCCTCCCTCTTCTGCAGCATCACTCTCCTCTCTACTTGATTATCCCAGCAGCATGTGAGCACACTGTAATTCCTTACAGCCTAAAAACAAGCCTTCCTTAGCTCCACCTTCCACTCCAGTTATCTGCCCTTCTCTCCTTCCCTTTACAGCAAAGCATCTCAGAAAATGATTTCTACTCACCATCTCTTCCACTTCTCATCCTATTCCTTCTCTTTCCCTTTTATTAAATTAAATTAAACTATTTTATTTTTGCAATTCATTAATGGGTTTTTTTTTTTAGGGGTGGGAGGGGCAGAGGGAGAGGGAGAGAGAGAATCTTAAGCAAGTTCCATGCCCAGTGCAGAGCCTGATGTGGAGCTTGATCTCAAGACCCTGAGATCATGCCCTGAGCCAAAATCAAGAGTCAGATGCTTAACTGACTGAGTCACCCTGGTGCCCCTGCAATTCATTGCTTTGAATTGATAGTACATTCACATGTGCAAGAAAAGTTTCTAATATAAAAAAGTATATAGTGAAAGTTCCCATTCTTTCCCCTGTCCATCATCTTTCCCATTCCCATCTCTACCCTTAGTGTGACTAATTTCTATGCCTTCTTCCAGTTTATGCATGCACAAGCAAATAGTAATATAAATTCTTTTCCCCCGTGTATTTTCAATAAAAGTTGGCATACTGTGTATACTGTTCTACATCTTTCCTTTTTGACTTAACAATGTACCTTTGCTATTTTACAGTATCAGTGAATAGGGGTCTTCATCCTTTTTCATGCAGCCTCATCATATTCTGACATATAAATGTCCTCCTAACCTCCCAGCCAACTTCATTCAGGCTTTTGCCCCAGCCACTCTGCTGAAATTCCTCTTGTCAAGGCTACCTGTGACTTTTATGTTTCCAAATCCAAAGTTCAGTTGTCAGCTTCATTTTACTTGGTGATCAGCAGCCTTTGTTACCGTTGATTATGTCCCCTTCCAGAAACTTTCTTACCTGGCTTTTTTTTTTTTTTTTTTTTTTTTAAGATTTACCTACTTGTTTGAGAGAGAGAGAACATGAACCAGGGGAGGAGCAGAGGGAGAGTGATAAGCAGACTCCTCGCTGAGCCCCGAGTCCAATGCAGAGCTCTATCCCAACACCCTGAGATCATGACCTGAGCCAAAATGGAGACTCAGGACGCTTAACCAACTGAGTCACCTAGTAGTCCCCTTACCTGATTTTTTTTTTTTTTTTCAAATCCCTTACCTGATTTTTAAGATACTACACTGTCCTGGTTTTTGTTGGACCACACTGATTCCTCCTTCTCGGCCTCCTTTCCTAGCTCATCTCTTGGACAGCTACACCTTGGCTCTCTTTTCTATCTATGATCATACTCCAGGGGATATTCTATATCTGAGCTTTTAAATATCATTTTTAAATAGGTAGATGGATATCATTTTTTTCTGATGACTCCTAAATTTTTATCTCCAATCCAGACTCTTCCCTCTTTCCAGACTTTTCAACTGCAAATCTGCCACTCCTTTAGCACTTCCTCTCTTTTAAATGGCACCTTTATTCTTCCAGTTGATCAGGACAAAAACCTTGGGGTCATCCTTTCTCTTTTTAAATGTCTATATAGCTGACTAGTATTTTTTTTAAGATTTTATTTATTTATTCATGAGAGACAGAGGGAGAGAGAGAGGTAAAGACATAGGCAGAGGGAGAAGCAGGCTCCATGCAGGAGCCCAATGTGGGACTCAATCCCCGGTCTCTAGGATCATATCCCTGAGCCAAAGGCAAGCTCTAAACTGCTGGGCCACCCAGGGATCCCCAGCTGGCTAGTATTTTATGTAACTTTTTAATCTTTAAGTATATAGATATACAAATATAATACATACTTATGTGGTGCCTGGGTAGCTCAGTTGGATAAGTATCTGTGTTCATCTCAGGTCATGATTCCAGGGTCCCGGGATCAAGTCCATCATGGGGCTCCCTGCTTAGCTGGGAATCTATTTCTTCCTCTCCCTCTGCTCCTCCCCTGGATCATGCTCTCTCTCTCTCTCTCTCTCTTTCTCTCAAATAAAAATTTTATTTTATTTTATTTTTTATTTTTTATTTATTTATGATAGGCACACAGTGAGAGAGAGAGAGGCAGAGACACAGGCAGAGGGAGAAGCAGGCTCCATGCCGGGAGCCCGATGTGGGACTCGATTCCGGGTCTCCAGGATCGCGCCCTGGGCCAAAGGCAGGCGCTAAACCGCTGCGCCACCCAGAGATCCCTCAAATAAAAATTTTAAAATATTTATATTATATATATATATTTTTTTTTTTAAGATTTTATTTATTTATTTGACCCAGAAAGAGAGAGAGTAAGAGAGAGCACAAGTAGGCAGAGCAAGCAGCAGGCAGAGGGAGAGGAAGAAACAGACTCCTTGCTGAGCAGGGAGCCCCATGAGGGGCTTGATTATGACCTGTGATTATGACCTGAGCTGAAGGCAGATGCTTAACTGACTGAGCCACTCAGGTGCCCCTGTATTACATATAAATATAACTTTACATATATATAAAATTTGACACACAAGATATTATATGTATGATAATTATAAAGTAGGAAAATAAAATGAATATCTGTAAACCCACCGCCCACCCCAAGGACTAGAAAGTTGCCACTAACTTGTATCTATGGGATTCCCCTATCCTCCCATCCCCTTGTAATCACTACCTCTCCGGATTTTTTGTTATTCCATTGTTTTTTAAATATTCTTTTCTTACAAATGCATATAAGCTTAAATATGCTTTTAGTCTTGCTTATTTTTAGGTTTGATTAAAAATGGTATTATAGGGGATCCCTGGGTGGCGCAGCGGTTTGGCGCCTGCCTTTGGCCCAGGGCGTGATCCTGGAGACCCGGGATCGAGACCCACGTCGGGCTCCCGGTGCATGGAGCCTGCTTCTCCCTCTGCCTGTGTCTCTGCCTCTCTCTCTCTCTCTGTGTGACTATCATAAATAAATTTAAAAAAAAAATGGTATTATATGTTGTCTTCTGGTACATGTTTGTTTTTCATTCAATATGGTGTTTCCAAGATTTATCCATATTGTTGCAGGTAGCTGGAGTTCATACACTTTCGCTGGAATATAATGAGCCATTGTGTGAATATGTCAAATAAATCATTGTCTATTCTCCTGTTGATAGATTTATGAATTCTTTCTTTCTTTCTTTTTCTTTCTTTCTTTCTTTCTTTTTTTCTTTCTTTCTTTCTTTCTCTTCTTTTCTTTTTTCTCTTTTTTAATAAAGATTTTATTTATTTATTTAACAGAGGGAGAGAAAGAGAGAGCCAGAGAGCACAAGAAGGGGGAACAGCAGAGGGAGAGGGAGAATCAGGCTCCTCAATGAACAGGGAGCCCAATGTAGGACTCCATCGCAGGACCCAGAGATCATGACTGGAGCTGAAGGCAGACACTCAGCTGACTGAGCTACCCAGGTGCCCCACTTTTTTCCTTTTATATAAACATTGTTGCTATGAGCATTACTGTATTTGTTTCTTGCATATGTGCAAGAGTTTCTCTGGAATGTATATCTAGCAGTGAGACTGCTAAGATGTAAGGCATAAGAATAATAATCTTTGAGAGAGAATGCCAAATTGTTTTTCAATTTACACTCCTACCATTAATTTTTGAGTTCCCATTGATTTACATTCTAACACTTGTATTTTTAGATTTCTTAATTTTTGCCAATGTAGTAGGTGTATAATAGTATCTCTTTGTGGTTTTATTTATTTATTTAGTAAAGATTTTATTTATTCATTCATGAGAGACACAGAGAGAAGGCAGAGACACCGGCAGAGGGAGAAGCAGGCTCCCCACATGGAACACGATGTAGGACTCCATCCTAGAACTCCTGGGTCATGCCCCTAGCCAAAGGCAGACGCTCAACTGCAGAGCCACCCAGACGTCCCTCATTGTGGTTTTATTTGGCATTTGTATAATTACTAAGGCAATTGAGCATCTTTTCATATGCTTATTAGCCTTTTGAATTTCCTCTTCTGGGAAACGCCCAATCATTTGGGTTGTTTGTATTTTTCTTATTGATTTGTGGGAGTTCTTTTTTCTTTTTTTAAAGATTTTGTTTATTTATTCATGAGAGACACAGAGATAGGCAGAGACACAAGCAGAGGGAGAAGCAGGCTCCATGCAGGGAGCCCGACGTGGGACTTGATCCCGGGTCTCCAGGATCACACCCTGGGCTGAAGGCAGTGCTAAACCGCTGAGCCACCCAGGCTGCGCAGTAGGAGTTCTTTATATATTCTGGATACTAATCTTTGTCAGCTTTATATGTTGCAAATATTTTCTCTTTTGTGACATATTTGTGACCTGTCCTTTACTTTTTTCATGATTGATTATCAGAAGTTCTTTATTTTAACATAGGCATAGTTATGAACACTTCATTTATGATCATGGTTTTTGTATCTTGTATAAAAACATCACTCTCTACCCTCCTGGTCAGAAAAACATTTTCTTACATATTTTTCAAAAGATTTCAAACTTTTGCTCATTATATTTAAGTCCGAAGGCTACCTAGAATTGACTTTTTGTGTGTAATGTTTTTTGATAGTCTATTTTACATTGTTTAATATGGAAAATTAATTATCGCAACCTCATTTATTAAATATTCCCTCCTCTCTGCTTGATCTGCTTGGCTGACTCAATTATGTGTTGAAGTTCTATACATGGATCTGATTCTAGACACTTTCTTTTCCACTAGACGACTTTTTAAAAACTGCACCAATAACACATTGTCCTATAGCTTTTTAAAAATTTTTATTTATTTGACAGAGAGAGAGAGAGCGCGCAAAAGCAGGTGTAGGAGCAGGCAGAAGGAGAGAAGCAGGCAGGAGAGGAAGCAGGCGGAAGGAGAGGAAGGAGAAGAAGAAGCAGGCTCCCCCTGAGCAGGAAGCCCAACATGGGGCTCCATCCCAGGACCTTGGGATTGTGACCTGAGCCAAAGGCAGATGCTTAACTGACACCCAGACACCCCTGTCCTATACCTTTAAAATAAAACTAGATATCTCCAGAGCAAACACCACTTTGTCAATATACTTTTTCGGGAATATTTTGCCACTTCTTGGCCATTGCTGTATTTGAGAATCAACTTGTCAAGTTTCATAGGATTTTGAATTTTGGAATTGCATTGAATCCAAAGTCCAATTGGAGTCAAATTGACATCCTTTTGATATTGAAATTTCCACACTGGGTGTTATACTGTATGTTGGCAAATTGAATTTAGATTAAAAAATGTAGGGATCTCTGGGTGGCGCAGCGGTTTAGTACCTGCCTTTGGCTCAGGGCGCGATCCTGGAGACCCAGGATGGAATCCCATGTCGGGCTCCCGGTGCATGGAGCCTGCTTCTCCCTCTGCCTATGTCTCTGCCTCTCTCTCTCTCTCTGTGTGTGACTATCATAAAAAAAAAAAAAAAAAAAAAATAGATTTAAAAAATGTAAAGAAAAACAAAAGAAATAATATTGACATCTCCTACCATGGACTTGGATATCTCTTCATTTATTTAGGTCTTTAATGCATTTTGATGATGTAGTACTATTTTCTTCCTGCAGATTACGTATATCTTCTGTTATCTATTCCTAGGCACTTTATTGCTTTTCTGTTTATGGTAAATGGTATCCTTTTTGCCCCCCCCAAATGGTATACTTAAGGTGACATTTCAAATTGGTTTTTGCTGGTACATAGAAATACAATCGATTTTCAATATCGGTTTTAGAGCCAACCACTTTGATAAGCCCTCTCTTCTGCATAGTTTTTCTATAGACCTCTTGAATTTTCTAAAAAAGACAATCATATCATCTGCAAATGATGGCAGTTCGTTTTTTTCCTTTCCTTTTCTTAAAGATTTTATTTATTTATTCATGAGCCACATAGTGAGAGGGGAGGGGTGCAGAGACACAAGCAGAGGGAGAAGCAGGCTCTGTGCAGGGAGCCTGATGTGGGACTCAAACCCAGGACTGCAGGATCAGGCCCTGGGCTGAAGGTGGTGCTAAACCGCTGAGCCACCTGGGCTGCCCCATTTTTTTCCTTTCCAATAAATACTATGCCTATAATTTCCTTTTCTTGTGGTGGCCAGGACCTTTAGTACAATGTTGAATACAAGCAGTGATAGCTGGCATCTTTCTTTTGTTCCCAGTTTTAAAAGAAATACTCCCAATGTTTTCCTGGTAAGAATAGTATTTGCTGGGCAGCCCTGGTGGCTCAGCGGTTTAGCACCGCCTTCAGCCCAGGGCCTGATCCTGGAGACCTAGGATCGAGTCCCATGTCAGGCTCCCTGCATGGAGCCTGCTTCTCCCTCTGTCTCTGCCTCTCTCTCTCTCTCTCTCTCTTGCATAAATAAATAAAACCTTAAAAAAAAAAAAAAAAAAAGAATATTATTTGCTGGGACAGCCTCGGTGGCGCAGCGGTTTGGCGCCTCCTGCAGCCCAGGGCATGATCCTGGAGACCTGGGATCAAGTCCCATGCCGGGCTCCCTGCATGGGGCCTGCTTCTCTCTCTCTCTCTCTCTCTCTCTCTCTCTCTCTGTCGCTCATGAGTAAATAAATAAAATCTTTTAAAAATATATAAAATAGGGATCCCTGGGTGGCGCAGCGGTTTGGCGCCTGCCTTTGGCCCAGGGGGCGATCCTGGAGACCCGGGATCGAATCCCACGTCAGGCTCCTGGTGCATGGAGCCTGCTTCTCCCTCTGCCTCTCTCTCTCTCTGACTATCATAAATAAATAAAAATTAAAAAAAATAAAATAAAATAGTATTTTCTGTGTTGGTTGTTTGTTTTTTTTTTTTCTAATGACTTTTATCAAGTTAAGAAAAGTCCCTTTTATTCCTAGTTTGCTAAGAGATTGTCAAGTATGGATGTTGAATTAAATAATCTTTTAAGCTTATTTTTGTGGTACCTCAGTGGCTCAGTCAGTTGAACATCTGCCTTCAGCTCAGGTCCTCAGGTTGTGGTCCCAGGGTCCTGGGATTGAGCCCTGCATCAGGTTCCTTGTGCAGCGAGGAGCCTGCTTCTTCTCCCTCTCGCTCTGCTTGCTGCTCCCTGCTTGCGCGCTCTCTCTCTCTTTCTCTTCCTATCAGATAATCGATAAAATCTTTTTTTTTCTTTTTTTTTTTTTTAAGCTCATTTTTGGGCAGCCCAGGTGGCTCAGCGGTTTAGCGCTGCCTTCAGCTCAGGGCCTGATCCTGTAGTTCCGGAATCCAGTCCCACGTCAGGCTCCCTGCATGGAGCCTCCTTCTCTCTCTACCTGTGTCTCTGCCTCTCTCTCTCTCTCTCAATCTCTCTTTCTGTGTCTCTCATGAATAAAATCTTAAAAAAATAAAATAAAATAAAAAAGCTCATTTTTATAGTGAAATACAATACACATAAAGACAAATGCAACAAAACATAAATGTAAAATGTATTGAATACTTATAAAGGGAATACTTACAGAGAGAATACTCATGTGACTACCAACCAGGCTAACTAAAAGACCCTTAACAGTATTTTTTTTTAATGTATTATGCTTTTATTTTTTTTAAAGATTTTATTTATTTATTCATGAGAGACGGGGGTGGGGGGGAGAGAGAGAGAGAGAGAAAAGGCACAGACACAGGCAGAGAGAGAAGCAGGCTCCGTGCAGGGAGCCCGACATGGGACTCGATCCGGGGTCTCCAGGATCAGGCCCTGGACCCAAGGAGGCGCTAAACCGCTGAGCCACCCGGGCTGCCCTCCCCTTAACAGTATTTGAAAAGGACTCGTGTATCCCTGCTCGCTCATACATCATTCCCTCCTCACTGTACATAAGCAATGTTCTGATTTTTTTTTAATTTTTATTTATTTATGATAGTCACACAGAGAGAGACAGAGGCAGAGACAGAGGCAGAGGGAGAAGCAGGCTCCATGCACCAGGAGCCCGACGTGGGATTCGATCCCGGGTCTCCAGGATCGTGCCCTGGGACAAAGGCAGGCGCTAAACCGCTGCGCCACCCAAGGATCCCTGTTCTGATTTTTATGATAATCACTTCTTTGCTTTTCTTAATAGTTTTCACATGTAAAAAAATAGTTTTCACATGTGTTTGTGCATTCCTTAACAATATAATTTCTTTGGTCTGCTCTTGAAGATATATGCATAACAATGCTGTATGTATTTGCTATGTGTGTAGAAGTGGGATTAATGCATCATAGGGCATCTTCCGCATTATTAGATAATACTAACCCCTTTTCCAAAGTGGTATAACCACTTGTACTCTAACTGTATATGAGAGTTACTTTTACTCCGTATTCTTGTCAACACTTGCTATTTTCAGACTTTATTTTTTATTTTTTTAAAGATTTTATTTATTTATTTGTCAGAGAGAGAGAGAGAGAATGAGCAGGGAGAGGGGCAGGCAAAGGGAAAGGGAGAAGCAGGCTCCCGGAAAAGCAGGGAGCCAATGCAAGGCTCAATCCCAGAATCCCAGGATCATAACCTAAACGGAAGGCAGACACTTAATCAACTGAGCCACTCAGGCACTCCTATTTTCAGACTTTAATTTTAGCTATTCCGGTGCATACAGTGATATCTCATTATGGTATTAATTTGCATTGGTTTGATTACTAATGAAGTTGAGCACCTTTTCATATGTTTGTTGATCTTACGAATTTCCTCTTGTGCTAGTTTAAATCTTTTAATGCTTATAATGTTTATTGTTACGAGGTTCTTTTTTTTCCTACTAATTTGCAGGTGGACACAACCTTTGTTGGTTATATATGTTATAAACACCTCCTTCTATTCTGTGGCCTGTCTTGAGGAACAGATGTTCTTGATTTTAATGCAGTCAAATTGATCAATCTTTTTATTTTTGATTTTTTCTTCATCTTTTTCTTTTTAGTTCATATATTTGAGTCTTAAGAAATATTTCCTTACCCTAAAATCACAAATATATTCTATATTATCTTCCACAAGTTTTTTTTTTTAAGATTTTATTTATTTATTCATGAAAGACAGAGAGAGAGAGAGAGAGGCAGAGACTTAGGCAGAGGGAGAAGCAGTCTCCATGGAGGAAGCCGTATGTGGGACTCGATCCTGGGACTCCAGGATCACACCCTGAGCTGAAGGCAGGCATTTAACTGCTGAGCCACCACCCAGGTGTCCCTTCCACAAGGTTTTTAATATGCCTTTTACATTTAGCTTATAGTACAGTGGAGAATTATTTTTGTGTATGGCTTAAAGTAAAGTTTGTTTGTTTGTTTTTAAGATTTTGATTTTATTTATTTATTCATGAGAGACACAGCGAGAGAGGCAGAGACATAGGCAGAGGGGGAAGCAGGCTTCCCGCAGGGAGCCAGATGTGGGATTCAATCCCAGGACTCCACGATCACGCCCCGGAGTTGAAGGCAGATGTTCAACTAGTGAGCCACCCATGCGTCCCTGGTTTTATTTTTTTATATAGATACCCAATTGTCACAGCAACATTGAAAAGTGTCCTTTTTCTCCTGCTCAAAAGTGCAAACTCTATCATGAATCAAATGTCTATACATGTGTGAATCTGTTTTCGCTTCTATCGTGTCCCAGTGGTCAATTTATGCATCTTGTGTCAATACTACACTGTCTTAATTATTATGGTTTTGTAATTATGTCCTGGTATTTGGTAAGGCAAATCTTTCCACTCTGTTCATCTTCAAGAGGCTGTTCTTGGACATTTGTTTGTTCATGTAAATTTTACAATCAGTTTGTCAGTTCCATATATTCACAAAAAGCCTATTGGGATTTTGATTAGTGTTGCACTGAATTTGTAAATCACTTTATGGAGAATGGACACCCTCATGATACTGAAATTTCTAATCCACGAACATGGTAATATCTCTTCATTTATATTAGTCTTCTTCAGTGTCCCACAATAAATTATAATTTCCTGCATACAAATCTTACACATATTTTGTTATACTTATACTTTGGTGTTTGGTATTTTTCATACTATTACAAGTGGTAATTTAAAAAAATATTTATCATTTAACCGTTGTTCATATATGGATGGATATATATATATATATATATATATATATATATACATATACTTGATTTTGTATATTTTTGGTCAAGCAAACTTGTTAAGCTTTTATGCTAATAATTTATTTGTGGATTCTCTTGAATTTTCTACATATGCTATCACATTTTTATATTTTCTGTGAATGATAACAGCTTTGTTTATTTTTTTATCTAACTCTTTTACCCTTTTTTTCTTGTCTTACTGCTGTGGATCCCCATTACAAGACTGAATAGGATTAGTGATACCAAGCATTCCTTTATCAGATTAACAAGTTCCCTTCTAGTTTTCTAAAATATTTTTATTTTTTTAAGATTTTATTTATTTATTCATGAGAGACACAGAGAGAGAGAGACGGGGGCAGAGACACAGGTAGAGGGAGAAGCAGGCTCCATACAGGAAGCCCGATGTGGGACTCGATCCCGGGTCTCCAGGATCACACCCTGGGCTGCAGGCGGCGCTAAACCGCTGTGCCACCCGGGCTGCCCTCTAAAATATTTTTAAACCACAAATGGATACTGATTTCATCACATACTTTTTCTGAATTTATTGAGAAGATCATGTGATTTATACCTTTAATCTACCAATATGATGGATAAAATGAATGTATTTTCTAACATTAAGCTACCTTAAATTTCTTTCATAAATTCAAGTTAGTCTTGGTGTATTATTTTTTTGCACATTGCTGGATTCAATTTCCTAGTGTTTTACCGAAGATTTTTGCATCTCTGTTAAAAAGTGAGATTGTCCTATAATTTTCCTTCCTATTATTGCCCTTTTCTGGTTTGGTTATGAAAGCAATGCTGGCCCTATATGATGAGTTGAGGATAGTCCTTTCTTTTCCTATTTTCTGCAAAAGTTTATATAAAATTAAAATGAGGGCAGCCCCGGTGGCGCAGCGGTTTAGCGCCGCCTGCAGCCCGGGGTGTGATCCTGGAGACTCGGGATCGAGTCCCACATCGGGCTTCCTGCAGGGAGCCTCCCTCTGCCTGTGTCTCTGCCTCTCTCTTTGCTCTCTCTGAATGAATAAATAAATAAATCTTAAAAAAAAAATTAAAATGATCTGCACTTTGGCAATTTGATGCAATTTACTTGTATAATGTTCTCAGCTCCTTTTTCTTTCATATCTCACATCTAATTCATTTGCAAATTCTGTTTATTCTAGTTTTATTTTATTTTATTTTTTAAAAGACTTTTTTTATTTTTAAAAGAAATTTTTATTTTTAAAAGACTTAAAAGAATATTTTTAAAAGACTTTTTTTTTTAAAGACTTTATTTATTTATTCATGAGACACACAGAGAGAGAGAGAGAGAGAGGCAGAGACACAGGCAGAGGGAGAAGCAGGCTCCATGCAGGGAACCTGATGTGGGACTCGATCCCGGGTCTCCAGGATCACACCCTGGGCCAAAGGCAGGCGCTAACCCACTGAGCCACCCAGGAATCCCCTGTTTATTCTAGTTTTAAATTAAATTCCAAATCCAATTACTTCTCACCTCCACTGCTACCACCCTCATCTAAGCCACCACCATCTCTCACTTGGGTAATTACCTTGACCTCCTAATTGGACTCATTGCTTTAGTCCATGCAGCCATCATATTAAAAATTTTTTAACAAAAAAAAAAAAAAAATTTTTTTTAACTAATCTCTACACCCAATATAGGACTTGAGCTCACAACCCTGGGATCAAGAGTCACATGCTTTACTGACTGAGTCAGCTAGGTGCCCCGCAGTCCTACTATTTTAAAAATATGGGTCAGATCCTATTACTTGTCTACTCAAATCTTCCATTGGCTGCCCATCTCACTCACAGTAAGTACCAAAGTCTTACAATGGTTCATGAGGCCTGATAGGATTTGGCCACCTTGTTCTCTCTCTCTGACCTCATCCCTACATCTGTCCCCTTGCTCAATCTGCTCTAGCCACACCATCCCCCTTGATGTTCCTCAAACACATCAAGTATGCTCTCGTCTCAGAGCCTTTGCATTTGTAGTTTTCTCTGCCTGGAACACTGCCCCCACAGAAATCCATATGACTTGCTCCTTTTTCTTTTTTCTTTTTAAAGATTTTACTTATTTATTTGAGAGAGAGAGAGAGAGAGAGAGAGAGAGAGCGCGCGCACACAAGCGGTGGGGAAGGGCTAAAGGAGAGGGAGAGGCAGACTCCTTGCTGAGCAGAGAGGCTGAGCAGGTAGCCAGGACCTGGGGCTCAATCCCAGGACCTGAGCTGAAGGCAGATGCTTAACCAACTGAGCCATCCAGGGGCCCCTACTCCTTTTTCTTTTTTTAACATTTCTGCTCCATTGTTCTCTTATCAGAGAGGTCTTTACTTACTACAATATATAAAATAGCAAATGTCTCCTGCAGTCTCACTCCTCTTCTCCTTGCTTTGTTTTTCTCCATAATATTTATTACCTCCTGACCATTAATGTGTGTGTGTATGTATGTATTTCCTGAGTCTCACCACAAGAATGCAAATACCAAGAAGGCAGGTATTTTATCTATGTGCCTAGTAGTTAGAATGATGCCTGGCAATAAGAGGTGCTCAATATATTATACCTTTTGAATCAACGGTAAATGTTTTATTATGTGTCTGACTCCTTGATGTCAGTCTCTCTAGCTTTATTTCCATGCATTTTGTTTTCTATCCTTAGCATTTAGAACAGAGCACCTAGGGACACTTGGGTGGCTCAGTGGTTGAGCATCTGCTTTTGGCTCAGGACATGATCCTGGAGTCCCAGGATCGAGTCCCGTATCAGGCTCCATACATGGAACCTGCTTCTCCCTCTGCCTGTGTCTCTGCCTCTCTCTCTCTCTCATGAATAAATAAATAAAATCTTAAAACAAAAACAAAAACAGACCATCTGGCACATGGCTTTGTATATAATTGTCACTTTGTAGCAAGTGAATGAATGAATGTCATATCCTAGGCTTTACTTAAGTTTTGAATGAGCTCCCATCCTCCTGTTGGAGAGCTTATTTTTCTGCACTTTCCCTCTTCTTTCCTCATCTCTATTCCTTTCTTTTCTTTTTCACATTTCCTTTTTTTAAAAGATTTATTCATTTATTTTTAGACAGAGTGAGGGGAGGGGCAGAGGGAGAGAATCTTCAAGCAGACTCTCCACTAAGCACGGAAACTAACTGGGAGCTCCATCTCATGACCCTTAGATCATGATCTGAGCAGAAACCAAAAGTCTGCTCAACAGACAGAACCATTTGAGTGCTTTGCTGTTTCTTTCTTTCTTTTTTTTTTTTTTAAGATTATTTATTTATTTATTCATGAGAGATACAGAGAGAGAGAGGCAGAGACACAGGCAGAAGGAGAAGGAGGCCTCTCGCGGGGAGTCTGATGCAGGACTCCATCCCAGGACCCCAGGATCATGCCCTGAGCCAAAGGAAGACACCCAACTGCTGAGTCACCCAGGCGTCCTATGCTTTGCTCTTTCTAATCTCACTTTTTTTAGTCCATCGTCCATCCCTTTTCCTTTATTTCTCCAAATTTTCCTTTTCTACTTATTTATTGTTCTCTCATTTTCTCTCCTTATTCCTCCTTCTCTGTTTCATAAACATAAAAATCAAAATTGGCTTTAGAAAGTCTGTTGTTGGGATGCCTGAGTGGCTTAGGGGTTGAGTGTCTGCCTTTGGCTCAGGGCATGGTCTCGAAGTCCTGGGATCAGGTCCTGCATCGGGCTTCCTGCATGGAGCCTGCTCCTCCCTCTGCCTATGTCTGTCTGTCTCTCTCTCTGTGTCTCTGATGAATAAATAAATACAAATTAAAAAAAAAAAAAAGAAAGAAAGAAAGTCTGTTGTCTAGGGGTGCCTGAGTGTCTCAGTTGGTTGGGCAACCAACTCTTGATTTTAGCTCAGGTCATGATCTTGGGATTGTGGGATGGAGCCCCCTGCGGGCTCTACACTGAGCATGGAGCCTGCTTGAGATTCTCTCTCTCTCTGTCCCTCCCCCCTCCCAATCACTCACACACTCTTCTTCTCTCTCTCTCTCTCTCAAAAAAAAAAAAAAAAAAATACTGCTGTCTAAGGGCACTTGGCTGGCTTAGTCTGTGGAGTGTGTGACTTTTGATTTTGGGATTGTGGGTTCAAGTCCCACGTGGATGTAGAGATCACTTTAAAAATAATAAAATCTTTTAAAAAAAATTCTGTTGTCTGTTCTCTCACTTTGAAGATACAGTAGAGGATGGCACAATCTGCTTTAAGCTGGTTTAAGGATGAATCAGGACTAGATCTCAAATTATCATTTCTCCCTCTTCTCTTCTCTCTTTCCTTTCTGCTCTTCCTTCTCTCTCTCTCTCTCTCTCTCTCTCTAAGATTTTATTTTTTAAAATAACCTCTATATCCAATGTTGGACTCAAACCCTGAGATCAAGAGTCTCATGCCAGCCAAGCACCCTTTTTTCTTTTCTTTCTTTCTTCTTTCTTTCTTTCTTTCTTTCTTTCTTTCTTTCTTTCTTCTTTCTTCTTTCTTTTTTTTATTTTTTTTAATTTTTTTTTTAATTTATCATAGTCACAGATTGAGAGAGAAAGAGAGAGAGGCAGAGACATAGGCAGAGGGAGAAGCAGGCTCCATGCACCGGGAGCCCGACGTGGGATTCGATCCCGGGTCTCCAGGATCACGCCCTGGGCCAAAGGCAGGCGCTAAACCGCTGCGCCACCCAGGGATCCCCTCTTTCTTTCTTTCTTTCTTTCTTTCTTTCTTTCTTTCTTTCTTTCTTTCTTTCTTTTAGGTTTTATTTATTTGAGAGAGAGCATGAGAGAGAGCACAAGCAGGGAGAGGAGCAGAGGGAGAGGGAGAAATAGATTCCCCGCTGAGCAGGAAGCCCAACAGGGATCATGGGATCATGACCTTAGCTAAAGGCAGATGCTTAACTGACTGAGCTGCCCAGGTTCCCCTTTTCTTTTCTTTCTTTCTTTTTTAATATTTTATTTATTTATTCATGAGAGACACAGAGAGAGAGAGTGAGAGAGAGAGAGGCAGAGACACAGGAAGAGGGAGAAGCAGGCTCCATGCTTTGTTTCCGGGTCTCCAGGATCAGGCCCTGAACCAAAGGCAGGTGCTAAACCACTGAGCCACCCGGGCTGCCCTTCTTTTCTTTCTTAACACAGTGTTAAAATCAGACAAACTTGCATCTGGATCTCAGCTCCATCACTTATATTGGCCATCAATAAACTATTTAACTTCTGTGATTCTCCGTGTCCTCACAGGTTAACTAAGATATTAATAAACACCTCAAAGGGTTGTTGTAAGGATTGAATATCAACAACAACAACACCCTACAGCTAACATCATACTTAATGGTAAGAAACTAGCATTCTCACTAAGATCAGGTACAAGGCAAGGATGTCCCTTCTCACCATTCTTCTTCAACACTGTATTGGAAATCCTTGATAATGTATTAAGGTTAAAAAAATAAAGGACTACCCTAGGACCCAGCAATTGCACTACTAGGTATTTACCCCGAAGATACAAACATAGTGATCCAAAGGGGCACCTGAACCCCATTGTTTATAGCAGCAATGTCCACACTAGCTAAACTGTGGAAAGAGTTGAGATGTCCATCAACAGGTGAATAGATAAAGATGTGGCATATGTATACAATGGAATATTACTCAGCATAAAAAATTAAATCTTGCCATTGCAATGATGTGGATGGAACTAGAGAGTATTAGGCTAAGCAAAATAAGTCAACTAGAGAAAGACAATCATCCTATGACTTCACTCATATGTGGAATTTAAGAAACAAAACAGAGGAGCATAGAGGAAGGGAGGGAAAAATAAAACAAGATGAAATCAGTGAGGGAGACAAACCATAAGATACTCAGTCATAGTAAACAAGCTGAAGGTTGCTGGAGGAGAGGGAGGTAAGAGGATGGGATAATTGGGTAATAGGTATTAAGGAGGGTACATGATATACCCTGGGTATTATACACAACTTGTGAATCACTGAACTCTATTTCTGAAACTAATAATACACTATATGTTAATTGAATTTAAAATAAAATTTTATTTTTTTAAGATTTTATTTGTTTATTCACGAGAGACACACACACACAGAGAGAGAAAGAGAGAGAGAGAGAGAGAGGCAGAGACACAGGCAGAGGGAGAAGCAGGCTCCATGTAGGGAGCCTGACGTGGGACTCGATCCCGGGCCTCCAGGATGAGGCCCTGGGCCAAAGGCGGCGCTGAACCGCTGAGCCATCCGGGCTGCCCTAAAATAAAATAAAAACTTAAGAAGAAAATAAAACATTTACAGATTGGGAACAAAGACATCAAACTGTCTTTGTAGATGACATAATCATTTATGTGGGGAATCTGAAAGAATTGATTAAAAAAAAAAACCCTCCTGGAACTAATAAGCAAGTATAGTAAGGTTTGGGGGACCTGGCTGGTGTGGTAAGCAGTTCTTGATCTTGGGGTTGTAAGTTCGAGCCCCGAGATGGGTGTAGAGATTGCTTAAAAATAAAATCTTAAAACAAAAAAACTCAAAAACTCAAAAAAATCAATTGCTTTTCTATACACCAAGAGTGAATTACTGGATTAGCACCCCCCAGAGTGAAATATTTTGGTATAAATCTTACAAAATATACATAAGAGCTATATGAAAAAAATATAAAACTCTGATGAACTGGACACCTGGATGGCTCATGTATGATCCCAGGATCCTGAGATCAAGTCCCACATCAGGCTCCCCACAGGGAGCCTGCTTCTCCCCCTGCCTGTGTCTCTGCCTCTCTCTCTGTTCTCTCATGAGTAAATAAAATCTTTTTTTAAAAAGCTCTGATGAATAAAATTAAAGAATTAAATAAATGTTGAGATAATTCATGTTTATAGCTATGAAGACCCAATATTATCAAGATATCAGTTCTTCCCAATTTGATCTATAGATTCAATGCAATCCCAATCTCACACTTAGCAAGTTATTTTATGGATATTAACAAAGTGATTCTTTTTTTTTTTATAGAATATTTTTTTTTAAATTTTTATTTATTTATGATAGTCACACAGAGAGAGAGAGAGAGAGGCAGAGACATAGGCAGAGGGAGAAGCAGGCTCCATGCACCGGGAGCCTGACGTGGGATTCGATCCCGGGTCTCCAGGATCACGCCCTGGGCCAAAGGCAGGCGCTAAACCACTGCGCCACCCAGGGATCCCGTGATTCTAAATTTTATACGGAGAGGCAAAAGGCCTAGAATAGCTCATACAGTACTGAAAGGGGAAAACAAAGTTGGAAGACTGACACTATCTGATTTCAAGACTTACTATAAAGTTATAGTAATCAGGGTAGTGGAGTATTGGTGAAAGAACAGACGAAAAGATCAGTGGACCAGAATAGAGAGCCCAGAAATAGACCCCTATATATATAGTCAAGTAACTTATGACAAAAGAGTAAAAGCAAAACAATGGATCAAAGATGAGTTCTTCATTTTCAATAACTGGGAAGCTGAGGATGTCGAATCTCACTGTGCTCCAACTTCTTTGACCTTTCTCTGAAGCCCTTCATTATTTTTTTTTTAATTTTTATTTATTTATGATAGTCACAGAGAGAGAGAGGCAGAGACACAGGCAGAGGGAGAAGCAGGCTCCATGCCCTGGGAGCCCGATGTGGGATTCAATCCCAGGTCTCCAGGATCATGCCCTGGGCCAAAGGCAGGCGCTAAACGGCAGCGCCACCCAGGGATCCCTCTCTGAAGCCCTTCAATAAAATGGTTTGATCCCCCCCAAAGACAATCTCTTCAAAAAATGATGCTGGAACAACTGTATATTCACATGAAGAAAGAAAGAAAGAATTCAGGCACAGAGTTTATATTCTTCACAAAAATTAAGTCAAAATGCATCAGAGACCTAAACCTAAAATGCAAAACTGTAAAAAACTCCTGGAAGATAGCATAGGAAACAACCTAGATGACCTTGAGTATGGTGATGCCTTTTTAGATACAACATCAAAGACACAATCTATTGAAGAAATAATTGATAAGCTGGATTTAATACAAAAAACTTCTGCTCTGCAATAGACCAATTAGAAGAAGAGAATTAGAACACAAGTCATAGACTGGTAGATAATATTTGCAAAATACACATCTGATAAAGGATTATTATCCAAAATAAACAAAGAAGTCTTAAAACTCAACAAATAAGAAAACAAACAACCCAATTAATCTTAACATATACTCTACCAAAGACCCACAGATGGCAAGTAAGCACATGAAAAGATGTTCCACATCATGTCATCAGGGAAATGCAAATTAAAACAACAGTGAGATACCACTACACACCTAGTAGAATGGTCAAAATCTGGAACACTGACAATACCAAAAGCTAGCCAGGATGTGAAGCAATGGAAACTATAAGGGGTGCCTGGGTAGCTCAGTTGGTTAAGCATCCAACTCTTGATTTCCGCTCAGGTCATGATCTCAGAGTCATGGAATCGAGTGGAGTCCAGTCTCCACACTGAGCACGAAGCTTGCTTGGGATTCTCTCTCTCCTTTTCCCCCTTCCTCTCCCCTCCCTGCTCATGCTCTCTCCCTCTTTCTCTCTCTAACAATGAAAAAAGCAAAAACAAAGAAACTTTCATACATTGCTGATGAGTACAGACACTTTTGAAAACAGTTTGGTGGTTTCTTACCAAACGAAACATACCCTTGCCATATGGTCCAGTGATCATGCTCCTTGATGTTTACCCAAAGGAGCAGAAAATTTTGTCTACACAAAACCCTGCAGGGATCCCTGGGTGGCGCAGTGGTTTAGCGCCTGCCTTTGGCCCCGGGTGCGATCCTGGAGACCCGGGATCGAATCCCACGTCGGGCTCCCGGTGCATGGAGCCTGCTTCTCCCTCTTCCTGTGTCTCTGCCTCTCTCTCTCTGTGACTATCATAAATAAATAAAAAAATTTAAAAAAAACCTGCACATGAATGTTTACAGCAGCTTTATTCATAATTGCCAAAACTTGGGAGTAACCAAGATGTCCTTTAGTCAGTGAATAGATAAATAAACTGTGGTACATCCAGGCAATGGAAGACTAGTGCTGCTAAAATGAAATGAGCTATTAAGCCATGAAAAAACATGGAAGAGGGCAGCCCCCGTGGCGCAGCGGTTTAGCGCGGCCTGCAGCCTGAGGTGTGATCCTGGAGACCCAGGATCAAGTCCCACATCGGGCTCCCTGCATGGAGCCTGCTTCTCCCTCTGCCTGTGTCTCTGCCTCTCTCTCTCTCTATGAATAAATAAATAAAATTTTAAAAAAACATGGAAGAAGGGATCCCTGGGTGGCGCAGCGGTTTGGCGCCTGCCTTTGGCCCAGGGCGTGATCCTGAAGACCCAGGATCGAATCCCACGTCGGGCTCCTGGTGCATGGAGCCTGCTTCTCCCTCTGCCTGTGTCTCTGCCTCTCTCTCTCTCTCTCTCTCTCTCTCTCTCTCTGTGACTATCGTAAATAAATAAAAATTAAAAATAAAAAAATAAAAAAAAAACATGGAAGAAAAAAAAAGAAAATAAAAAACATGGAAGAATCTTGAAGTGCAAAAAGCCAACATGAGAAGGCCACATATGGTGTGATTTCCACTCTATGACATTCTTGAAAAGGTAAAACTGTGGAGACAATGAAGAAAGATCAGTAGTTGCCAGGGGTTGTGGGTGGGGTGAGATGAACAGGTAGGGCACAGAGAATTTTGGGGGCAGTGAAAATACTCTGTATGATATTGTAATGATGGATATATGTCACTATACATTATCCAAACCCATTGAATGTACACTACCAAGACTGAAATCCTAGATAAATTATGGATTTCCAGTGATTATGATGTAGTCAATATTGGTTCATCTTTGGTACAAAAATGTACCATCCTGGTGAGTGATGTTGTTAATGGGGAGGTTATATACGTGTGGGAGCAGGAGTTAGTATGAGAAATCTTTGTACCTCACTGTCAATGTTATTATAAACCTAAAAAAAATTACTCTAAAAAAAATTCTTAAAGAAAAGTCGAACAGATAGAAACATGGTACATAATAGAACATAGGTGGGCTCTTGTTCTTTCCTTGCATTTTTTTCCCTTCCCTCTTTAAATTGAGAAGATTGGGGCACCTGGTGGCTCAGGCAGTTAAGCACCTGTCTTCGGCTCTGGTCATGATCTCAGGCTCTTAGGATGGAGCCCAACACTGAGCTCTCTGCTCAGGGGGGAGCCTGCTTCTCCCTCTGCCTGCCACTCTGCCACTCTGCCTACTTGTGCTCTCTCTGTCAAATAAATACATAAAACTTTAAAATTAAAAAAAATTAAATTGAGAAGTTTGGACTCATTAATTCTTTGGTTCTTTCAAATTTTGGATGTTTTATAATGCTTTTGATTCCTTCTCCTCACTTTTATGTATCATCTCTCCCATTCTTTTCTTTTTTAAAAAAGATTTTATTTATTTGAAAGAGAGTGAGAGCCAGAGATCATAGAGGGAGAGGCAGAGGGAGAAGCTGACCCAATGCTGAGGAAAGAGCCTGATGCAGAGCTTGATGCCAGGACGCTGAGATCATGACCTGAGTGGAAGGCAGATGCCTAACCAATTGAGCCACCCAGGTGCCCCTCCCATTCTTTTCTTCTTTACTTTTTCCTCTACCTCTTCCTCTCCTTTTTTCCTCCTTCTCCTCTCTCCATCTCCTTTGTCTGTTTCTGCTTCTCATTTGCTACCATAAACTCAGCCATGTGGACCATAAACTTTGAGTTTAAGGTCCCTTCCTCTTCAGCAGTCTACCAGTCCTGTGATACTCTCTTCATTTATGTTCTCTTTTTTTCTCACTTTCTTTCCTTTCCATTGTTTATAAATTACTTAACTTCCCTGGGCCTCAGTTTTTCCATCTAGAAAATAAAAATAATAGATTGTTATAAGCATCAAATGAATTAACTAAACCTCTTCATTCAGCATCTAACACAAAGTCCTCCAAAACGTCATTAACTTTATTCTTATTTGACCTTCTGCAAGCCCGTATGATGTAAAATACTACAGAACTGTTAGTTATTTATTATTTTTCCTAAAGTATCATGGTAACGTGGAAAGATAGTTTCCAGCTTGAAGAGACATGAGTTCCAGGCAAATCTCTAACTTTATTTTTTTTTATAGGTGTTCAATTTGAAATCTCTAACTTTTTTTTTAAGATTTTATTTATTCATAGAGACACAGAGATAGAGGCAGAGACACAGGCAGAGGGAGAAGCAGGCTCCATGCAGGGAGCCGGATGTGGGACTCAATTCCGGGACTCTAGGATCACGCCCTGAGCCAAAGGCAGACGCTCAACCACTGAGCCACCCAGGCATCCCGAAATCTCTAAATTTTTATGAGCATCAATTTCCTTATCTATAAAGTTAAAGTAATAACAGATACCTTCCTTACACCTAGGGGTTTTTCGTCTCGCAGGAATGAAAAGACTCGATGCGCACGAAAGCCTCACTCTACAAGTACTCCCGGAGTCACACTGGGGATGCAGTATAGTTACGAGGATTCAACGGGATGCAATTTTAAAAGATGCCTCACCAATAGTAAGCAATGTTACTACAATGTCAGTGTTACCTATTATTACTTCCTGTACTTTTCCCACTACTTTCCTCTTGCTCCTCAAAAAAAAAGGAGTGGTTAAAATAGCCAGGGAGGGGGATCCCTGGGTGGCGCAGCGGTTTAGCGCCTGCCTTTGGCCCAGGGCGCGATCCTGGAGACCCAGGATCGAATCCCACGTCGGGCTCCCGGTGCATGGAGCTTGCTTCTCCCTCTGCCTGTGTCTCTGCCTCCCTCTTTCTCTCTGTGTGACTATCATAAATAAATAAAAAATTTTAAAAAAAATAAAAATAAAAAAAAAATAAAATAGCCAGGGGATCCCTGCTGCGAAACTTCTACTATTCTTGTCTTCTTCCTGTCTCTCATTTCCCTCCCTCCCTTTTTTCCTTCTCCAGGCCGCTCTTTCTCATTACAGCTTTCCTGCCGCCTCCAGCGCCCTGTGCAGCCCGATCTCCAGGTTTCAAGCAGCTTTGAACAGACACTTAACCACCCGGTACCTGCTGCAGACAAGGGGCTCCCTTCGCATTTACCATCTAGCGCTCGTCGGACAATAAAGTTTTATTGAAACAAAGCAGGAAAAAAAAAAGACGCCGTCCTTCTTCCTCAACAGCCAATCAGAGAGTAGAATGACTGGCGCTCGCCGGAGCTTCAGCCGTCGGAAGGCGGGGGAGGGGCCTGGCCTCGCCAGAGCGGAAGTACGAGCCGGAAGCCCGCCATAGAGTGTAGTGGCCAGAGCGACTCTGCGGGGAGGTGGCAGGAAAGGCTTGGAACAGCTGCCGGAGGTGACGGAGTGGCTGCCCCGCCCGGTGTGCTGGAAGACGAAGCTTCCAGGTAGCGGCCCGCAGAGTCTGACCCAGGGTACGACGGGGCAGTCGGCGTGAGCCCGCGGTCCCTGGGCGGCCTCTTTAAGGGAGGGGGCGGAGCCACGTGGAAGGATCGTGAGGGTGAGGTCACGTGGTTGGGGGTACTTGTGCGGCACCGTGGAAATTTGAGGGAGCGTTGTTGTTAGGGTGGACGCCATGTGACACCCCTTCCCCCACCGCATCCTATGCCTTGGGGTTCAGTGGGGTGCACGTGGTGGGCCTTGGGATCAGGCCCAGGGATGGGGGAGGGGGCCTGGCAACTCTGTCTCAGCCAGGCGTCCGTCAAAGTGGCCGGTTTTCGGATTTCTAGAACCGAGTTTTAGACAGCCCCATCTCTCGTTCTTCATTTGTAGATGTGACTCAGTGCCTCTGCAGTCCAGCCCCTGGCCCCTGTGCTTCCCGCCCTCCCAGGGTTCAGGGACTTCCAGCTTCACATTCTCTCTCCTTGCAGCTCCAGATATCCTGAGCCCAGGCCCTCCCAGCTCAGTGCAGCCATGAGTGCCGAGGTGAAGGTGACAGGGCAGAACCAGGAGCAATTTCTGCTCTTGGCCAAGTCGGCCAAGGGGGCAGCGCTGGCCACACTCATCCACCAGGTGCTGGAGGCTCCTGGTGTCTACGTGTTTGGGGAACTGCTGGATATGCCTAATGTTAGAGAGGTGGGTTCCTGGCCTAGAAGGCACACATGGAAGCTTGGGACTAAGTCTGAATTTGAGAATGGGTGGGCAGGGCTCATTTGCAACCGCATAACCATTCGGTTGAACAGGAATATGGTGATGATTAATTAGCAGCTGGCAAAATAAGTAGGCAAGTAAACCTCTCACTTTCCTTTGCTGATGAATCATCTGTAAAACCCACTGTTTTTCATTTTTAAGCCAAAGAGTGATTCAGAAAAGGAGACCTAATTCCATCCTGTCTCCTCCAATGTAGTACCTCTTAGTAAGATCATGTTGCCTTGATCAGGTCACTTTTACTTTAAGACCTCCGTTTAAAATTGAAACTGATACTGCCCCTCAGTGTCAATTATAGGAATCAGGTCAGATTATGGGAAGTGTAGAATCTGGTACAATTGGGAGGAATGAACATGAAATTGGCAGCCCCTCCTCTCCTCACTTTGTACCCTTTGTTCATTCACTTAAGTTAGATAAGTGCCTAGAAGTGTTAGAAGGTGGCTTTCTCCCCGAGACATGTGGCAAGATGCTAGGGACACAGCAGAGAGAACTGTTCACATAGAGTTAAGAGTTTAAAGTCTAGGGGGTGCTGGATCACCAAGATGTGTGACATCAGCTCAAGTCCTGAGGTGCTATGGCATTGATATGCAGGCAAACTGTGTTAGCTTTTTGAGAGCCAGTAATTGATGGAGTCAATGGATTTAGCCTTCAGGAGTCACTGGTATATGGAGAAAACTCTGGCTGCCTTCTTTCCCTACGCTTTCTTCTACAGTGGAACTAAAGAGGGTCCGTTAAGGTGAAAAAAACAAGCATTTGTTGAGTGCTTGTTTATCTCTGCGGGTCATCTGGGAATACCAGAAAAGTGTAAGACACAGTGCTTATTATCCTCCTAAAACTTATATTCCAGTTGCAGAGATAAGATGAATGGATATGGCCATGTAAATTACTCATTTAGCAAGTATTTTCTGAGAGCCAAATAGCTCTGCAGACCTGAATAGCTCTGCAGACCTAACTGGGTGGGATACCAGGGCCTGGAGCTGTTATCATATTGGAAAGAAAGATATTCTTCGGTAACAGCCTAAGGGTTTGATCGATTAAGTGCCAGAATGAGTGATCAGTGATTGGAGAGGAGATCTGAGTGGGCTGGCCTGGATGATGAAAGCCTCCTGGGTGCTGCAGGTCTGACGTAGAGGCCATGCAGCTCTCAGAGATGCATGAGGGTAACGCAGGAGTGTTTGGTGAATTGGGAGGTACGGCAGACTGCCTACTCAGATTCAGAAATATTAAACATGCTCTAAGGACCAAAATGCAGTTTACAATGTCTGAGTGCGTGTGTGTGTGTGTACATGCATGTGCGCTCACTACCAAACACTCTGAATGTGCTCAGTTCTGAATTTGGGGTAAGAATGAAGACGTACGGAGAAAGAGGGCATGGTGGATTGGGGGGAGTAGTGTAGACAAGGGCCTGGAGGTGGCAATGAGGCCTTCGTATAGGGAGAGCCATCAGAGAGGCAGAGAAGTCCGGGGGGGGTTGGGGGCTGGGAGAGCTGATGGGAGAAGGGAGAGATGGGGCCAGAAAGTGGAATTGAAAACAGAATGAGGCTAGGGAACTGGAGAGACGCCTGTCCTGTCACCTCTTCCTTTGTATTTTTGCAGCTAGCTGAGAGTGATTTCGCTTCCACATTCCGGCTACTCACTGTGTTCGCCTATGGGACATATGCTGATTACTTAGGTAACCAGAGGGTTAGAGCTCTGGAGTAGTGGTGGGAGAAGGGCAGTTTCTGGAAGGACTTCAAAGAAATTCCTGGGAAACCCTCCTGGGGTACACAGGGTCAGGGTCAAGACCTGAATTGACATGGAAGACTAAAAAAATTTTTTTAAGTAGAGGGTAGGAAGCTAGGGCTTCCCACGAAAGTGTAATCAAGATTTCCTCTGCTTTGTCCTTTTATCCCAGCTGAAGCCCGGAATCTTCCCCCACTCACAGAGGCTCAGAAGAATAAGCTTCGCCACCTATCAGTTGTCACCTTGGCTGCTAAAGTCAAGGTGAGTGACAGTCCATCACCCCCCCCCCCACACACACACACACACACACACACCCGCCCCAGTCATGAGGTAAAGAGGAATGTCCCTTCACAAGGGATGGTCCAAAGGGAGTTTGCACTTAGACAGCCTTGGCCCACACTTAACCAACTGAGCCACCCAGGCATCCCTGAATATTCTTAGTTTTCGGTTTTGTTTGGTTTCATTCAGCATTTTTTTGCATTTTGGGTCAAAATAGCAACCAGGATACCATT
This sequence comes from Canis lupus dingo, assembly GCF_003254725.2. Taxonomy (NCBI): domain Eukaryota; kingdom Metazoa; phylum Chordata; class Mammalia; order Carnivora; family Canidae; genus Canis; species Canis lupus. The sequence continues at coordinate 38,532,197 of NC_064269.1, read as the reverse complement.
TACTTGTTTAGCAATCACCTGCCTCCTCACAATAGGAAGTCCCACACAGGGGTGCCTGGGTGGCTCAGTCGGTTAAGTGTCTGCCTTTGGTTCAGGTCATGGTCCCAGGATCCTGGGATCCCCTCATCGCTGCTCAGCAGGGAGCTTGCTTCTCCCTCTCCGCCCCTCCCCAGCTCATGCCCACTCATGCTCTCCTGCGTGTGCGCTTTGTCTCTCTCTCTCTCTCTTTCTCTCTCCTTGTCAAACAATTGAATAAAAATCCTAGGGATCCCTGGGTGGCGCAGCGGTTTGGCGCCTGCCTTTGGCCCAGGGCGCGATCCTGGAGACCCGGGATCGAATCCCACATCGGGCTCCCGGTGCATGGAGCCTGCTTCTCCCTCTGCCTGTGTCTCTGCCTCTCTCTCTCTCTCTCTCTCTCTCTGTGTGTGACTATCATAAAAAAAAAAAAAAAAAAAAAATCCTAAATAAAGTCCCATACGAATGCCCTCGGCTTTCAGATTTGGCAACAAGGCTCTCTTTTCTGGCGAAGTACTAGGCTTCTATATGCTAGAGTCAGAAGTATTTCAGTTAGTAGTTTCAGTTAGGTTCAGTTTTTTATTAAATATTCCTCTCCCCCCCGCCCACCTACGTTCTCTCAACTGTTACTTGATTCTCTTGTCATTCTCATGACTTTACCTAAATCAGGCTCCCTATCGTGAAATGCCGCTTTGGAAGGAAGTGGGAGATAAATGATAAACAGTAACACCAGAGCCCTCCCCCACCTCTTCCCGTTAATGCTAGGCTTGTATGCTCCAAGGTCTGTGTGCTGTCTTGAGCTGTGGCTGGAGGATTGACATCCAGGCAGATGTCACTTTTTTCCTTGATGGTGTGGGAGGTAAAGGGTGGTAGGGGAACGTAAATCTTGTATTTTATTTATTTATTTATTTTTAAGATTTTATTTATTTATTCATGAGAATGCACAGAGAGGAGAGAGAGAGAGAGAGGCAGAGACGCAGGCAGAGGGATAAGCAGGCTCCATGCACCGGGAGCCCGACGTGGGACTCGATCCCGGGTCTCCAGGATTGCGCCCTGGGCCAAAGGCAGGCGCCAAAGCGCTGCGCCACCCAGGGATCCCCAAATCTTCTATTTTATTTGCAGTTTTCCTTCTTGGAATGTTTTCAGGTGGCAATACTTTCCCTTATTTTGCCTTAGAACCAGCCTCTTAGGGGCACCTGGGTGGCCCAGTGATTGAGTGTCTGCCTTTGGCTCAGGTCGTGATCCTGGGCTCCTGGGATCAAGTCCCACACCAGGCTCCCTGCAGGGAGCCTGCTTTATCCTCTGCCTATGTCTCTACCTCTCTCTGTCTCTCGTGAATAAATCAATAAAATCTTTAAAACAAACAAAAGAACCAGCCTCTTAGAGGAAATCATTTAGGAGTAGGAGTGGAGGATAGGCAGGGGGGATAAGGAGGGAAGAATCTTGGGAGCCCTTCTATGCTGCAGAACCTCACAAATCCCAGCCTGACCTCCTTGGGCCCCAGTGTATCCCATACGCAGTGTTGCTGGAGGCCCTTGCCCTGCGTAATGTGCGGCAGCTGGAAGACCTCGTCATTGAGGCGGTGTACGCCGATGTGCTCCGCGGCTCTCTGGACCAGCGCAACCAGCGGCTGGAGGTTGACTACAGCATCGGGCGGGACATCCAGCGCCAGGACCTCAGTGCCATCACTCGGACCTTGCAGGAATGGTGAGAACTGGGTCCTGGCCCTGGCTCTTCTCTTCTCACTCTTGGGGGGTTGGGGGGAGGACTGGGCTGGGCTGCATAGGTGGAATCCCAGAGGAAGCAGGGAAGTGAGCTCATTCCTCCAAAAGCTTCCGAGGGCAGAAGGGAGCAGAGGAGGGCCTGGAGAGCAAGAGGCTGGATGCAGTGTCCTTGGCCTAGTAACTGGGGGATGGGAGAGGGAGCAGTACTCTGGAGAAGATCCTCACTGGGATGTTGGAGCCTCACTGTCTTCAGTTGGATTCCTCCCACTGGTCTGTAAGCAACACTGTAGGCCATGGGTCTCTTCCACTTCTGTTTCTCTCTTTATATTCTTGTCTAACATGCTTTTTTGTTTTTCCCTTCAGCATCCACCTGTTGTTATATTTAATTAATTTATTTTTTTATTTTTTAAATTTATGATAGTCACAGAGAGAGAGAGAGAGAGAGAGGCAGAGACATAGGCAGAGGGAGAGGGAGAAGCAGGCTCCATGCACCGGGAGCCCGATGTGGGATGCAGTCCTGGGTCTCCAGGATCGCGCCCTGGGCCAAAGGCAGGCGCTAAACCGCTGCACCACCCAGGGATCCCCCTGTTGTTATATTTAGTTCCTCCTCACAACATTGCACATTATTCCAGGCACTTCCCCTACCTCTCTTGTCCACCAAGTGTCTTTGTGGCTTCTGGGACCCTTGTTGCCCGTGATCTCCAGGTGCCCTGGCTAGGGTTCCTGAATCAGGACAAGGGTTTGGATGCAGGATATTCCAAGTCTGTTTTTTGTGAGTATGTGATCACAGCCTCCCTTTGCTGATGCTTCTCCTTTCTTGATTCTTGCAGGTGTGTGGGCTGTGAGGTGGTGCTGTCAGGCATTGAGGAGCAGGTGAGCCGTGCCAACCAGCACAAAGAACAGCAGCTTGGCCTGAAGCAGCAGATCGAGAGTGAGGTGAGCAGACCAGGGATCCGGATGGGCCCAAGTTCGTGCAGTCCAGGCCAGCTGTTCTGTGCGGGATGGGGGTGTGTGGTGGGGGATGTGGGACTGTGGCTATAGCAAAAAGACAAGGTAGGCAGGGACTGGCTGATTCTGGGTCTTCCGTCATCCTCCCCCATTTCTTTCATTCCGGTAGGTCGCCAATCTGAAAAAAACCATTAAAGTTACAACAGCCGCAGCTGCCGCGGCTACATCTCAGGACCCTGAGCAGCACCTGACTGAGCTGAGGGAACCTGCCCCTGGCACCAACCAGCGCCAGCCCAGCAAGAAAGCCTCAAAGGGCAAGGGGTGAGCCACTATGGCAGGAACTGCTTGCTTCCGGGGTACCCTGCTTTTATTTCAGTGACCTGGCTGTCCTCACCCTCTTTAATTATTTGCATGGGGGTAGACATGGTGGGAGCCCACAGGGGTCAAGGGATTCCCTGCAGCCTCTCTCTCTCTCTTCCCTTTGCCAGGCTCCGAGGGAGCGCCAAGATTTGGTCCAAGTCGAACTGAAGGGACTGTCGTTTCTTCCTTGGGGATGTGGGGTCCCAGCTGCCTGCCTGTCCTTTAGGAGACCTCAGAGAGCCTTCCTGTGCCCCTGGCCAGCTGATAATCTTAGGTTCATGACCCTTAACCTCCCCCTTCTCTCCTGACCCTCCTCTAGGGAGGAGGCAAGTACAAGTCATGTTTTTGTTGGTACTTTTGCTTTATGTGACTTTCTTGTGTTTCCCATTGTCTCCCTCCCCCTCCCTGCTATGCTCTCTCCCTGTTTCTTTAAGCGGGGGGAGGGTGGCCAGCATCTGTCCCTGTTCGTTATACGTCATGGAGTAGGTGGGGCTGCTGCTTCTGGAGCATAACCCACGTGTGTTTCTTCTCTTTCTAACCCCCATCCCTGCATGCCTTATCCCCAATTTGTACTCCTTACCCCCAGCCTTTTTTGGGCAGCATCTGAAGAGCCATAGGGCTTCCACCTTTATTCCCACCCAGAGAATTCTGGGAGCCAGTCTCCCATTCTAGGAGTCACTGGACACTTTCATCCTAGAATCCCATCACACTACAGTTGTTTCCTCTCCTCTCTTCTCCCCTTGGGTCCTGGGAATGCTGCTGCTTCAATGACCCCAGAGCCTAAGAACAGCAGCTGTCTCTTGAGATGTTGAGAGATGGTTCTTTCTTAGCCCTGGCTATCTTGGAAAGCCTGATGGCAATCCTGGAAGGATTTATACTTCCTTTTGTGAGTTTGGGGAAGGGAAGGGGATATAGATTGTATAAAAAAAAAAAAAAAAAAAAATTATATATACATATATCTATATATAACATGAAACAGAAATAAATCTATGAGAAGTCTATCTACAAACATGCCCTGAAATGGGTATCTTCTGTCTTTGTTATGTGTGGATGGGAAGAAGGCTCATTGTCCATTCTAAAGCAAAGTGCTGGATAAAGAGGAGAACCAGATACTATGTGCTGAGTCCTGGCCTAGGAGCCAGGAGACCTAGATCTTGAGTCATATGACTGTAGACAAATTGCTCAGTGTCCCAGCACTCATTCAGAAGCAGCACATGCTTTCTGAGCACCAATGTGCAAAAAGCACTGACATGGAAAATGACTGTCGCTGGTTCTGCTCTCAAGGAGTTGGAGTTCAGCTTGTTGTTTTCCTTCTTACAGAATTATAAGGGGGAGGAGTTTATAATAACCTTCAGTTTTTACATCAGGACCACACAACTCTTGAGAGCTGCTGTAAGAAGCAGCAGGCTCCTATCCACTATCCAAGGCAGAGCTTCCCATGCTGGGAGAGTTGGTCTCAGTCTAGTGGACTGCTGCGCACTTTTTAGAATTGAGAAGCTCTAGTGTAAGGGATGGTAGACCGCCCCCCCACTACCCAACTTGTACGTGAAGCCATTGCCTCCCAAGGGGTGCCCCCAAGGGTCCCAGTGTTGACTGAGCGGCTTTCCAGAGATTGTGTTTTTCTCTAGGTAGAGATTTAGTACAGACCGCTCTACCAGTGCCAAAGGTCTCAGTCACAGAACTAGAAAGTGGGGTGAGATCCTGGATTTTGGTTAAAAGTGGGCTGGGTGAGCCTCTGGTTTTGAGAGGGCAATGGAGACTTCCCAGGGCCAGTCTAGTGAGCCCTACTTGAGGAATTGACACTCCTGAGTTCTCAGTTTAGCTTTGCTCTTGACAAGTTTGTTGAGCCTCTTTTGTCTTGGTTCTCAGTCTCTACCTCTTCAATAAAGCCCTTCCCTCCACACCCTCCATTGTGTAGAAGTTGCTAATTCCTGGCACTTTGAGCCTGTCCCCTTGCCCCCCCTCTCCCGCCACCCCAACTTTTCACTTGAACTTAGTATCTTGTTTTCTTGTAAGCTAGTTCCAGCCAGTGGCACGCCATAATTCTCTGAGCTCTCTAGTTCCAGCCTTCAGTGGATGGCTCTGTGTCCAACTGTGGGCTGAGTCGGGACTGCCTGGCTTAACACCCAGAGATGGAAGGGGACCATTCACATGTTCCTGAAGACATGCAAATGCAATTTGTCTTTGACTTAGAAAGACGGGGCTCTTGGCTACCAAGGCATGAAGAAGGGGGAGCAGATTATTTTGGGACTCAGTTTTTGACCATGAAACTTGGTTCAGGATTTAGAGACTTCATGTTTGACCAAGCTCGGGGCACCAGAATATTTCTAATCAATCTTACCATCACTGGCACACACTGATCCCTAATGTACAGCAGTCTTAGGTAGTCTTACGGCTGGACCACTATGGTAGGAGGAGAAAGAGGATTTGCCTTTATGAGAATTCAGAGTTCATGCACATGAAACTAGTGACACTTAAAATACTAAGCCATAGTGTCTGAAGCTAAAAACAGCAACCAGACTGTGTACATCTTTATGCATAAGAAGAGCAAAGACAACGTCTACAGTCACTATTCATGAAATCCTGTTGAGGAGAGATTGGAAATTCTCCGTGTAGATGTGTCTTCCAACATGGGTGATAGAAGGGAGCTTTGGGCAGTCTAGGCAATGTATTACCTATCTGATATAATGTAACAAATTACCCTAAAATTTAGTGGCTTAAAACAACACATTTATTGTCTGTTTCTGTGGCTTGGGAATGTGGGGCACACTTTTCTGTCTCAGAGTCTCTCACAAAGTTGCAATCAAAGTGTTAGCTGGAGCCATACCTCATTTCTGGGCTGGCTGTTGGTCAGAGGCAACCCAGGTAGTTCTCCATCAGAGCAAAAGCCAGAGAGACTACATCAGGAAAGCAGAATTGGTCTTGTTAATCTAGTCACAGAAGAGGTATCCCATTAGTTTTACAAGTCCCCCGTTCCAGCCTATTGACTATCAGAAGGCAGGGGTCACTGTGGAAGTCATATTAGAAATTTCTTACCACAGGCAGTGTTTCTGTGGGCCACCAGCATATCATACCAGCATCTGATGCTGGTAGCCCACAGAAACACTAGGGGATTTTTTGAAAATGCATATTCCTGGACCCCACTCCCACCCCAGTTCCTACTGAATTAGAATCTCCAGGATGTGGACTAGAAATATGCCTTCACTGTCCTCATTGACTCAGCTGTGAGCTGAGAAGTCCCATTTATATAAGCAGACTTGCCCAGATTAGTGCCAACTTGGATCAGCTAAAAGGCAATGCAGGGCCTTGGAGACAGGTAAGGAGGCCTAGGGTCACCATCTGGAACAGAAGGATGTACAAAGGTGAAACTTTGAGTACAGGACAAGAGAGAGGACTTGTCTCATGCTTTGAGGTTCTTAAGTATATGGCTAAGTATTTAAAAGTGTGATAAGTACTAAGATGTATAGGGTGACATGAAAGCATTTAACATTGGGATCTATATCTTACCTGGGGTCAGAAAAGCCTTCTTCAAGGATGTGACCTTTCAACTGAAACTAGAAGCTAAAGTGGCAGTTAGCCTGATGGAGGATGAGCATTTTTTTTTAAGATTTTTTTATTTATTTATTCATGACACACAGAGAGAGAGAGAGAGGCAGAGACACAGGCAGAGGGAGAAGCAGGCACCGGCAGGGAGCCTGACGCGGGACTCGATCCCGGGTCTCCAGGATCACACCCCAAGCTGAAGGTGGTGCTAAACCGCTGGGCCACTGGGGCTGCCCAGAGGATGAGCATTTTGGGTGGGAGGAAGAGTGTGATGAAAGGTTTTATCCTGTAACCTACTGCCTCTACCCTAATAAATGCATAATTTGGGGAGTGGGGCAGGGAATATAATTCTATACTTAGATATTCATTTGTCTATTCAATGAATTTGTAAATATATCTTGACTGAAAAATCTGAAATAATATTAAACCATAATGTATATGTTTTATGTGTTGGCAATAGGGGTTTTGGGTGATTTTTGTCTTTTTTACCTATCTCTGTTGTCCCATCTTTTTTACAATAGTTTAATATTCATTAAGTGCTTACTATAGTCAAGCGTTATTGTAAGTGCTTTACATATATAAATTCATTTAATCCACACAATAGCCTTTTGAGGTTGATACCACTATTATCCTCTTCTAAAGATGACAGAAAAGGCACAGAGACGTTATGTAACTTGTTCAGGACCACACAGATTATAGATGGAACAGGCGCATCCCACTCCCATCACTCCCAATGCTCCTGGACAGAATGCATGGGGCAATTGTATGAGATCTCAGAGAAGTAAATGGTAACAGGGAGGAAGAAACCAGAATTTGAAGTTCCGTGAAACCAGTGGTGTTTGCCATTTCCCTCACCTCCGTTATTGCCCAGAGTGGACTCAAAGGTGACCCCAAACCTGTACATCATTCAACCTGAATGAACTCCTCTTGGAGCCATCTATTGCAAGTCTGAGGAGCAGGAAAGGGACTCCTCAGGGTCAGAGAATAGAGGAATCACCTGTTGTTTTTCTTTTTTCCTTCTCTTCCACTTCTAGCCCCAGGCGGTACCATGGTGGTGTAGGTACAGCAGCAAAATGACAGCAGTAGTGGCTGGGCAGGCACTGAAAACTGGAGGAGGAGGATTCCCTTACTACAGGACCTGTGGTCCCAAAAGTGTGAGGCCAATCTCTTTGCTTTTTTTCTTTGTTCTGTTGATGTTTAGCTCAGACACATAATGGGAAATACTCAGCAGAGTAGAGAAACTAAAGCCCCCCCCCCCCTCTTTTGCCAGAGGATTGGGAAAGGAAGACCCAGAGAATCAAAGTGTCAGGACGATCACAGAGAGGAGGGAAACTGAGAGTCCTGTAGAGTTGTGTGTGAACTCCTGGGCTCACTGCAAAGCTGCACAAGCATGCATCTGACCTTAAGCATCCTACCAAAGCTTTATGAATTGAGCTACAATGTGGACCACTATCCAGGTCTGATTAATCATTGGGCAGCACACATTCAGGATTGATTTAAATGGCATCACAAACTGAAAGTTAAACTCACATTGGAACCACAAGGCAAAGAAGATAAATTATTGCCTGAACCAAACTGGTCAATCGTGTGCTAAAATGAAAAACATTCCCATTAGGATTTTAGTAAGATCCAGAGTCTTAAACAATATTCAAAGTATCCAGAATTCAATCTAAAATTACTCAGCATACAAAGAACTCTCCAGGGAAAAGACAACCAACCCCAAGACAGAGATGTTGGAATTTAAAGCAAAGACTTCAAAGCAGTTAGTATAACTATACTGGAAGAAGAAAGAGAGGAGGCTTTTGAAACAAATGGTAAGATAGAAAGTTTTATCAAAGAAATAGAAGACCTAAGGAAAAGCCTAATGGAAATTTTAGAACTGCAAAGTAGGAGTAGCCAAAACAAAATGTTCACTGGATAGCAGAATGGAGATGACAAAGGAGTGACTTTGAAGATAGTTAATATGTAAGTTATAACAAACAAAAAAGATAAAACAGAATCTCAGAGACCTGTGGGACAAGACCAAAAGATCTGACATTTGTGTCAACAGAGTCCCAGAAGGTGCAGAGAAAAAGTATGAAATAGGAAAATTATTGGCAGTTCTTATGGCTAAAATGGTCCCAAATTTGGCAAAAGCCAAATACAGATTCAAGAAGCTTGGTGAAGAGCAAACAATATACTCAAATCTATGACCAGACACAATAAATTGCTGAAAATTAAAAACAAAAATATCCAAAGAACATCTAGAGAAAAACAACCAATTTCATTTAAGGGAACAATAACTCAGATTACTGCAAATTTCTCATCAAAACTATGGAAACCAGAGGGAACTGGAATCACTTAAGGTGCTGAAAGAAAACTGTCAATTCAAAATTCTATATCCAATGAAAGCGTCACTCAGAAGTTAATGTAAAATAAAGACAGTCTTGGGGATGCCTGGGTGGCTCAGCCGCTCTGCCTCTGCCTCTTTCTTTCTCTCTGTGTCTCTCGTGAATAAATAAAATCTTAAAAAAAAAAGAGAGAGAGAGAGAGAGATTCTTAGGTGAAAGAAAGTATAAGGATTTGCCATAGCAGAGCTGCTGTAGAAAAAATGCTAAAGGGAGTGCCTGGGCAGCTCAGCTGGTTAAGCAGCTGACTCTTGATTTTGGTTCAGGTCATGATATCAAGGTCAAGAGATGGAGCCCTGAGTCGGGGTGGGGAGGAGGGGGGTCCATGCTCAGCAGGGAGTCTGCTTCAGGAGTCTCTTCTCCCTCTACCCCTCCCCATGCTTGCTTGCTCACTCTCTCTCTAAAATAAATATTTTTTTAAAACGCTAAAGGAAGTTCTTCAGACAAAAGAAAAATAGTGACTGAGGAAACTTGGGACATCAGGAAGGAAGAGCAACATGAATGGTAAATATAGATTGTTCTCTCTCTCTCTCTCTCTCTTTTTTTTTTTTTTTTTTTTTTTAGGATCTTATTTATTAATTCAGGAGAGAGAGACAGAGAGAAAGAAAGAGGCAGAGATGCAGGCAGAGGGAGAAGCAGGCTCCATGCAGGGAACCCGATGTGGGACTCGATCCAGGGTCTCCAGGATCACACCCTGGGCCGAATGCAGGCACTAAACCACTGAGCCACCCAGGCATCCCTAGATTGTTCTCTTAAGTCTTTAAAATGTCTGCAACAGTTGAAAGTAAAAATTATAAAACTATGATAGGTTTTCAGCATTTGTAGATGTAATACATATGACAATTATAATATAAAGAAGAGGCAATAGGGATACCTAGGTGGCTCAGCAGTTGGGCAGCTGCCTTTGGCTGAGGTCCTGATCCCAGGATCCAGGATTGAGTCCTACATCAGGCTCTCCTCATGGAGCCTGCTTCTCCCTCTGCCTGTGTCTCTGCCTCTCTCTCTGTGTGTCTCTCATGAATAAATAAATAAAATCTTAAAAAAAAAAAAAAAGAATAAAGCAATCTAACGTGGTAGTAAAGTCTACATTTAGAAGTGGTGATGTACAGATGGGTTTTTTTTTATGTACAGATTCTGACTGAACTATGATAAGTGTGTATTTTCTTTTTTTAATCTTTTTTTTAAATTTTTATTTATTTATGATAGTCACAGAGAGAGAGAGAGAGGCAGAGACATAGGCAGAGGGAGAAGCAGGCTCCATGCACTGGGAGCCCAACGTGGGATTCGATCCCGGGTCTCCAGGATCACGCCCTGGGCCAAAGGCAGGTGCTAAACCACTGCGCCACCCAGGGATCCCTGTATTTTCAAATCCCTAGAGCAGGAATTAGTAAGACACACACCACAGGCCAGATCCAGCCCATTACCTGTTTTTGTAAATAAAATGCTATGAGAACATAGTTATCACTTACTCATTTACATATTATCTGTGGCTGCTTTCCCATGATAGAACCACAGGCCCAGAGGTTTGCTTATGGATTCTTTGTTGTTTTTCTGGTCTTTGTTTTTTAATTTCATTATAGATGACCTATAGTGGTATATTAGATTCAAGTGTAAAATATAGTGATTCAACAATTCTGTACATTACTCAGGGCTTATTATAAGTGCACTTCTTAATCCCCATCACCTATTTCACCCATCCCTCACTCACCTCCTCTCTGATAACCATCAGTTTGTTATTCGCAGTTAAGAGTCTGTTTCTTGGCCTGTCTCTCTCTTTGCTCATTTGTTTTGTTTCTTAATTCCACATATGAGTATTATCTTTCTCTGACTGACTTATTTTGCTTAGGATAATATTCCCTCACTCCATCCTTGTCATTACAAATGGCAAGATTTCATTCTTTATGACCGAATAATATTCCTTTGTGTATATATACCACATCTTCTTTTCCATTCATTTATCGATGGACATGGCCTGCTTCCATAATTTAGCTATTGTAAATAATGCTGCTATAAATATAGGGATGTGTGTATCCCGTTGAATTAGTGTTTTTGTATTTTTGGGGTAAATATCCAGTATTACAATTACTGGGTCATAGGGTAGTTCTATTTTTAACTTTTTGAGGAATTTCCATACTGTTTTTCCACAGTGGCTGCACCAGTTTACAGCACCAGACTTGAGTGTTGCAACAGACATTGTGTGACCTGCAAAGACTAACATATTATCTGGTCCTTCACAGAAAAAGCTTGCCTTTCCTGCCACAGAGCAACCACTTTAAAAAAAAAAAAAAAAAAAAAAAAAAAAAGAAGAAGAGAAAAGAAAAATTTAGTGAAAAAAAAATAAAGTAGAATACTAAATAATATCCAAATAGGGGTGCCTGGGTGGCTCAGTTGGTTAAGTGTCTACCTTCAGCTTAGGTCATGATCTCAGGGTCCTGAGATCAAGCCCTATGTGAGGCTCCCTTCTTAGTGGGCTGTCTGCTTCTCTCTCTCCCTCTGCCACTCCCCCTTACTTGTGCAAGCATCTTCTCTCTCTCAAAAATCTTTAAAAATAGGGATGCCTGGGTGGCTCACCAGTTGAGTGCTTGCCTTTGGTCCAGCGTGTGATCCTGGAGTCCCGGGATCGAGTCCTACATTGGGCTCCCTGCATAGAACCTGCTTCTCTCTCTGCCTATATCTCTGCCTCTCTCTCTCTCATGAATAAATAAATAAAATCTTAAAAAAATAATAATATCCAAATCAACAACAAAAGCTGAAAAGTGGAAATAGCTGAATTATAAACAGGACCAAACAATAATAAAATGATGAGAAGTAAATTCAAACATATTAATACTTATATTAAATGTAAGTAGCCTTGGGATCCCTGGGTGGCGCAGCGGTTTGGCGCCTGCCTTTGGCCCAGGGCACAATCCTGGAGACCCGGGATCGAATCCCACTCGGGCTCCCGGTGCATGGAGCCTGCTTCTCCCTCTGCCTATGTCTCTGCCTCTCTCTCTCTCTCTCTCTCTCTCTGTATGACTATCACAAATAAATAAAATTAAAAAAAAATTTTTTTTAATGTAAGTAGCCTTTATACACCAACTAAATGACAGATTATCAAAATGGATTTTAAGTGACGCCTGGATGGCTCAGCAGTTGGGCTCTGCTTTTGGCTCAGGGTGTGATTCTGGAGTTCAGGGATCGAGTCCCACAACAGGCTCCTGTGGGGAGCCTGCTTCTCCCTCTGGCTGTGTCTCTGCCTCTCTGTATCTCTCGTTAATAAATAAATAAAATCTTTAAAAACAAAGAAAGCTGAAGTAGCTATAATCGTATCAGGCAAGTTAACTTCAGAACAAAGAAAATTACCAGGGATAAAGAAGAACATTACATTATGATAAAAAGTTTGGTTTTTCCAAGAAGATTTAATTCTAAATGTCTCTGCATCTAACTGCAGAGCTTCAAAATGCATGATGCAAAAACTGACATATTAAAGGAAAAAAATGGACATATCCAAAATTGTAGTTGAAAATGCCAAAACTCTTTTCCCAGTAACCATCAGAACAAGTAAACAAAATTAGCAAATGTATAGAAATATGTAGAACTGAATAATGTCATCAACTGAAAGGATCTAACTGGGAGATCCGTGGGTGGCTCAGTGGTTTAGCGCCTGCCTTTGGCCCAGGGTGTGATCCTGGAGTCCAGAGATCGAGTCCCGCATCGGTCTCCCTGCATGGAGCCTGCTTCTCCCTCTGCCTGTGTCTCTGCCTCTCTCTCTCTCTCTCTGTGTGTCTCATTAATAAATAAATAAAATCTTTAAAAAAAATGAAAGGATCTAACTGAAATTTATAGAACACTTACCCAACACAGCAGAATGACAATTTCTTTTCAAATGCATATGGCACATTTACCAAGACAGATCATGTCCTGAGTCCTAAAACAAACCTCAACAAGTCTAAAAGGATTGAAGTCATACAAAGTATGCTTTCTGACCATAATGAAATTAAAACTAGAAATCAATAACAGAAAGATAACAGGGAAATCTCCAAACACACAGAAACTAAACAACCTACTTGTAAATAATCCAATGATCAAAAAGAAAGTTCCAAGAGGGGCACCTGGGTGGCTCAGTTGGTTAAGCATCTGCTTTTGGCTCAGGTCATGATCTCAGGATCCTAGGATTGAGCCTCATGTCAAGCTCTGCACTCAGTGGGGAGTCTGCTTGTTCCTCTCCCTCTGCCTCTCTCCTCTGCTCATGCTCTCTCTGCCTTCCTCTCAAACAAATACATAAACTCTTTTTATTTATTTATTTATTTATTTATTTATTTATTTATTTATTTATTTATTTTTTATTTATGATAGTCACACAGAGAGAGAGAGAGAGAGAGGCAGAGACACAGGCAGAAGGAGAAGCAGGCTCCATGCACCGGGAGCCCGACGTGGGATTCGATCCCAGGTCTCCAGGATCGCGCCCTGGGCCAAAGGCAGGCGCCAAACCGCTGCGCCACCCAGGGATCCCTAAACTCTTTTTAAAAAAGAAGGAAAATACAAAATATCAAAATACGTGGCATGCAGCTAAAGTAGTGATTAAAGAAAATGATCACATCAAATGTTTTTATTAGGAAAGAAGAAAGGTCTCAATGTCAACAATCTCTACTTCTACCTTGAGAAGATACACGAACAGCAAAAATAAACACAAAGCAAACAGAAGGAAAACATAAGAGCAGGAATTAGTGAAATTTATTTATTTATTTTTTAAGATTTTTATTTATTCATGAGAATGCACAGAGAAGAGAGAGATAGGCAGAGACGCAGGCAGAGGGAGAAGCAGGCTCCATGCACCAGGAGCCCGACGTGGGACTCGATCCCAGGTCTCCAGGATCGCGCCCTGGGCCAAAGGCAGGCGCCAAACCTCTGCGCCACCCAGGGATCCCTGTGAAATTCATCTTTTAAAAAGACTTTATTTATTCATGAGAGAGACAGAGAGGCAGAGACACAGGCAGAGGGAGGAGCAGGCTTCATGCAGGGAGCTGGATATGGGACTTGATCCCGGATCCTGAGGTCATGCCCTGAACCAAAAGCAGACACCCAATTGCTGAGCTACCCAGGCTTTCCAGGAATTAGTGAAATTTAGAGGTGCCTAGCTGGCTCAGTCGGTAGAATATACAACTCTTGATCTTGAAGTTGTGAGATTGAGGCCCATGCTAGGTGTAGAAATCACTTAAAAATAAAAGAATATTTTTTAAAAAAGAAATTAATGAAATTGAAAATAGAAAAAAATTAATGAAACCCAAAGTCAATTGTTTGAAATGATCAATAAAACTGATAAACCTCTAGCCATACTGACCCCAAAAAATTTTTAATTAAAAAAAAAAGACGCCTGGCTGGCTCAGGTGGTAGAGCATATGACTTTTTTTTCTTTTTAATAGCATGCAACTCTTGATCTCAGAATTGTGAGTTTGAGACTCCCATTGGATGTAGAGAGTACTTAAAAATAAAATATTTTTAAAAAATTTTTAAAAAGACAACAAGAAATACCTATATCAGGAATAAAATAAAAATACCTATATCAGGATATCACTAAACTGCCCCCACAGACATTAAAAGGTTAGTAAGGGAATATGACAAATAATCCTACACATATAAATTCAACAATTTAGATAAAATGGACCAACACCTTGAAAGCCATAAGCTACTAAAACTCACCCAAGAAAAAGAAAGAAGTAAATATCAAGTGCAGAACTATAAAGCTTTTAAGAAATAACATAGGAGAAAATCTTTTAGTTACCCAGAGTTAGGCAAAATGTTCTTAGATATGATACCCAAAACATATTTTTTAAAGATTTTATTTATTTATTCATGAGAGACACACAGAGAGAGATGGAGACATAGGCAGAGGGAGAAGCAGGCTCCTCACAGGGAGCCTGATGCGGGACTCGATTCTTGGACCCCGGGATCACACCCTGAGCCAAAGCAGATGTTCAACCGCTGAGCCACCCAGGCATCCCAATGACACCCAAAATATGATACAAAAGAAAATGATGGTAAGTTGGACTTCATCTTAATTGCAACTTTTGCTTTGAAAAAGAAGATGTCGGGACACCTGGGTAGCTCAGTGGTTGAGTGTCTGCCTTTGGCTCAGGTCCTGGGATCGAGTCCTGTATTGGGCTCCCCACAAGGAGTCTGCTTCTCCCTCTGCCTGTCTCTGCCTCTCTCTCTGTATCTCTTATGAATAAGTAGATAAAATCTGAAAAAAAATTTTTGAGGTAAAAAAAAAAGAAAAAGATGTCAAGAGGAGGAAAAGACAAGCTACAGAATGGGAGAGAATTGTTTGCAAATCCTATTAGCAAAGGACTTCTAACCAGAATATGTAAAGAACACTCTTGGGGATCCCTGGGTGGCTCAGCAGTTTGGCACCTGCCTTTGTCCCAGGGCGTGATCCTGGAGTCCCGGGATCGAGTCCCACATCGGGCTCCCTGCATGGAGCTTGCTTCTCCCTCTGCTTGTGTGTCTGCCTCTCTCTCTCTCTCTCTCTCTCTCTGTCTCTCTCATGAATAAATAAATAAAATCTTAAAAAAAAAAAAGAATGCTCCAAACTCAACTGTAAGGAAATAAACAGCCCAGTTTTGAAAAATGGCAGGAAGACTTACAGACACTTCATCAAAGAAGCTATAATGATGGCAAATAAGCACATGAAGAGATGTTCAACATCATTAGTCACTAGGGAAATACAAATTAAAACCATGACAAGGTATCTATTAGAATAAATAGAAGAACACCTACGCACTTAATAGAATGGGTAAAATAAAATAAAAACTGACAATACTAACTGCTGGCAAGGATGCAAAAAGCAGCCAGGACTCTCTTACATTGCTGGTGAGAATGAAAAATGGTGTAACTGCCCTGGAAAAGTTTGGCATTTTCTTGTAAATCTAAATATACACTTACCATATGACCTAGCAATCCCACTCCATTTCATTCCTAAAGAAGTTAAAACACATTCACACAAAAGCCTGTACACAAATGTTTATAGCAACTCTGTTCATAATTGCCCCAAACTGGAAACTAGAATATCCTCAGACGGGTGAATGGATAAACAGACTATAAACACACAGAGGGACGCCTGGGTGGCTCAGCAGTTGAGCGTCTACCTTGGGCTCAGGGCGTGATCCCGGGGTCCAGGATTGAGTCCCACATCAGGCTCCCCGCAGGGATCCTGCTTCTCCCTCTGCCTGTGTCTCTGCCTCTCTCTGTGTGTCTCATGAATAAATAAATAAAATCTTTAAAAACAAAAACAACCCCACACAGAATACTACTCTGCAATAAAAAGGAGTAAATTATGAATAACATGCAACAAACAGGGCAGCCCCGGTGGCGCAGCGGTTTAGCGCCGCCTGCAGCCCAGGGCGTGATCCTGGAGACCTGGGATCTAGTCCCGCGTCGGGCTCTCTGTATGATGCCTGCTTCTCCCTCTGCCTGTGTCTCTGTCTCTCTCTCTCTCTCTGTCTCTATGAATAAATAAATAAAATTTTTTAAAAAAATGCAACAAACAACATGAGTGAATCTCAAAGGCATTATACTGAGTGAAAGAGCTACTTTCATATATGATTTCATTATATGACATTCTTGAAACGGCAGAGTTACAGCAATGGAGAACAAATCAGTGGTTGTCAAGGGTTAGGATTAGAGGAAGGGTGTGACTACAAAGGAGCAGCAGGAGGGTGTTCAGGGTGATGGAACTGTTTTGATCCTGATGGCGGTGCTTACACCAATCTGCGTGTGTTAACACAGAACTGTACACACACACATACACAGCAATTTTATTATATGTTTAAAAAATACAAGATTAAAAAAACATGTTCTGGGCTGCTGGCATTCATCATTTTAAATATGATGTTATTACTGGAGTAAATTTTAATATGAATTAAAACTTTGAAAGGACTCCCATGGTGAATCTTTCTTTATAGCACATTGGTATCATTTGTGTCAATCTAGATTTTGAGTCCTGGCTCTTGCAGTGCTGCTAGGTAGCTAGCTGCCTGATGATGTTCAACAAGTCACCTCTGTTTCTTAAGCAATGACGCAAGGGGGTTTGGATATGTGTAATTGTTGCTAAGCTGCGTTGGAATCCTCTTTAACCTCGAGATTCTGCTTTAGTAAGTCTGGAGTGGTGATGCCCATCTACTGCCACATTTGGGAAGGTGCAGGGAAGGTGATCTAACCCTAGAGATGTTATTTATATCATATACTGGGGTGGCTTAAACTAAGGGTCTATCTGAATTGGGAATCAGTGTCTGTCCTTGCCTGGCATGTTCCCTGCCCCTGACCCACACAAATCCAGTATATCTTAACTAAGCTCACCAGTAGTTTTCTAAGAACCTTGCCATCAAACCACTTCCCACCTCAGTGTGACCTTGACCTTTCCTAAGTGTATTTCTGCTTCTCCCTTTTAGAGACTCAATGCGATATCTACGACCCTTTCCCACGCCCTCTCTCTTATCCTCATTTCATGTGTCCCAATGTCCTAGGCCCCACCCTTCAGACACATGGTTGGCCTCTTGGCTGGAGAACACTTACGTCTTAGAGATGATTGTCCAGAACCTGCAAGCTGTCAGGTGGCAGGTGACAGCAGATGAAGAGGATGGGATGGATGCTGAGAAAAACTTGGGCCAGCACCCTATTCCTATGCAAAAAATAAGGTCCTCAGGGAAGAAAAGAATCATAAAAGGCAGAAAAAGGGCAAAGAACTCTGAGTACTAACTTAGCTTGTCTCATCCCAGGGACAGTCTAGGGCTGAGAGAGAGAAGTATCACCTGCTTGTCCTGGTCTCCCTGGAGACCGTTTATTTTATTTTATTTTATTTTATTTAGAGATTTTATTTATTCATGAGAGAGACAGAGAGGAAGGCAGAGACACATGCAGAGGGAGAAGCAGGCTCCCCGTGGGGAGCCCAATATGGGACTCGATCCCGGGACCCTAGGATCACAACCTGAGCTGAAGGCAGACGCTCAACCACTGAGCCACCCAGGTGCCCCTGGAGTTACCATTTAAGGGTGGACATTGAGGATAGGAGGCTCGGAGCTGTCGGCACTCTGCCCACCTTCCACAGCAGCTCTGCCGGCCTCCTGCATCCCGGGCCCCACACCATGCCAGCTCCGTGCCTTCCGTAGGCTCTCCCCAGGGACAGAGGCTAGTGGGGAGGCTGCTTAGGAGAACCACCTACCCTCCCCCCCTGCCCACAGTCCCCAGTTTTTTCTCTTGTCTCTTAGCATTTCCTATGCCTAACTGTCCCCATTTTCACCTCCCCAGCTTCTAGCACAACCTTGCCTGGATCCACTGCTCCTATCTGAGGTCCCCGGTGATATCTAAGAGGTAGAGAGGTAGAGGCTACTTTTTTTTCTTATTCCTATCCCAACTGGAATGGTCTGGAAGAAGAGTCCTTGGTCCCTGCTGCTCCCTCAGCCCTCACAACGACCTGTGCCCAGGACTGGGAGCATCATGGCAGGGCAGATATGTGGAGTATTTAAGTGGACTGGGAATATGTGGGTTGGGAGACTCGAATACTGGGTTTTTATTATGGATCAACTCCTGGTTCTCTGGGTAACCAGTTTGTGAGCTGGGTATCGGATTGCAGAATGGTGGAGAAAGGGGGCATCAGGTAAAAGGTGTTAGTAGGACTCAAGGCTCTTGGTTATCATAGGAAGGAAAACATCCCAAACTGCAAGCAGGGCTTGCAAGAGTGGCCCAAAACTCTGAACCAAACGTTTCTTACAAAACATTTGTTTCAACTTGTTAAGTCTCTAAAGCCGAGGCATGAAAAGTGTGAAAGATAATAACTGGTAGCTGGGAGAACAGAGGGCTGGAGGCCAGGATGATGATTTCCAAGTTATGTCTGGAAGTATTCTAGGACCCCCAAGGATGGAGTCCAGAGAGAAGGACCACCAGAGAACACTGAAGGAGCAAGACAATAATCAGGGAGAAATCAGTCATTTATATCTCATGTACTGTGTCACATGCTTTCTCTGTGCTCACGGATTTCTCATCGTTCCAAAGTATGGACCCATGTCCCCACTGCCATCAGCGCCTAGAAAGTTCCATTTTACAAAATGGGAGACTGATGTTGAAAGATTAAGAATCTTTCCCAATCGTAGCTAAGCGGTGGAGCAGGTCTTGCTTATGGCAGGCTGTAGTCATCATTTCACTCCTCTAGGTAATTCAGTCTCCCACCAACTATCAGCCATGGGGGAAATAATGAGTCTGACATGTCCTCTGGACGTCAGGCCAAAGGCTTGAGGGGATGGCTATTGTGAATGAGGCCAGCCCAGTTGGAGAGGTGACCAGAAATAAAATGTCAGCTTTCTTCCTGAGAGTTCCTTTTCTATCTCTATCTTCTGGCCCTCACCCTACTGACCTGGCAGACAGGTCAGTACATGCCAAGGGGCTGGTTCCTGAGCTCCTTACTCGGTGGCTGCTGCTAACTAATTGCCCACAACATCTCGCTGCTCACAACTAGTCACAGGCCCTAGGAAGGAGTGCTGGGTTGAAGGGTGGTCCTCACCCAAGAGCAGGGAGTAGGGGTGAGAATTAGTTCATGTGTCTGAAAGCCAGGACCTGCATGGGAGATCTTATGCAACACTAGGTTGACTCACCTAGATTGAAATCAGGGCAACCCTTGCCCTGCTCCGGCCCCCACTCAGAACCATACCCGCCAGTGTGGGCACTATGATTGAAATCCAGGTTGGCAAGTTGGGGTGTGAACTGTAGCCTTAGATTTTATGGCTGGTAAGACACTTCAAAGCTGAGGTCCAGGGAAGTGAATGACCTGCCCAAGACCACTTGGCTATAGTTGATGACAGAGCCAAGGACTCAGCCTCTGGGCATCTTTTATACAAGTCTTGTGCTCTCTCTCCTGTGGGCTCCTCTGAAGATCCACTCCCAGAGGAAGGAAATATGAGTCTATTTGAACAGAGCCCAGGGGACACTTGAAACTGAGGGGAGCTGTGCTCAGAGTCCCATCATTTACAGTTCAACAACACAGGTGGAGATGAATTATCTATATAGGCACCCCACCCAACTCTTCAAAAGTTCATGTTACGCCACTTCACATTTACAAAACACCAACGTTAATACCAGTTTTGGCCAACACAGAGAGATACAAAGAGATTTTTGCTTTTACGAGACAGGTGAAAATAGCTATCAGCATTTGTTTTGCAGGTTATAGAGGCGACACACACCGCAAGGGTGGCACCACCAAGCTCCTTCCCCGAGCTCTATGCAGCTTCTCTCCATCAAACCGAACTTTGGAACTGTCTGTGAGCTCTAGTTTGTGCGTCCCTTAGCAAGATGGTTTCAGGAAAATCCAAGAGGTTCTATTTGGAGTCTGGGAACGCTTGAGAGCTTTTCCATGTAAGTTAATGGCAATTGGTTCACCTTCTGCCATTTCAGCTTGTAAAAGATTTTGCAGGAATGCTCTGCTTTTGGAGAGAGGGAAATCTGTGCCTATTTGACTTCTGAGATTCCTGGATTCTCTTAGCCACTCGGTGGGTTCCCTTAACCCTGGTCATGCATCTTCACCAGGCCTATTTAATGAGATTTGGCACCTGCCCTAAAATAGAGTCAGCACCTGGCTGTTAAACTCAACTTCATCCCTCTACTCATTCAGCAACTAGACAGATCTCTGGAATCTGTTCACAGAGGACATGGGAAAGATCCCCCCTTCCTTGAGAGGAGTTATTTTTTGTGTATGTTATTTTTTAATAAAGATCTACGTCCCACATGGGGCCTGACCTCACAACCCCAGGATTGAGGGTTGTGTGCTCTACTGACTGGGCCAGCCAGGCACCCATTACTTTGTTTTTTGACTTCGATTTACCACAAACTGCAAGGAACTGAAGATTTTCATAAAGAAGAAACCATCACCACTCTTTATAAGCATCTGCCATCATTAAATAAGTTCCCAGGAAGAACAGGGTGACCCCATTTGGCTGAGCCAGGTCAAGCAAGAGTGAACACCTTGAGAAATTTGAGCACCTCATGCCCTTCCAGTACCACTCCAGTTCCAGATTAGTTTTCTTCTCTGGTCTCCTTCCCTGGGCTCAAATTCTCAACCACTGAGGGTGGAAGAACATTGCTGAACTGGGGGTGCGTTCCCCTTGAAGGCCTGTGCCTTCCTGCTCAGTACAAGTGTTCCCACCCATAGTCCAGGGGAGACACTCACCCCAGGGGGCAAGGGGCAACAAATTCCTCAGATGCCTCTGAGATATGCTCTACGTTCCCCCCAGACGTGTGAGGTGTAGCAAAAGCAGGGGAGACAGCCAGCAAGGCAGCTGCTAGTGTTCCCTACCCCCTGCCCCCCGCCAGCCTAGTGCAGATGAGTGCTGCCACTGTTTCTCTTCTGCTGGGGCTCCGGCAGTCCCACTGTCATTACCACGGAGGTACTGGGCTTGAGCTCAAGTTAGGAAGGCCACACATGGAGACAGAGGGAATGTAAGAAGGGGCCTGGGGGACAGCAGGCGAGGTAAAACCGAACAGGGTAAAGATCAAAAGTAAAACAAGAATCCCACTTGGTCTTTTTTCCATTCTCCTTTATTCCATAAACACCTAGTTACAAGTTGCACGAATCAAAAAATAAAGGCAGAGAAGGGTGTGGGGAAGATTTCTGTGATGTGCAGGGGGTGGGTAGGGAGGAAGGGTGGGGAGCCAGTCCTCTCCCTCCACACAGCCCTAGATGAGGGCTATGGACCCTGCAGCAGGGGATCTGAGGTGGAGGTGGGCAAAGATCCAGGGTGGGTGAAGGATGGAGTAAGCCCCTAAACCCAGAGCTCACCCCCAAAGCCCCTCCAATGCATGGCAAGGGTAGAATGGGGCAGGTAAGGAGATTCAAAGATGGAGCAGCAGAATGAAAAATCAAGTTAGCAGACACAGGAGAAATGGAGTCATCGTGGTAGGGGATTAAAGAAGGAGAAAGTAGGTAAACGGGGCAATGAAAGGTCCTCCCTGAGACCCCCAGGGAGAGGTGGGGGCCAGCTTGCCTGTTAATTTAATATTAAACTGGGAGTGGGAGTTGGAAAGGAAAATGTTATTTCAGGGGATGATTCTTCAGCCTCTCAGCCTGTACCTGGAAGAGGAAGAGAGAAGAGCACAAGTCAAAACAAAGACAAAAGCCGGGAGTTGGGTTTAATCCCCTGTTCCAGCGAGAGCATTCTTCTTTCCACACCAGTGAAAACTTGTACCACTAAAGGCAACACCTCCCTGCAGAGGAAGGTGCACAGGTCGGCTCCTCCACCCCCTTCCGTGCTCTACACCTTACAAGTCTCCCCCTCGGTACTTACAGGAGAGGCTGAAGGCCTAGGGCCCTCACCAGTCATAGCGGCGGGACTGTCGGGAGGGGGAATCCTCGGGGCCCTGGATAGCCAGGCGGGGCGGCCCCTCAGCCCTTCGTCCCCCACCACCTGAAGCCTCATGCCTCCGAAATTCCAGGGGGCGCTGCTGCCGGAATCGGGATGTCTCCCTCCGCCATTCATCATCGAATGCTGCGGCTTCACCTGAGGAGCACAGAGACCAGGCGTGACACTTACTAAACGCACAGGCTGGCTTCTGGAATCAAGTGCCAAGAGTGAGCCATGGCCTTCTCAGGTGAAGAAACAGGGCAAAGGCTGAAAGTGTTATGTTGTGGGGGGGATATGTTGAGGGGGAGCAGCATAAAGAAAAATTTCTTTTCTCCCTAACTCAGGGTTCAATATGGTTCTGCTAGCTGAGAGCCCATAGCTATCCTAATATGGAAGCCACCAACAAGCCCAAGATAGGGCTACTGAAGAAGGATATCAGGAAGGGGATATTATTAAGTTAAGGAGCATAGTCCCATGTACACATTTATCAAGTATTTGATGAATATTTGTTGACTTGGAAAAAAAAGGGGGAGGAGAAAGGAAAGAACTGACCCTGCCAGCATCTGACTTAGCCCCTGAAGATGACAAGGCTCAAGTGAGGTAAGAAGTGGGCCCCCCCCAATAACTTTGCCAAGAAATATCTACAGAGGTAGGGAACAAAAGTTTTTATCTCCTAGCTCACAGGAACTGGACCAGTGGCTACTGGTCCAGAGGTCAGAAGGGTGATGTGCAGGAAGGAGGCTCACTCTCATCCAGGTTGATATAATCCTGCCGCTCCTCCTGGTCCCCCGTGCGGTGGTTTCGGGAGCGCTGGAGGATGTGGGCCCGGTCTCGGATGTGGTGCCCAATGGACATCTGCTCTAGCCCACTGTCTGAGTCCCGCACGGTCCTCCGAGTCTCCCGGATCTGGGATGGGGGAGAACACAGCCCTCAGCCACCCCTTCCGAAGCCCTGGCCACACCACACCAGGACAGCAAACCACCCCCAGCCCAGTCCTGAGAAAGGAAGGCAGGGCTGCTGCCTGCAGCCTTCAGTGCTGCCTTCTCTGGGAGGTGAGAAGCTGCCCAACTCACCCCGCCTGGTGCCGAGCGCATCTCTGATGTCTCCTGGTAGACCTTGGGGGCGCCATCACCCGTATTGGAGTAGGAGATGACAGTGGAGGATGAAAAGGTCTGGCAATTGCCTCCTGCTGTCATATGTTCCTGAGGAGGAAAAGGTACCACAGGACTGAACGGTCCCTCTGGAGAAGGAATCCCACACCACACTTCAGCTGCCTGTTCTTGTCCCTGTCTTCTCACAGCACGGGGGAGCCAAGAAAATGTCAGGACTCATCAGTAACCCCCAAATTCCTTGGAGCCCAACAATAAATAAGACGGAGCCTTAATTGCACACTTCATGAGACTGCTGCTGCTGCTTCATACTCAGGCATGAGAGCAGATAAGGGAACCCAGTGCTCTCCGGGCTCCATGACTTTATCTAGCTCCAGCCCTTCCTTCACCAGCACACTCTTCCCTGTTCCTGCCTCAAAGGACTCAAGGTGTTGCCAGCTATCACCGAGAACAAGAGTACAAAAGCATATGGGGTAAGAGCCTCACCATGTTCCCAATCATGTCATTCATCATTCCAAACATGTCCATGAAGCCACCCGACTGCAGCAAAGAGATGGAAAACAGAGTCAGGAAAGCACAGTCAGAACTCAGATTATCTTTAGGTACCCGCTAGACAGACACGTGGCTACACATTCCCTTTCTCTTCTTCACATGGAGCCACTGCTCTGTCTCTTCCTCAGCGCGACCAGAACAGGGGGTGTTCCCCTTCACATCTCCCTCCCTGCGCATGCTGCCTTCCTCCTCAGTCTCTACAGCTTCTCTGATCCAATCTGCTTTCTCCCA
The DNA here is from genome assembly GCF_003254725.2 of Canis lupus dingo. Taxonomy (NCBI): domain Eukaryota; kingdom Metazoa; phylum Chordata; class Mammalia; order Carnivora; family Canidae; genus Canis; species Canis lupus. The sequence goes on along the minus strand of NC_064269.1, from coordinate 38,507,967 downwards.
ACTGTCCTATTTCCTCCTATCTTTAGGAAGCACACCCAAGTAAATAGATTCTAACCCACAAAAGGGTTGGGCATAAAACCATAAAAACAGCAACAGCAAACTTCTAAAAGCCATCTCGGTTGGCCCTTCGACTCCATCTCCATCCTCAGAACGACAAACTTTGCTAGGCAATTACATTTTCCTAATAGGTGTGGCTCTTAGAATGGAGGAATCAGTAAGTTAGCATCTTTAACCCACAGAACTCAGCACACAACAGACCCAGAGCTTTATGAACACTATAAAAAGATTTTAGGGTTACCCATAAGGCTGTTCCAGAGAGCCACATTTGGAAATAACATCTAAGGATATAGAGTGTGTCTGAGAATGGAAGGACACGAGGACATTAGGACTCACCATTCCCAGCATCCCAAAGGGGGAGACAGCCCCAGCCTACAGGAAAACATAAAGAACAAATTAAAGACCACGTCCTATGTCACTACAGTCCCAAACCAAGTGCATGGTCTCAGCTTTTTTTTTTTTCTTCCATCCTCCTCTCAAAAGGGGATCACAAAGCCCTTTTGCCAGACCCCTTCCCCAACTCCTAAAAATGATCATTCCACTTGCTAAGTTGGCTGAAGTGCAAGAGAAATCAAGGACTTTATTAGCCACCCTCCAGCATTTCCTTGGGTGTTGGGTATGTCTCGGCATCATTACCTGCATCCTACGGCTGGCAGGCCTGGCCCCGGGCATGTTGCCATCTGTGATGCTGAGGAAGGGGCTGTATCCAAAGCCACCTGACAACATTCGGTTCATATGCTGACGGTGAATAGCAAAGGGGTCCCTGTGGAAGTGAGTATACAGTGTAGATGGCAGAAGGGACAGTCAACACCTTCCTCCCCCACAAAAAAGAAAAGTCCAAGGGAGAAGGTGGCACAGATGCCTATTTCCTCCCCTAAGCTGGAGCTGAAGCAGAGTATCCAGCTAGTTCCAACCAATGCCAGCAATGGGAACCCAGATGTCTGTCTGAACTACTTAGAGACCCGAAGTGGAGTAGGATGAGCGCTCTAGAACAGGAGGGGGAGGGAATACTCACATCAGGAACATGGGATCCTCCGGCTCCACGTCCCTCATGAAGCGGAACATCCTGATTTTAGCTCCAGGGGGCTCCACACTGTAAAGATGTGGAGGCTCAGATACTCGGAGGCAGCCAGGCTTTTGCACACCCGGCTCAGTGTAGGGACTCTGAGAACACTGTCCCTTGCAAATGCTGTAACCGACCCCCACAAACTCCAGTGAGCCCCTTCTCCAGGCGGTGTTGGACACCACCCTCAAGGGAGATTAGGGCTCTTCAAACCTCTCGAGGAGGGCTGTGGAAAATTTTTCCCAGCCTCGCAGTTTTCTGCCTCCCCCACTCAGCCAGCCTCTCCCCGAAGCCCCGGCCAGAAGCACGCCCCCTTCCCCGACGCCACTGCTTCGGATGCGAATCTCGGGGGCCGGCCCTCGCCCCAGCAATGACCCCGGCCACCTCGCCCCCTCCTCACCCCAGCCGCAGCCGGGCCTCCCCCCGGCGGGCCTCACTATCCCCACCGCTGCCCCCGGCCCCCGGCCCCCGCCTCCCCGCCCGGCGAGCAGGAGCGGCAGGCCCGGCCCCCTCCCCTCCCCGCCTCCCAGGCTCCCAGACCCGCAGCTCCGCGGGCCCGCTCCTGCCGCCGGCTGCCCGCGCCGCTCGAGCCTCACCGGTCCCCGATCCGGGCTCAGCGGCCCATCCGGCCGGTCTCGCCTCTCTGTGCGCTGCAGGCTCGGGGGTTGCGGCCCGGGACGCGGGATTGGTCCGGGCTGGCTCTCCTCGGCCTCCCGCGCCGCCTCCTCCCACGGCTGCCACCTCCGTACCCCCCCACGGCCCGCGGAGCCCGAACCGCGGCCAGGCCCGGGCGGAAGTGACGTCACGGGGGGACGGCCCGCCCCGGGGCCGGGCCCGCGGAGCTCCGCCCACCGGCGAGCGAGGGGCTGGGGCTGGGGCTGGGGCCGGGCTGGGCCGGGGCCGCTCGGGCGGCGGGGTCCTCGGGTCTAGGGGAGGGGGCCTCATCCCCAGCTGGACTCGGGCCCTGTGGCCAGGAGGAGGCGCCCCGTGGGGGTGCGGGGAAGAGCGGGGCGCCCCGCCTCGTGAGGCTCGGGGCGGGACGGGGCGGTGCGGCACGTTCCCTGCGGGGAAGGAAGAGCCCGGGGGCAGGTGCCGGGGGGAGGGGCGGCTCCCCGCGGGCGACGACGTGGGGCGGATCCTGGGGGGAATATTAAGCAGATTTTCTCCCCCGGCGGCGTTCGGCCCGGGAGGGAGGCAGGGCAGCCGCCTCGCGGGGGAGGCGCCGCGGCCAGTCCTGTCGGGGGGAGGCGAGTTCCAAGCAGGGGCGGGGCCCTCGGGCTGACGTCGCAGGGGAGGTGACCGCTCGGCCCCTGTCTGGCTCCGGCTTCCAGAACTCGGCGGGCGGGAGAGAATGCGGGGTGGGCGGGCCGGCCGCCAGGTGGCGCTCCTCGGCCGGTCTGGAACGGCGGGGCTTCGGGAGCTGCCGTTGGCCCTGCTCCCGGACCCTCGGTCCTCCGCGCGCAGGGTCGGCCTGGGCAAAGGTTGTCGTTCTGAAATCGTTTCGTGGAATGCCGGTTTCTCCCCTTGCTTTTCTCTCACTGCTGTGTTCCCAGGAGCTCCCAGTCCCGCTCTGATCTTTCCTGCCTCTAGTCAGGTAGGTGGGTCGAGGGTCTAAAGTTTGGGAGAAGGAAGGGGTGCAGAGCTCCGTTAACCAGGATCACCCAGGGGCGGAGCTGGAATCAGACCCAGAAGGCCAGGGCCAAAGACTGAAACTTTGACATACTAAATGTCTTGCATAAAATCTGGCCCAACTGGAGAGAAGGGCCCTCCCCCAGGGTGTCAGGAGAATTTGGACGGTCTACGATGGACTTTAAACCAGACTCATCCAAACTCTAGCTCTCCCTGGTTCTTTACTCTGGCTGCTAGCCATATTAGCGCTCTGTGGAGCCCAACAATGCCAAAGACTTGTTCCCAATACTTCCCTAGGGGTGAAGGAGGACGGGGGTCCCAGGTGACTCAGGAAAAGGTACCGGGAGCAGGGCTTCTCAGGTTTCTTGGGACGCGATCATTATTAGTGAGGGAAAAACAATAGTGGAGACAGAGGGGAACAGTGATAATTTGGAAGCTGCCGGGCTGGCAAAACCAAAGAAAGATAAAGACAGGATAAAAGAAAATTTGCTTTTCGTTGATATTTCTGGGGGAAGAGACTTAGTCAAGTCTTTTAAATTTTTTCTCCAGATCCTTTATCTCTGGACATTCCACTCTGCATCTGCCCCTTTTCCTTTTGCCTCTAAGGCAGTTGACATGTGATCAGGTTTTCTCTCAGAGTTCTGTGGCCCAGACTCAACTAAGTGTGATTCCTCACCTTCCAGCTTCTCCCTTCTCATTCCATTATGTCCAACCTTCACCAAATTGGGTAGGAGATAAAACTCAGCTTCTGGCCTCCTCCTTTTTTCTTTTTCCATTGCCTGGTGCTGTCTACCTACTGCTTTTAGGGACCTAGAAACCATTATTTTATTTTTTTAAGATTTTATTTATTATTTATTCATGATAGACATAGAGAGAGAGAGAGAGGCAGAGAGACAGGCAGAGGGAGAAGCAGGCTCCATGCAGGGAGCCCGATGCAGGACTCGATTCTGGGTCTCCAGGATCACGCCCTCGGCTGAAGGCAGCGCTAAATCGCTGAGCCATCCGGGGCTGCCCCCTAGAAGCCTTTCTTCTCTTCCTTGGAAAACCAAAGAATCAGATACCAGTCATATTTACCTTTGCCTGATTTTAAATCAGTGTATTACCTGTCCTAGGAGAATTTACAAATTACAGCTTAGCTTCGAACTAGAAGGGAAAGCTCCAAACCTGGGCTTTGTCTGAGGTTAAAAAGAAATTCTTGACTGGGTGGGGATGAAGAAGGAAGTGCAAGAGCTCATTTTCAGAGTCCCCAGAGACATAGCACAAAGTCAACCATCCACTCCAAAAATGGAAGGAATATAATTTTACGAGTAACCTTTATGTCCCTCACAACCAGAGTTTGTGTCTGTCTCCCTTTCTCTCTTGCCTTCCGTCCCTTCCATTTCCTGTCTCTCTCTCCCGTTCTTCCTTCTTTCCTTCCTTGTCCGGTGAACTCTGAAGAACAAAAATTTCTCAGTCACTGGAGTGTCCCGTATATGAGAAGATGTAGGATGGCAAGTGAGCCCTGCCAGGAGTGAGGTTTAACACAAGGAGGATAGGATTTGGGGAAGGAAGAGGAACAATGTGTTTCTTACGTGTTCACTGCTCTATCTGATGGAGCCAAAGTCAGAAAGTCCTTGTGAGAGTAGAGCTGGGCCAGAAGATGAACCCTCTTTTATTTTTTTTTTATAAATTTATTTTTTATTGGTGTTCAATTTGCCAACATATAGAATAACTCCCAGTGCTCATCCCATCAAGTGCCCCCCTCAGTGCCCGCCACCCAGTCACCCCCACCCCCCTGCCCACCTCCCCTTCCACCACTCCTAGTTCGTTTCCCAGAGTTAGGAGTCTTTCATGTTCTGTCTCCCTTTCTGATATTTCCACTCATTTTTTCTCCTTTCCCCTTTATTCCCTTTCACTATTTTTTATATTCCCCAAATGAATGAGACCATATAATGTTTATCCTTCTCCGATTGACTTATTTCACTCAGCATAATACCCTCCAGTTCCATCCATGTCGAAGCAAATGGTGGGTATTTGTCGTTTCTAATGGCTGAGGAATATTCCATTGTATACGTAGACCACATCTTCTTTATTCATCTTTCGATGGACACTGAGGCTCCTTCCATAGTTTGGCTATTGTGGACATTGCTGCTATAAACATCGGGGTGCAGGTGAGATGAACCCTCTTTAGATGTGAGGTCACACATTTAGGGCATTCCCAGGATAGTTGGATATTGGAATGGCATGAAGAAGGGGCAAAATGATGTGTGAGTTAGGGGAGACTGGATTTCCTGCCTGAGCCAAAGTGAATGGGTGTGACTGAGTGTATGTGTGTATGTAAATGGGCATAGGTATAGGGGAAGAGAGGAAAAGCCTGAAAATTAGTGCTAAGGTACCCTTAGAGTGAGCTTTACTGCGGACACCAGGTAAGTAAGATTAAAAAGTGACTTGAAGGGCACCTGGGTGGCTCAGTGGTTGAGATGCTGCCTTCGGCTCAGGTCGTGATCCTGGGGTCCTGGGATCCAGTTCCACATCGAGCTCCCCGCAGGGACCCTGCTTCTCCCTCTGCCGATGTCTCTCTCTCTCTGTGTCTTTCATGAATAAATAAATAAAATCTTAAAAAAGTGACTTGAGGATTTTTAAAAATCAACTTTTCAGCTTGTTTTCATATCCATATCCACTCAACAAATATTTATTGAATGCCTACTATGTGTCAGGTAATAATCCTGGCTCTGGAGATACAGTAGTGACATAGAGAAAAATAAAGCAAGGTAGAAAGAGGAATAGAGTAATAGGTAAATAGTTGAGAAGTGGTGATTGCTTTTTAGGATGATGAGGGAAGTCGTCACTGATAAGATTACATTGAAGAGGAGAACTAATAAGCTCAGAAAAGCTGAGGTGAGAGCATTCTGGATAGAGAAAACAATAAGTACAAAGGCCCTGAGGCAGAAGTATGTTTAGTGTGTTCAATGTGTCTAAACTGATGTGAATGAAAGGAAGAGCAGTAATAAGAGACAAAGTCACAAAGAAGGAAGCCAGATCACGTGGGACTTTGTAAGACCAACAAAAGGATCATTCTGGCCGTTGGATGAAGAATAGACGATTGGGGGGACAACAGCAGAAACAAAGATCTATTGGCATGCTGTTGCCATAGTCCAGGTGAGACCCTGTGGCACCTTACTTATATTTTTTTTAAGATTTCATTTCGGGATGCCCTGGTGGCACAGCGGTTGAGCATGTGCCTTCAGCTCAGGACGTGATCCTGGGGTCCTGGGATTGAGTCCTGCATTGGGCTCCCCACAGGGAGCCTGCTTATCCCTCTGCCTCTGTCTCTGCCTCTCTCTGTGTCTCTCATGAGTAAATAACATCTAAAAAAAAAAAAAAGATTTTATTTCATAAGAGACACAGAGATGTAGAGACAGAGGAAGAGGGAGAAGCAGGCTCCCTGTGGGGAGCCCAATGCAGGACTCCATCAATCCCAGGACCCCAGGATCATGTCCTGAGCCAAAGGCACGTGCTCAACCGCTGAGCCAGCCAGGGGCCCCCTCTGGTGCCTTAAAGTAGATTGGAAACAGCAGAGGAGAGATGCCTGGGTGCTCAGCAGTTGGGCCTCTGCCTTTGGCCCAAGGTGTGATCCTTGAGTCCCAGAATCCAGTCCTGCATCCGGCTCCTTGCATAGAGCCTGCTTCTCCCTCTGCCTATGTCTCTGCCTCTCTCTGTATCTCTTGTGAATAAGTAAATTAAAAATCTTAAAAAAAAAAAAAAAAAAAAGCAGCAGAGGAGTGGTCAGATTGTAGATATATTTTGAAGACAGAACTAACAGAATGTGCTGATGGATGGATGCAGTGTGAGGAAGAAGAGTCAAGAAGGACTCAGATTTTTTGATCTGGGCACCTGAAATAAGAAATGATCATTCTTCCTGCCACACTGTACTGAGAACATACAAGTAGGGGTTTGAGAATATATCGAAATTGTGTCTAGCTGTAAGATAGATGTGGCTACACAGGATAACTGACTCAGTCTTACTTTAGCAGTTACCTACCTCAAGTAGGAGGAGATGTAGAAATAAGTGAATTCCATGCGCAGTTTGATCACATTATAGTAGTTGTTAGACCACCTTGAGTGGATATGCTAATGTAAGTAGTCTGCATTAGAATGGGAAGTTTTAAGTTTTAAGAACTTCTTATTGTCTGATCTTTTCAAGAAAACATCCAGAAAGAGGCAGAACACATTGTGTAGAACATGGACATTAAGGATCAAAGTTTGTGCTACCTGTGTGACAGACCTGGGATCCAGCCCCGCATTGGGCTCCCTGCTCAGCAGGAGAGTGCTTTTCCCTTTCCCTCTGCCCCTGCACATGTGCTCTCTCTCTCTCTCTCTCTCTCTAATAAATAAATAATTTTTTTTAAATAAATAAAATCTTTTTTTTTTAAATAAAATCTTAAAAAAAATTTTATGTAGAGAAATGACAATAGTCTATTTATATTATATTTAGTTTAGTTTTTAGTCTATTTGTATTTTAGGAAGAAAGTCAGCTTATGCATTTCCGGAAACATTTTTGAGCTTCTACAATATACCAGGTAGAGAGATAAGTGCTGAAGATACAAAAATTCTTTTTTTTTTTAATTAAAAAAAATTATTCATGAGAGACACACAGAGAGAGGCAGAGGCAGAGGGAGAAGTAGGCTCCCTGTGGGGATCCTGATGCAGGACTCAATCCCAGGACCCCACGATCACCACCTGAGCTGAAGGCAGATGCTCAACTGCTGAGCCACCCAGGTGTTCCGATACAAAAATTCTTTTTATTTATTTATTTATGATAGTCACAGAGAGAGAGAGAGAGAGAGGCAGAGACATAGGCAGAGGGAGAAGCAGGCTCCATGCACCGGGAACCCGACGTGGGATTCGATCCCGGGTCTCCAGGATCGCGCCCCAGGCCAAAGGCAGGCGCCAAACTGCTGCGCCACCCAGGGATCCCCCGATACAAAAATTCTTAAATCATGGGTGAAAACTGTCATGAAGGGACGCCTGAGTGGCTCAGTTGGTTGAGGGTCTGCCTTTATCTCAGGTCATGATCCCCGGACCCTGGGATCACATCCCACATCTGGCTCTCTGCTCAGCGAGGGGTCTGCTTCTCCTTTTCCCTCTGTCCCTCCTCCTGCTTGTGTTCTGTTTCTCAAATAAAAAAAGAAAAGGAAATAAGAAAGAAAGCCCTCGTGAATTTAAAGTCAGCAAGTGAAGTTGACCCCTGGAGCAGAGACAGGGCTTGAGTTTGGAGAGAAGGGGAACACTCAAGGAATCTTTAGAAAGTCAAATGTGGAGGAGCTGGGGAGGGATAGAAAAGGTGGTCTTGGATGACCCCCTGGCAGGAATGAATGGGTGGAGGACAGTACCATTTCCTGAACTAGAAAGTGAGAGAATCTCATCTGGGTCATGTGGGGTTTGAGGAGTCCCAGGGGATCCAGGGATTGATGACCAGCAGGGAAGGAGTCCCAGGCCTAGAGATAGAGGTTTGAGAGTATTGGTGTTGGAGGTTTCTCCTGGCAATGGCGCTGAAAACCAGGCAAATCCATGTGGAACCGCTAAGGGAGAGTGTGAAAAGTAAGGACAGGACCTTGGAGACTGGAGTCACTGGGAAGGATTCAGGCAACACTGTCATTGCCTTCTCTTGGTTACTGCAGGCTTTTACCCTCTGGGCAAAATGAGTATCTAGCTGGCACTCCTGGTAGCCTCTCCTCTAGACTTTATATTTCTACTTTCTGTTCTCTGCCTCAGCCACAGAGTCTGTTTAATCTGTAAAACTTTGGAAACCCTGAACAGACTCGCACCTATGGTAAAGTACTGGACAACACTGGCCCACGTGACCTTCACAGCAGCCAGAGTTGCTCTTGCCATTCTACCTGCAGAACACGGGGGATGGGGCAGCCCGGGTGGCTCAGCGGTTTAGCGCCGCCTTCAGCCCAGGGCCTGATCCTGGAGACCCGGAATCGAGTCCCACGTCCGGAGCCTGCTTCTCCCTCTGCCTGTGTCTCTGCCTCTCTCTCTGTGTGTCTCTCATGAATGAATAAATAAAATCTTAAAAAAAATAAAAAAAAGAAGAACAAAGGGGATGGAGAAAGGTAAGAATGTGGAAAAAGAAGAGACAGTTTATGGTGAGGTCTAAAGCGGTGCTGTCCAATATGGTGGCCAGTAGCCACATGTAGCTATTTAAATTTATTTTTTTGTAGCTATTTAAATTTAATTAAAATTGAATAACATTAAAAAATGCAGTGTCTTAGCCACATTTCAAGTGTTCAGTAACCACACGTGGCCAATGGCCACTGTACGAAAAGTGTGGATATAGAATATTTCTATCATCACAATAAGTGCTATTGGAGAGAGCCAGAAAACACCTATAAATGTGATCTTCCTTCCAGACTTTTCTGAAGGCCTGTGAAGGCTTTCTGAAGAGTGCACATGGAGGAGAAATTGAAAGGAGGGCAGTAGAGGGTTGGGCAGTGGCAGCTATGCTTCATCTAAAAGTGAAGGAGGTCAGGAAGAGGGCATGGAGAATTATAAAGCCAATCAGCAAATCTGGAGGAGATGTAGGATGGCAAAACCAATTCTTTTCGTTGGGGAGAAGATTCATGGGGAAGTAGGCAAGCCATACGTACGTCTGGTTGTGATGATGATAGCATAAAAGACAGTGGCCACCAGGACATCACTAGTTAGAAGATCCCAAGTCAGAGAGACAAGCAAGTGTTTTCCTGGCCTACTCAAAGAAAGAAGGTTGACAGGGCACTGAGAATGAGTCCACCATGGTGTGTCAGAGGTAGGAAGTCAATGATTTATTGAGCTCTTCCTCTTTGGTGCCTGGCATCTTGCTAGGTATTAGGCACAAGAGGAGACAATCAGTAAGGGTGGAGGAACCAAGGGAGGCTGTTGGGAGTTGGGAACAATGGATAAAGATTTGCGAAATCAGGAGAGATCTTGGAGGCTTTCTAGAAAAGTGTATGATGGAGACAGTGTGCTGCCTGGTGGAAGGAGTGCTAGATACATGTCTCTTTTTAGGCTGTACTTTGAGCTGTCTCCACCTATTCCTTAAGGGCAGGGATCATCTCTCTTTCAGCTATGTCTCTGTAACATAGCACTGTGTCTGGCACAGAGAAAGAGCTCCCTGTTTGTTGAAGTCCAAGAGTTCAAGCTTGGTAAAGGGGCAAAAAGAAAGCTTAGCATGAAAAAAAGCTCACCTCTACTTAAAAGTGCATGGAATGTGGTGAGGATGTGTACAATGTGACCCCTGATGGATGTGTTATGAAGAGGCTTTCTTAAGGAACATTCCTGCAGGCAACCAACTCAAACATGATCAAACTTGGGTGGGTTTAGACCTCTCTCTAGGGGTCCCTCAACTCTCAAGTCCACTGACTTGAGTTTTGAAAAGATTAAAAAAGAAAAAAAAAAAGGAAAAATGAGGAAGAGAAAATAAGTTATACTGGAAGTGGAAAGGGGCTACAAAAGTACAGTGAGGAGCAGGGAGGTTCAACTTTCAGGCTTCTGCTGTCCCATGGGCTTCAGGGATCACTAGGCCTTCCCTAGCACTTATCAGATAAATAGGCAAGCTGCAAAAGCTCCTCCGGAAGCTGGAGATAAAGAAGAATTCACTTAAGATGAGATGGCAGTAATTAGAATTGAACACCTTCCACACGGGAGTGAAGGAAATTTCTAGGAGGTCAGGCCAGAAGCCACGGTTTCCCTTGGGGGCTCATGCCTCCTTTGTTCTCACCTGGCTTCCTTTTCCCCACCTCCAGAAAATGTGTAAGAAGCACCAGCTTTCCCCATTCAACTACTGGGAGAATTCTCAGTTGGACTGAGGAGGAATGGAACTCTAGGAACAGGCAAGCCTCTACAAGGTCTCAGAAACAGTTCTCTGCAAAGAAGTAAAAAAAAAAAAAAAAAAAAAAAAAAAAAAAACAAACAAAAAAAACGAGCTAGCATCATGTTACCCCACTGGCCCCAGAGGCCCAGAGACTAACCCTCAAGAGTATGGGGTTAGGCTTTCAGCATCCCACTTGCTTCAAATTCATCCCAAGTTCCACTTCTAGCTTCTTTCTCAGGAAGCCAAGACTTCAGGAGACCCGGTCTGCTGTCCAGTCAGGCGGGAAAGGAGAAGAGATGCTTCTCTCATGGAGGAAGGGAATTAGATCCAAGCCTTCTGTTTCCTGGATCTTTTTCCTGTGGTCTCCGGGGACCCTGGTGTCCAAACTCTTAGATTCTCAAGGCACTCCCTTGGGCCTTGGGGCAGGATTCCCATTCTCTGCCTCTCCATCTCCCTGGAATTTTCCACTGCAGCTGCCTCCGCTCCCAGACACCCCTCCCTGGGCAAAATTCCCGGCTCCCTCCGCCTCCCCTTCCTAATCACACCTCATTCCCACCCCCAGCCCGGAGGCTCAGCCCACAGCCCGGCCCCTCTCCCCACACTGACCCTGGTGGTCCCAGTTAGGGAAATGGGAGGCCAGGCCTTATACAAGGGTAACTGGGAGGGTCCCAGCCTCTTTCCAGGGCGGGGAGAAAGCACAGTGGACCGGCTTGTCCCCTGTGGGGCTGGATTGGGGGGAGTGGCCCTCCTCAAATCCCCATATAAGGCAGGGCAAGTAGTTAGACTCCTGGATTGGCTGATTCAAATGAGCATTCCACCTGGCAACAGGGTTTCTATTGGCTCTCAGGAAAAATAGGAGGAAGGTGGATGGAGGTTGTCCGCGGCGGTGATTGGAGGGGGGGAAGGGAGTGGAGGTGACCGGAGTGGGGGGCGGTTACCAGGGCAACAGGGTAAGAGCCCAGCAGGGTGTCCGAGACGGCAGGCGGGGCTCGGAGGTAGAGTAGGGGAAGAGGAAAGGAGGGTGGGAGGGAGAGGAAAGAGACTGACAGGAGGGAGCCAGACAGGGAGACTGGGGGGGGGGGGGGTGGGGGTAAAGGAGAGGGGAGAGGGAGAGAAATGAAGCAGGAGAGTACGGAGATGGAAAGGGTCAGAGATTGCTAAAGACATCACGGAGTGAGTCAGAGAAACATTGAGATAGAGATGGAAAGATCTCAGAGAAAGATGTTCAGAGTCCAGCTAGGAGAAACCTGGGTGGGGCTCCAAGATTTTTGAGGAGATGGGGACTGAGAAACTGATGGGAAGAGTCAGAAAGAGAAATTGGGAGGTGTGCACACCATAGGGCCAAAAGAGGGTATATTTAAGCACTCAGATACCAAATGATGATGATTGATCAGAGTGTCTTTCTTATTAAGAAAATGAAAATGATAAAAAGGATGATAGGGCGCCTGGGTGGCTCAGTGGTTGAGCATGATCCTGAGGTCCTGGGATGGAGTCCCACATCAGGCTTCCTGTAGGGAGCCTGCTTCTCCCTCTGCCCATGTCTGCCTCTCTCTGTCTCTCTCATGAATAAATAAATAAATAAAAAATTTTAAGGACAGTGATATACAAATATGGGAGTGCACACACACCAAAGAGATCTTTTTCCAAACCCCAGTCTTCCACTCCCATCCACCTTCCTGTTAATACACCCAGCTCCTGAAACCCCTAAACTTCTCAAGATGATCCACAGATAACTGAGGATGAGTGGGATGGAGTGAGGTTGGAACTCCAGGCCTGAACCCCTTGCAAAGGAGGCAGATAGAATCCAGAAAGGCTGGGGAAGATGGCAGCAGAGGAAAGAGAAAAGCAAAGAGAGGGAAAATGTAGAAGATCAGTCAGGAACCTGAAGAGGAGTTGGGGGAAACCAGTGAAAGGTACAGGGCCAGGTGACAGACTCAGAGGACAGAGGAAGTTGGTATGGGAGAAGGGAGAACAAGGTCAGAGATGGAAGGGAGAAGAGACAACAGATGAACAAGAGATGTAAGGGACAAATGGTTGTGACAGAGGGGTCTGGGTACAGATGAATGAGCAGGTATGAGGAGAAAAAGAAAGACCAGGCAAAGATGAGTGAGATGAGATGGGCGAATAAGAGCGGTCCAGGATGGAGGAAGAAGGAAAGAGCCCGAAGGGCCTCTGACTTCTCCAGATCTCTCCGAAAGATCCAGGAAGGGAGGAACCCAGCAGGGTTCACCAAAGTCAGCCTCGGGCAGGACCGAGGGTGGGCTGCCCGCTTGGCCCTCCCATCCCCTCTCAGGGCCACCGAGAGAAAGGAGATGCAAGACGGGAGGGGAAAGCCAGCGTGATGTGGAAGAAGCTCCGCCACCCTCTTCCTCTTCTTTAAGCTTTTGGTTTCTCAGATACCTGCCCGGTCTTTCCATCTGCTTCTCCCACCCCATCCCTTGGCGAAATCTCAGGGTTTCTTGGGGGTGTGTGGGGGGGGTAGGGTCAGTAGGATTCTGGCCATCCCTCCAGTCCGCCCCCAAAAGACAGACTCCACTTTGGCAGGCGGTAGGTCGGGATTCGGAGAGGTCCCTCCCCGCAGGAACCCCACCCCTTCCCACCTCCTCGCCCCACTCCTTTCTCCGCGACCGTCAGTCTCTCCATCTCCCCCTCCTGGTCCTGTCCTCCCTCCCGCCTCTCGCGCGCTCCCTCCCCTCGCTTTCATCCTCCTATCCCCACCTCGCCAACCTCCGCTTTCATCCCCCTCCCCTCTCCTCTCCTCCCCGCTCCCGCCAGCCCCACCCCTGGGAAGCCCCTCCCGTCGGGCAGCGCCGCCTTTATAAGCGGGTTCCCTGCCCGGGGGCGGCAGCGGCTGGTCGGCGGCAGCTCTGCTGTGCGGGGGCGGCGAGCCGAGGACCGAGCGACCGCGGCCGGAGCGCGCCGGCCACCGCCCGCACCGCCCTTCCGCCCGCCCTCCGGACGGCCGCAGCCCTGCGGGTCTCCGCTCCAGACCCACCCCCGCCCCACCCCGCGCGCCTCTGCCGCCTCTTCCAGAGACCCAGCCTGCTGAGCGGCCGCCGCTGCCGCTGCCGCCGCCGCCGCCGCCACCGCGCCAGGTTCCGGCCGCGGCCCCCCTCCGCCGTCCAGGGCCCCTCCGTCCCGGCCCCGGGACCCCGGCTCCCCGCCAGCCCCGGCCCCGGCCCCGGCCCCGGCCCCGGCACCATGTCGGAGAAGAGCGTGGAGGCAGCGGCCGAGTTGAGCGCCAAGGTACGGGCGGGGACGGCGGCGGCCGGGACCCGGCGCGACCCCCGGGCTCCGCGCGGCCCCGGGCCCCACGCCGCCCCCGACGGCCCCACGCTGCCCCGGCGCCGGGTCCCGGCGGACCCTGCTCCGCCCTCCCCCCTCTCCCCTGCCCGGCGCTGCCTACCCCGCTCCGCGCGGCTCCCGCCAGCGCCCTCTAGCTTCCCGAGCGCCGCGCGCCGCGGCCCCGGCCTCGCCGCCCGGCCCGCGCCCGGCCCCCGCCGCCGTCCCCACCCCTCTCGGGCTCCGGCTCGGGCTCCGGCTGCGGCTCCGGCTCCGGCCCCGGCCCCGGCTCGCGCGCCTCTACCCCGTCCGCTTCCCGTCGGAGCGCGCCGCAGCTCACTTTGCCGCGCCCCTCCCCCGCCCGCCCTGTCCGCGCCCCGTGTCCCCGTCTCCCTTTCCATTCTGACCTCACCTTTCCTCTGCTAAGCGGTTTGAGATTCTCCAGAGTAAACAGGACTCTCCCGGGAGGCTGCTGCTCCCGGGCCCCTCCCCTCGAGGCCCGGCCGCCTCTCGCCTCTCGCCTCTCTCCTCGGACGGCCACTGCCTCTTTTCTCCTCTCCTTTCCTTCCGTTAGAACCATTTCTTCCCCCACTGGCCTTCAGCTCTTTTTTCTCTCCATAGCCCCCTACAGCCTCTCCCCTTCCTCCCACCCCCAACCACACACACTTAAAAGAGTCTTGGATTCCTAAAAATCGGAAGGGGGGGTGGAGCGGGAATAGCCTTCGAGAAAGCCGAAGCTCGCGTTGCATGGCACTGCATCGAGCCGTCCTTGCTCTCATCAGCTCCCTTCCCTGGCTCCATCCCTTTGCCCTTGCTTCTCTTCCAGCCTTCCTCTAATTTCCCTAGGGAACCTGCTGAGTGTCGCTTTGGGAAATTAATTCGGCCAGCGTTTGGGGGCTGGGAGCCCGACTTTGGGGGGGGGGTCGGTTGTTGAGGAGGTCACAGAGGTCTCCTAGAGGCCCCCCGAAATGTGAGTGGGGGTAACTAGTGGGATTAAAGGCAGTGGCAGAGGGGCTACGTGTGAGAGCTGACAAGGTGTGCGGTGTGGCCCTCCGATGGGCTGTGCAATGGCATGTGACTTCACTGAGTAGGTGTCTTTGTATGTCTGAAATCCAGCGAGTGTGTGGGACTGCCCGTGTCAGTTACATGTGTGCATGTGGAGACGTAGATGTTTCTGGAGCCATGTTGCTGCTTTGTGAGTACCGAGTGGCTCCACTGTGCTCTTGTGCTGTCTCAAGAGTGTGTGTCAGAATGCCCAAACACCCAGGCCATGTGTCTCGGGATCTCATGGGCGCTCCTCTGTAGCTGTGTGTGTGAATCGGTGTCAGCCTGTGGCAGTGTGTGTGCCTGTGTTGAGTAAATGAGGCCAGAGAGCTGCTTAGCACAAGACCTAGGTCACATACCCTCCTGGAAAAGGGATCATGGAAGGACAGTGACCAGAAGGACAGGACAGGACAGGGGAGGCGAGGGCCCGGCCCCTTGGACTTTGGTCTCTGGTAGCCTCCCTTCCCCCCATTCCCATAATTTCCCCTCCCTCCCTCCCTCTCTCTAGCAGCCCAGATGGGAAACTCAGGCCAGGGCAGCACAGACCTGGTGCTGGGGCCCCCAGAGAGAAGCTGACTAGCCCCCCTGGTTCTCCAGGCCCAGAATGCAGGGGAAAGCCCACCGGGTAGCAGAAATGCCATATCAACCATGTGGCAAAGAAATGAGGACAGGGAAGGGGCATGAGGAAACCTAGCTGTAGTGAGAGGGTCCTGTGTTCTGTGTTCCTCTTAAAGGAAAGAGGGAATCAAGTGTTCCTCCAGGTCAACCATTCTATAACCAACCCCTTGCCCAGAAAGGACACACCCTCCAGGGTGATCTATTCGCACCGAAAACTTCATCCACATGGTATCAGATACACAGAGTTGTACGCCAACACCAGATCAGATCACACAGGGACATCCACAGTTGATCTGGTGCCTGCCATGGGCTTTTGGGGTGGGGTGGGTGGGAAGAGGACTGGAATCTAAACTGGAAGGGCTGGTGTGATGTCCAGAGAGGAGGGACCCATGAGCATCTCCATCTGCCATGTCAGAATAGGACATCACAGGTGTGTCTGCTGGGCTCCTGGGGTGGAGAGGTGCAGTGGAGGGAAGGTCCTCCACACAGGTATCTGCTCCATCTGCATTCTCATCCCACCCCAGATACAGACCTTGTTTTCTCTATCTACAATGTCCAATACCCTCTCCCTTCCGTGTTTCCTTTATCCTCCTTTACCGATACCGCCCCTGGAGAGGGTTACTTCTACCCTTGTACCACACCAGTGTGCGCATGGCAGGGTCAGGGGAGAGGATGTAGGGAGGAAGAAACTACTGAACTGGTTTGGAGTAGATGTGCATCATGTTGGCGTTTTTGGCCAAGTAGGAGCCTGAGGAGTAGGGGGATCCACGGGCGGAGAAACAAAGGCATTTGAGGCTGAGGGGGAAGCTGGGAGGGATGCCCAGGAGAGTGAGTACTCAGGAAAAAGCCCCAGAGGTAGACAAAAGGCAGAGCAGGGCAGGCAGCGGGAGGGGACAGGCCAGGAAGGCGGGAGGGGACAGGCCAGGAAGGCGGAGGGACCTCAAGAGGGGGTGGGGCATCGGGGCGGCAGAGCAGATGGAGGGGATTTGCTTTGCTGAGCTGAACTCTTCAGCCCGTGAGGTTTTGGAGAACTTGGTGGGAGTGATGAAGAGTTACCTTGGCTGTCCATTCCTCTGTCTTCATCACTTTTGCTCCTCCCTTGAGTCTTGGGGAAGGTCCCAGCCCCTTTGTGGCCTTACGGGCCCTGGGGCCTCCGTTCTGCCTCTGGCCAACTCCTTCACTCCTCTAGGCTCACTGCTGAGGGAGAACGGGGCGAGGGAGGGAGATGGGGTGACGGGCCAGCTGCAGCTCGTTTGTGGTGCCAGGAAGGTGACCTCTTTCTCTCTTGCAGGACCTGAAGGAGAAAAAAGAGAAGGTGGAGGAGAAGGCAAGCCGGAAAGAGCGAAAGAAAGAAGTGGTGGAGGTGTGGAGGGGACCGGTGCGGGTGCGGGCGGGTGCTGGCGCTGGAGACTCGGAGCCCCTCTCCCACCTTCCACTTACCTGGGGGCGGGTCCTGCCTGGGCTCTGGCCCCGCCCACCCGCCCCGCCCCTCAGGAGGCCCTCCCCGTGCCCCCTGACCCCGCCTGACCCCGCTCCTTCTTCGGCTTCCCGCAGGAAGAGGAGAACGGAGCCGAGGAGGAAGAAGAAGAAACTGCCGAGGATGGAGAGGAGGAAGATGAAGGGGAAGAAGAAGGTGGAGAGGGGCGGGGGAGGCAGGGTGTAAGGGAAGAGTCAGGGTGGGTTTGAAGACCTGAAGCAGGGGGTCTGTGCCAGAGCTTCCTGCCCTTCCCCAATGACCCGTTTCTGGCTCCTCAGATGAGGAAGAAGAAGAAGATGACGACGAAGGGCCCGCGCTGAAGAGAGCTGCTGAAGAGGAGGTTTGGGCTGGGTTGTGGGGCCTGAGGGGCTGTCAGGGATGCAACAGGGGCTGGGAGCCCTTTGGACTTGGACCTGGATCCCTGTGGTGGGCGGGCTGGAGCAGGGCAGGGACAGAGGGAGGTCCTGCTCCCATTTTGCAGCTACCCCAACTCTCCCTCCACAGGATGAAGCGGATCCCAAGCGGCAGAAGACAGAAAATGGGGCATCGGCATGAGCCCCCCTGCAGTTGGGCTGGGGGTGGGAGGCCCCTCAAGGGCCTGGAGGTGGGAGTGGGAACAGACGAGTGCAGCCACTCTTCACCTGGCTCCTGGCTCTGGACACTGCACCAGAGCTGCCACCCTCTTTGCCCCCAGCCTTTCTCATGTCCGCCTCTCCAGACACTGCCCCTTCCATCCTTACTCTGCCATTGTTCCACCTCCCGACCTGCTCCATCTGAGCTCCCCAGCTGGTCCCTAATTGCTCCTTTCCCTGTCTTTACTCTCCTCCTCTCTCCCCATTCCCTCTGGTAGCCTCTTCCTCCTCACATCTGCATCCCAGCCTCATGTCCTGTCCATCCCTACCCTGCCTGATCCCTGGGTCTCCCTCAGATCCCCTCCTCTCAGACAGCGCCAGGCCGGGGTGGGGCCAGGGTTGGGGCCGAGCCCCACAGCTGCCCCCCTCCCCTCCCCTTTTTGTATAATTTAATAAAGAAACGGTCGCGCTTCTGTTTTTAACCTGTCTCCTCCTTTCCCGGGGCAGAGGGAGGAGGGTGGCTGACATCACATTCCATCAGGACCCTTTTCTTCTATAAAAAAAAAAACAGCTGTACCCTCCTACCACCCACCACTCAAGAAAACAAGATCAGCACTCCAGGGGTGGACACGGAGGGCACAGCTTCTTTGAGAACTAACTTCTTTCCTGGTTTTGGAGTCTTGTGAATGTACCTCCCCAACAGAACACACACACTTCCCTGGTAGCCCAAACCAGGTCTAGACACTGCTGAGCCCAGTGGAAAGCTACTAGCTCTGTTGTGCTGAACCAGGCAAAGAAGCAGCTTCAGAAACAGGAAGTCCCGCCCCTGAAGTGGGAGAGGGCTGGGAGGCCTGGGTCTCAGCCTCCTGGGACCAGAAGTGAGAGCTGTTGGGCGTCAGATAGATGTGTCCTCCACTTGGCACTGAGGAAGTGAGCACTTGGTCCGGCAGGGGAGAAGTCCAGGGCTCTTGTGGCTCCCAGGTGTGGTGCAAGTTCTTGGTGCCCTGTGTTCCACCTCTCTGGGCTGGGTTCCTCAGGCTGGGTGGGGTGGGGAGCTAGAGTTCCCCTCTGTCAGCCAGACTTCCTTCCCTGGTTCTGTCTCGGTTTTTCTTGAGTTTGCTCTCTGTTGCAGGATTTCTGCATTTCTCCATGTCACCCTTGCCCCGTTAGAGCAAAACCTCTTGATTGGGAGAAGCTGCTGAGTACACAGGGCTCTGAACTGGAGGAGGGAGTGTGTGTGACTCCTTGACCACACCATTCTTCAAGGGGACACCTGTAACACACAGGGTCAGGACTACAGTCACAGACAGACAGACATACACACCTTTTGGCTTCACTCTCCCTAACTGACCTTGGCCAATTAATTTTTGAGCCTGCCTCAGTTCCTTCATCTCTACAATGGGAGATGTTAGGTTTCATGAGTTACTGTATGTAAAGTGTCCGATACAGTCTCCACCTCTTATCGTCAGTAGTATATAGTGAAGGCTTCGATATCATGCAGCTTTTCTTTTCCTGGGACATGGGGTGCCCTTCCCCAGACCTACCCTCTTTTATGTCTGCATTATCCCCAAAACTGAGGGATGAGTAGGGAGGCAGGACTGATGCTAAGTGGAAGTCCTAAGAGGTTAAGGGATTTAGGGGGGAGATGAGTACCAAGGGAAGGGCTTTGCCAGGAAGAAAGTGGACTGGAGTGGCAGCTCCAATTTTAATTTTGGGACTGGAGTGGCAGCTTAGAGGTGGGTGAGCAGTAGGTCCAGGCAGAAATGGCTTGAAGAGAACCGCAGAAGGTCCCCAGAAAGAGGAATAAATAGTAGGGGGGGGAAGGGGGGGTCGGCGGGGACACCCAGGACTGAGGAAATAAACAAGGGGAGCGCCACCACAGAGATGGAGGGTAATGCTGCTGGGAATCAACCCCCTCAGACTTTCCACTGCGAAACGAAACCGTGAGCCCTGGGGTGTGTGTGTATGGGGGGGGGCAACGGGGAGGGGAAGTGGGGAAGGTGGAGGGAAGGCAGAAGGACAGGGGTGAGGGCCCTGGAAGCAACAGAACTGCCTCCCAGCTCTAGACAGCCACCTTGCCTCACTCTGCTCTCTACCACTGCCCTGCCCATTTGCTGGGACCTGCCCCCCCCCCCCCCCAACTCCTGCTGCCTGATCTGGCCAGCTTGCCTCTGGATTCCAGCCTCTGGTCATTGGTTCTTCCCTCCATCTCCAGGTCTCTGTCCTCGTCCCTCTTCTAGACTCCCTTCCTCCGCCCTATATCTTTGCAGAACTTTCTTTTGCCCATTGTCCCTCCCTTCTTTCTGACCTCTTCCCTTTGGGGGGCTCAGCGTGGCCCAGGCCTAAGGGGAGATGTGGGAGGTTCAGTTCCTGGTTCTGCTGCTTCTGCAACTGCTGTGGGTGGCTCCAGGTAAGATGCGGCTGACTCCCTGGGAGGGTTGCCCTCCAGATCCACGGGTGGGGTAGGGGTGGTCAGCAGGGATGCCTGGACCTCACAGATGCTCCAGTCCTTAGCCTGGGTGGATTCTTCTAATGCCTCGCTTGGGCATCTTTCTGCCCCCAAAGCCTCTCCTCTGTCCTACCGTTAGGTGGGGAAGGGGCAGAAACCCAAGGTCTTCCTCAGCCCTGATTATCGTTCAGGTAACTGAGGCTCCTCTACTCCTAAGTCTTTTGGTTCATGGCCCCTCCCCTTGGCCTCTTTTCTCCTCCCAGTGGCAGCTCCAGGGTCTGGGACAGAGGTCCAGGTGGTGTGGGCCCAGGAGGGGGCCCCCGTCCAGCTCCCCTGCAGCCCCACAATCCCTCTCCAGGATGTCAGCCTTCTGCGAAACGCAGGGGTCACTTGGTACCACCTACCAGAGAGGTACGCACCCAAACTTGGGCATCAGGACCCCCAAATCCAACAGCAATGGCATCCAGACTCCTAACCCCAGGCCCAGGCTAGCCCCCCTGTCTCCTCCCCTGAGCTGTCAGCCCCTCTGAGGCCAGCGGCGCGACCTCCCCCGCCAGCCGTCCTGCCTTTCCTCGGGAGACCGCCCCCCTCACACCCGCATCCCTTCTGCATCTGCCTCTCCGAGTGGATGGCGCGGGCCCAACCCGAGGGGAGACGGGGCTGGGGACGGTAGGCGGTCTAGGGATCGTCCTTCTGGGTGGGTTTCCGCATCCTCGAGGTGGGGTGGGCCCGGGGCCTCTTTCTCCTCGAAAGTCTCAGTCCCGTCCCTCTCTCCCGCGCAGTGGCCCGGCGGCCCCGGCGCTCAGCCTGCGGCCCGCCGCGCCCTCCGCCCGGGGCCCGGGGCCGCGCAGCTACGTGGTGCTGATGCGGGCTCCCGGCGGCCTGCGCAGCGGGCGGCCGCCCCTGCAGCCCCGCGTGCAGCTGGAAGAGCGCGGCCTCCAGCGCGGGGACTTCTCGCTGTGGCTGCGCCCGGCCCGACGCGCCGACGCCGGCGAGTACCGCGCGGCCGTGCACCTCCGGGACCGCTCCCTCGCCTGCCGCCTCCGTCTGCGCGTGGGCCAGGCCTCCAGTAGGTGGGGGCGGGCCGCAGGGAGCGGGGCTGGAGCTGGGCGCCGAGTTCCCCGTCGTCCCCCGAGGCAGGAAGGGCCGGGGCCTCCCAGTTCCCGCCCCGGAGAGCGGCCCCGGCCCCCAAGGGGAGCGGGAGGGGGTGGGGAGCGGAGTGGAAGCGCCCCCCGTCCCGAGAAGCACGTGCGTGTGGGGGAGGTCTCTGGAGAGACAGTCTCCCCGCCGAGCTCCCCTCCCCCACCCCCGCTGGGAGCGCCAGGGTGGAGGAGGGGAGGCACCCCTGGCCTGGGGGTGAGCGCTGGGCTGGAGTGACTCATTTCAGACCTCTGTAGCTCGGGGGGTGGGCTCAGTGGGGATCCTCCCGCGAGGCCTGGAGAAAGGGAAGGGGAGACCACGCCGAGTTACCTGGAGGCAGGGCATTCCTGAGCATCCATTTTAAGCACCTCCAGGTACCAGGCACTGGGCTCCAGTAAACGTTTGCGGGGAGGTCATCCGAGGAGGGTTGGGGGGGAGAAGACAAATCTACCGCTGGGGCAGGTTTCTAGCTTCGTTGACCTGCTGCGTTTGAGAAGTGTTTGCGGTGGGGCTAATCACATCTTCTTTATCCACGGGCAGTGACTGCCAGCCCCCCAGGGGCCCTCAGGATCTCCGACTGGGTCATTTTGAACTGCTCCTTCAGCCGCCCTGACCTGCCAGCCTCTGTTCACTGGTTCCGGGGCAGAGTCCCAGTCCCGGAGTCCCCCCATTACCACTTAGCTGGAAGCTTCCTCTTCCTGCCCCAAATCAGCCCCTCAGACTCTGGGCCATGGGGCTGCACCCTCACCTACAGAGATGGCTTCAATGTCTCCATCATGTACAACCTCACTGTTCTGGGTAACTCCCCCAGTCTGCCCCCACACCTGACCACAACCCCTTCCTGCCCCCTATCCTCTCCCCCTGACTTACAGGTCCCCAAACTAGGTCTCCAGTAGCTGGTGCCCACTGTGAATGCCCTGGCCCTTAACAGTCCTGGTCCAACTCGCTTTTCCCTCGCATTGCAAACTGTCATTTCACTCCCCCACTCCTGGCTTTTCCCTGGGCCATCCAGCCTCCCTGGGCAGCCTTTGGCCTCCTGCTGGCCCAGTCCACATGTGGGGGTGGGGTGTGTGTGTGAGCATCCTCCATTCATCCACCTGACTCTGCTCCCTTGTGCTCTTCAGAGCCAGACAATCTCCTTTGCTCTTTCTCCTCCCTTCCCTGCAACCCCAATGCTCAGCCTCTCTGTATCTCTCCCTCTCAGCTTCCACTTTGGCTTCTTCTTTTCCAGGTCTGGAGCCTTCAGGGCCTCTGACGGTGTACACCGGAGCAGGTTCCAGGGTGGGTCTACCCTGCCGCCTGCCTCCTGGGGTGGGGACCCAGTCTTTTCTTACTGCCAAGTGGACCCCTCCTGGGGGAGGCCCTGACCTCCTGGTGGCTGGAGACGATGGCAACTTTACCCTCCAACTGGAGGTAGTGAACCAGGCCCAGGCTGGGACCTACACCTGCCACATCCATCTGCAGGGGCAGCAGCTCAGTACCACCGTCACTTTGGCAGTCATCACAGGTCAGCCTCAAGTGGGAATGGAGTAGCTCCCCTCACAGGGGAGGGGGCATAGGGAAGGGAAGGCCAGCTGGGGAAACACCGGGCAAATTGCCTCAGGATGCTAGGCCACCAGGCACAAGTTGCAGAGGCTGCCCTGGTGGCCTCCTCTTTTCTCACCCCCACATATAAAAAACTGAAACTGAAAACCTCCCCTGAGTCACTAGGTGAACATTCCATTCTTCTCTGAGGGACTCCCCTGCTCTCAATTGGGAGGGGGGGCGTCTAAGATGTTACAAAGAGAGGTGGCAAAAAAAAAAAAAAAAGACAAAGAGAGGTGGCAGATAGTCGAGTGACTCAAACAAATATATCTCTAGAATCTTTGTCTACTTTGGGACCAGTGCTTGGGGGGAAAGTTGCAGGAAGTGGCCTGGATTTGGGAGGAGCTAATAAATCAGTCCCTTGGTCAGCAAATATTTACTGAGCGAGAGCTTTTTTTTTTTTTTTTAATAGTGTAAAACAAACACAGAAAAAAAAAAGAGAACAACCACCAAAAACTCAGAAAGTACATGTTGATTGATTGGTAACTATGAGCCACGACAGCTCAGCTGTGCCTGTAACACTCACCTAGCAACTAAACAGTAGCATCTCATAGTAGGTGCTTAATAATGTATATTGGGGGCAGCCCGGGTGGCGCAGCGGTTTAGCGCCGCCTGCAGCCCAGGGCGTGATCTGGAGACCCTGGATCGAGTTCCACGTCAGGCTCTGCATGGAGCCTGCTTCTCCTCTGCCTGTGTCTCTGCCTCTCTCTCTCTACATCTCTATGAATAAATAAATAAAATCTTAAAAAAAATAATGTATATTGGTTAAGCAAATAAATGAACATGCTAACAGGTCATATCTCTCCTGGGGGCCCATGCTAACTTTCTGCCTGCTCCAGGATATCTCTACCTAGACATCGTACCCACACCCCAGCCTCGCTCTGAATCCATCCTTTCCTCATACTGCATTCTCTTGCTGACTTAGCCACTCTCAGTAACTCCGTTTGCATCCCACTCCCCCTGTGGTTTCTTGTTAGTTTTCTAGACTCTGCACTGTAACAGGTGACCCCTGTTTTACAGGAAAGGAATTTCTTGAATCACACAGTTGGGAAGTGCCAGCCTCGAGGTCTGAGGCCAGGTGTCTGCATCACCAAATCCTCAAGTGCCTCCACCACTCAGCTTGGCTTAAGACCCTTCCCTGTGGGTGTCCTCCTACCCAACCTATCTCTCATGTACGGCTTTGAGGTGCTCTTGTCTGTAGATCAGTGGGTCAGTTCATTGTTCTCCGGACATCCAGAAAAGGGGGTAGAGTTCATTTGCAGGGCACTTAGAGACAGAGGGCATGATGTGAGCCAAGTCATGGAAGCAAAAAAAAAAAATTAAAAAAAGCCAGGTGTATGGGGGTGCCAACACACCTGACTGATGATATTGGGGTTTCTGAGCATTTGAGTAGAAAGTCATGTAAAAGAATCCAAGGTAGTATTTGTTATGTGATCCGTCCGGGGCCAATGTGAATTTGAACAGTCCCCATAGGCTGTAGAGAGCCTGGACAGCTTTTGAGTTGCAGAGTGATCTGCCCAGAGCTTTGTCTTGATAAGATTAATTTGGCCCTGACTCCCCCCTCACATGTCCTCCCCTCAGCCTCACCCAATCAGAGCCCAGGTGACTGCAGAGACCTAGGAGTTGAATCTATGGTTTCAAGTAAGGGGGTCGGCCCCCAAAGATCTCTTCCCTTTGATTTCCTCAGTGACTCCCAAATCCTCCGGGTTACCTGGCAACCTGAGAAAACTGCTTTGTGAGGTGACCCCAGCGTCTGGACAAGAGCGCTTTGTGTGGAGCCCTTTGGATAAGCAGTCTTGGCGAGGTTCCCCAGGACCCTGTCTGGAGATGCAGGAGACCAGACTCCTTTCCCAGCCCTGGCAGTGCCACGTGTACCAGGCGGAGAGGCTTCTCGGCACAGCGGTGTACCTCATTGACCCTGCTGGCCCAGGTCTGAGACCCCATGACACCACAGCTCCAGACCAGCCCTCTTGATCCCACTTTCCCGACAACCCCTTCCCCACCACCACATTCCAGATCTTTTCTTTCTAACTTCCGGGTCTTCTCTGGGCCTGAACCCACTTCTGCCATTAATTAGTTAACGACCCTGGATAAGTCCCTAAACTCTGGGCCTCATTGTACCTGTAATGGATGAGGGTGTGGCAAGATAGCCTTTCGGCTATGACCTTGTGCCTAATGATATTCTTCTATAGGTGCCCAGCGCTCTGGGAGGGCCCAAGGTGTCCTGAAAACAGGCCATCTCTCTCTCCTTCTCATCCTTGGTATCCTCTTTCTCCTCCTTTTGATGACTGGAGCCTTCGGCTTTCAACTTTGGAGAAGACAGGTAAGTGGGCAAGGGGGAACCCCCCATCCCTAACTGGCCACTGGCTTCCCCTCTCTTCAGGTGTCTGAGTGCCACCTGGCATCCCTTAGAGGAGATGACCCAGGTGGACTCTTCATCTTGCCTTCAGAGCCCTGTCTTCATGAGTCTCTCCAGGGACTCTGGAGTCTCCAGGACTCTGAAGGACCTAAGGGAGGCTTGAAGGTGCTGAGAAAGGCCTGGGACCAGATGGGGTGGGCTGGGGGCTGAGAGAGAAGAGCCGCACTCTGCACTCTGCACTCCCTTTGTTCCTTATTCTCTTTCTCTTCATCCTTTTCCCCACCCACCCTCCCTGTCTTCCCGCAGTGGCGGCCAAGAAGATTCTCTGCCTTGGAGCTTGGGACTCACCCACCTCAGGCTCAGAGCAAGATAGGTGAGCTGGAGCAAGAGCCAGAGCTGGAGCTGGAGCCGGAGCCGGAGCTGGAGCCGGAGCCCGAGCCTGAGGAGCTCTGACCTGGAGCTGAGGCAGCCGGCAGATCTGCATAACTCTGTCCAAATAAACTCCCCATCAGCAGCAAGCCGCGTCTGGCTCCTTCTTGTCCAGTACAGGTTCTTGTCTCTGCCCCGCCTCTGGGGGCTCCCTGCTTCCACCTCAGCCTTCCGACCTACTTTCCCCAGCCAGTCTCTCTTATCTTCATCTTTTCTGTTCCTGGCCTCTTCGTGATTCTTTCTGTCTGGTCTTTCTCCTGCTTCTCTCTCTCTCTCTCCCGGCTAGTCGTTTCTCTGAAGCTCCCAAAGCCCTGTCTACTTACCTCTACAGCTCTCATCTGGGTCCTTCGTCATATTATGCTGGCTGCCCTGGTTTCTTTTGTATTTTTGTTTCCCTGGCCCACCCCACTCCACACTTGGCTGCATCTCACATTGTCCTTGGCCCTTTTGGTGCAGCGCACGCGCGCAGACACAGACACACACACACACACACACACACACACACACACGGAGGAGCCCTGCCTGTCACGTCCTCCAGGGGATCAGGTCTTGTAACCTTTCTGGGCAGCTGGCTGAGGTTCCTGCTTGCCTCCGCCCCACCCCCATGTTCCTTGGCTCTGGGCAACCTGTCTGGTCCCAGGCATGAGAACACACTGCCACCCAGTGGTCCCTGATTGTCATACCATGGGAGGTCACTGGGCTGGCTGGGGCAGGCTGGAGGAGATTAACAGTGTAGTGGTCTAGACAGGCACAGATCCCTGCGTGCCCACATCACCTTTGCGGTGTTCACTTTCTATGGTTTGCGTATGAGTGTGCACCAAGGAGCGGTCACACACCCAGTGGACCATCCAGGAGAGGGGCTGAGCAGTGCCTGCCTCAGGACACATAGCCCTAGTCTTGGCAAGGTTATGATCCGAGTCTGACAAAGGGGAGTGCAGTGAACAAAGGCCCCACGTGGGAAGAAAAATGGCCAGTAAGACAGCTGGCCATGGCGCAGCTCTGGGAATCCAGAGACCTGGCTTCTGGTTCTATCTCTGCTGATGTGACTAGAGCTGATCTCCTCTGCCTCAGTTTCCTCCTATTAAATGGAATAATGATAAAGACCCATTAAAATGGGTTGCTCTATCGGATGGTAAAAGGGCTTTGAAAACTGAGGTGCTCCATGTATGTGATGTGCTTTTCTGATGACCCATTTATGAAGGAGGAAGCCAGTCCTTCTGGTCATGCCAGGAAGGATACAAAAGACCCACAAGCCCACCTTCCTCTTTGTCTGTCTCCCTCTTGGAGAGAACATTCACCTGAGCCAGGCGGACTGTCCTTTAGCAGAACACACACACAGTCTTGGCCTCCGGGGACCCCCCGCCTCAGAGATCTAGACCTCCATGTGCAATAATGCATGGGGCTCTGGACTCAGCCACAGACAGTTCTGCTGGGGAATTTTAGGAAAAAAATATTGAAAGGGAATGGGAGTGACCTGCAGGAGTGGGAGGCACGTGTTGGCACATACCCACAGTGTGGCACACACCCTACTGGATATCCCACTGAGCCTGGGCTCCATGTGCACAGTGACACGAACCATGAGGCTGAAGATATATCCTTGTGGAGCCACAGTGGCCAGAGACCTGGGGACAGAGAACACTTGGGGACAGAGGGTTGGATACCTTGGTTCTGGGCAGAGACTTAGAGGGAGAGGGGCACCCTCTGAAGCCTGAATAATAATGAACCACTAAAAGCAATCTGAGGTTCTGAGCCTTAGGGTGGTGGTAACCTCTGAGCCTTGTCACAGTTAGAGAAACAGTGTAGGCTCTGGCACTCACCAGAGATAATCACACTGTCAGCTGAAGTCCTGAAGTTCTTTTGAGTAGCCTCAAAACCATCATCCCCACCCTTTGCTGTGGGCTGGGGGTAGCTGCTGAGAAGACTCCTCAAATCTGCCCTGTGACCCTGTTCTCCATAGCTGTGGTGGAAGCCCCCCTGTTTTAATGGAGCAGGGGTTTTCTGGAAAGTTCTGTGGGTGGCAATTTTCCTCTCTACTGGGTAACATCCTATGCCCTTTGGGCTTATGAGAGTAGTCATCAAAGATTCACCATCACCTATATGGGGACTTCCCCATGCTCCTGAATGAAGGGGACAGGGAGGGGACAGAGGCAGAATGAAAGGCCACCTGGTTCCTCTACCCACTCAGGAAGAGAAGAGCAAAGAAGGATAGAAATAAGAGGGGACATGGGGCTCATGCATACAGGGCTTCTTTTATTCATTCATTTTTTTTAAGATTTTATTTATTTATTCATGAGAGACACAGAGGGAGAGGGAGAGGCACAGACAGAGGGAGAAGCAGGCTCCCCATGGGGATCCCAAAGCAAGATTCGATCTCACAACCTCAGAATCACAACCTGAGCCAACGGCATATGTTCAACTACTGAGCCATCCAGGTGTCCTCCTTTTATTCATTCTTACCTCTTTCTCTGTGGGATTTCTCCTAGGAGTGACACATTCCTGTTCCTTCCCAAGCACCGTTCCCCAAAACCCCACTCCCCATCCAGCAAAAGAGAGTACTTTTGCTGTCCTCTTAAGGACCCCCAGGGAGCTAGATGAATTCATCTTGCATCTCCAAGTTCATTGGCAAACCAGTGTTCCAGGTTGGAGTTTTGAAGGGGAAGGGGCATTAAGGAGGCTGGGAGCTCAGGCCTTTACTGGGGGCCAGGGTGGGAGATCATCTTAAACACTTGTTAAAAAAAGGAAGCAGGGGATGTCTGGGTGGCTCCGTGGTTTAGTGTCTGCCTTTGGCTCAGGGTGTGATCCTGAAGTTCAGGGATCAAGTCCCACATCAGGTTCCCCATGGGGAGCCTGCTTCTCTCTCTGCCTATACCTCTGCCTCTCTCTGTGTCTTTCATGAATAAATAAAATCTTTAAAATAGAAAAAAAGAAGGAGGGCAGCCCCGGTGGCGCAGCGGTTTAGCGCTGCCTGCAGCCTGGGGTGTGATCCTGGGGTCCCGGGATCGAGTCCCACATCGGGCTCCCTGCATGGAGCCTGCTTCTCCCTCTGCCTGTGTCTCTGCCTCTCTCTTCGCTCTCTCTGAATGAATAAATAAATAAATCTTTTAAAAAAAAAAAACATTTAAAAAAAAAAGAAAAAAAGAAGGAAGCAAAAAAAGGGGGGGAAGAGACCTACCTATTTGTTACTACATAACATAGTTGCCACATAACAAGTCATCCCCAAAGTAAGTAATTTAAAACAATAAACATATGATCTCACACAGTCAGGAAGAGCAGCTTCGCTGAATCATTCTGGTACAGGATCTTTTGTGAAACTGCTAAGATGTGGGTCAGGGCTGTGGTCATCTAACGGCTTGGCCAGGATGGAGGATCTGTTTCCAAAACGGTGGCTGCTGGCCAGAGGCCATAGTTCCTTCCAGAGTGGGCCTCTTCCTATGGCTGCTCACTACATGGCAACTCACTTCCTCAGAGGGAGAGGGTGGCCATGAAAAAAATACCATATCTTTATAATCTAATCTAGAAAGTGATATACCTCACTTCTGCCCTATTCTATTGGTCACACAGACTGATGCTGGTACAATAAATAGGAGGCGACAACATACAGGTGTGAATTAGAAATAGTAGGAATCATTGCGGGCCATCTTGCTTATGATAGCCTGGCTATCATGGGGGAACAGTGCCTATAAAGAGAGATAGGCCGAATGAGGAGAGGGAGCATCTCTGAGTTCCTCCATCCCTAGCCTTGGGCCTGACAGCTTCCTCCACTGTCTACTGTCCAGAAGTTCTAGAGGCCAAACGAGGTCCAGAGCCTTGCCAAGACAAATGTGTCAGGCAAGAGGCCATACTGTGCTCATTCAGACCCATGGTCACATTTGCCAGTGTCTCCCCTAAACTTTGATTTGGTCTCTCATTTCCCTGCCCAGGGCAGGTGCAGAAATTTCCCAGCCCACCTCCCCAACCAGGCAAGAAGTATTAGGGTTCAGGCCTGAGGTCCTGCTCTTGCCACCCACCCCTCTCTAAAGGAGGTGAGCAAAGAGCTTAGGGGTTCCTGCTCAGGCCCACCCCCAGTTGGAGTTAGCCCTTTGAAGGGAATGGAGTTGGGGTGGGGATGGCTTCTAGCTGCTCCACTCTCGCTGACAGTTTCTCTAAGGGCTGCAGGTGCCAGCTGGCTGAGTCCAAGCCTAGCTCTGAAATTTGCCCGCTCAAACCTCCCACAGGATGTGGGAGGCCCAGGAGCCTTCCCCAGAGTTGCCAAACATGATCATGGAACTAGGGACAATATGGCTGGGGTAGAGGTGGGTCAGCCCTCCAAGACTCTGCTTCCCAAAGAATGGCCCCTGTCACCCTTCCCCCACACCCCCATCCCTAGCCCTGCCCCCACCCCCTTTGCAGAGGGTGTCAATGCAGCTGCAGATGTTTCTGGTAAGGAGGCCACCACAAGACTGCACCTGGGGCTTCCAACTCTCTACTCCACGGGCTGTCCTACCCCTTCTCCAGCAGCCTGGTTCCTGACACTCCATCAGCAGGTAACCCTGGTAGATGGGCTTCACTCAACTCTCCACCCTTTTCCCACCTTAGGCTCCCTCCCCTCCTCCAGCCTGGAGACAGAATCCACTCAGCAAATAATAGCTCTCCACCAGGAAGCAGGAGACTTCTGGAAATCCCCATACTCCATGCTTACAGGCCTATGATGGATCAGACAGCTTCACTTCAGTTTTTTCTTCTGTAAAGGAGGCAGGGGTGGGGGTGGGGCATAGTAATACCTATGAAAAAGTTCCATGTGCTAATGTATGTGAAAGTGCTTGGAAAGTAGAAAAATCACTCAGTAGATGTAAGGGATTACAGTAGTCAGAAGCCCCAGACATGCTTGTCAGCCTCATATCCCTCCATCACTGTGGGAGAAGACTTCTCTTAGCCATCAGTCTGGCCTTTCTTTTTTCCCTTTTTGTAAAAGGTTTATTTATTCATTTATTTATTTTTAAGCAATCTCTCCACCTAACACGGGGCTCAAACTCATGCCCCTAGGATCCAGAGTTGCATGCTCTCCCGACTGAGCCAGCCAGGCATACCCCTCCCCACCATCTTGGTCTTTCTGAATGCAGAATAGAGATAGTGGAGTGAAGGGGACCATCAAGGGCTGGGGCCCCAGCAGGTAAGTTGGAATCCCAGTTCCACCAATTATAGTTACCAGCTCTGACTGTTAGCAATTTTCTTCAACTCTTTGAGGCTTAGTTTCCTCCTCTGTGTGATCTGAAGAAAAATACTTATGCCCAGTCAATGTCCTGAGAATTAAATCAAATACACAGCCGTACAAATCTCATAGCAGTCCTGTTAACAGAAACTTCCTCTTTCCTCCTGTTGTCTTTTCCTGTTTGGAAATCAGAGGAAAATCCAGTTTCTTGGGGCCTGTTAACTGCCGAGAATACATCTTCATAGGCACTCAAAGTCACAGACCCAAGGGCTAGAAGTCCTCACACATTCCATCTGGTCCACTGCTTGCAAATTGGTGGCCCTAAGCTAGATCCAGCCCTTTGCTTTGTTTGACTCTCTCAGGGTTGGAACAACAGGAAATTAGTTGCTAACATTAAAGTTAGGGGATGTCGGGCAGCGGTTTAGCACTGCCTTCAGCCCAGGGCCTGATCCTGGAGACTTGGGATCGAGTTCCACGTCGGGCTCCCTGCGTGGAGCCTGCTTCTCCCTCTGCCTGTGTCTCTGCATCTCTCTCTCTCATGAATAAATAAAATCTTAAAAAAAAAAATTAGGGGATATCATATACAAGTTTGGTTTTCCACCTTCCCTTGAAAGTTTGGCAGACCTGGAAGGCAAGTCTGCGTTCACATTCTGGTGCGACCTCTCCTATCAACTCAGCTGGAGCTGTGTGGTCAGTGGCTGCCCTCATTACATGAGACATTTGATTTTGCGATCATTGCTTTCCTTTCATTCATTCAAAGAGTATTCAACAGTGGGGCTGGGGGAGGATGATGGGCAGTCTAAAGGGTGCAGAGCTTTAGTTGGGGAAGATGAAAAAGTCCTGGAGATGGATGGTGGTAATGGCTGCCTAATAACATGAATGTACTTAAGGCCACAGAACTGTAGACTTAAGAGTGGTTAAAATGGTAAATTTTACAGTATGCATATTTTACCACAACAAATTTTTATTAAAGATTTTATTTATTTATTTATTTATTTATTTATTTATTTATTTGAGAGAGAGAAGGAGAACAAGAGTAGGGGGAGGGGCAGAGAGACAAGCAGACTCCCTGCAGAGCAGGGACCACCCCACTCTCATGTGGGGCTCCATCCCAGGACCCTGAGATCATGACCTGAGCCAAAATCAAGAGTTGGACATTAAACAGACTGAGTGGGATCCCTGGGTGGCGCAGCGGTTTGGCGCCTGCCTTTGGCCCAGGGCTCGATCCTGGAGACCCGGGATCGAATCCCACATCGGGCTCTCAGTGCATGGAGCCTGCTTCTCCCTCTGCCTGTGTCTCTGCCTCTCTCTCTGTGACTATCATAAATAAATAAATTAAAAAAAAAACCAGACTGAGTCACCCAGGCACCCCTCAATATTTTTTTTTTTTTTTTTTTTTTATTTATGATAGTCACAGAGAGAGAGAGAGGCAGAGACACAGGCAGAGGGAGAAGCAGGCTCCATGCACCAGGAGCCCGACGTGGGATTCGATCCCGGGTCTCCAGGATCGCGCCCTGGGACAAAGGCAGGCGCCAAACCGCTGCGCCACCCAGGGATCCCCCCTCAATATTTTTAATAAAAGATTCAATACTAAGGGTTTACCAGGCCCAAGGCACTCTGCTGGTTGCTAAGTAAGGACCCAGCTAAGACATGGTCACCACTCAACTCTGCTAAAAAAGCACTAAACAACAATTTCATAATTATTACACTTGGACCAGTGCTTGCAAGGGAGAGGAAGTACACAGTACTGGGAGATCCTACCTTATTAAAGGAGCCTTGTTTCAACTGAGGAGCTTGAGAGGAGGGGTCATGTGCAGAGGATAGCCAAGCAACAAGATCCAGACACACAAATCCTGCCGAGGCATGTGGCAAGGTGCTCCCTCACCTCCCTTGCCTCTGAAGCACCTGCCTCCAGACTTCTTTCAGGTAAGAAATCAGCAGTCTCAGTTAAGCCTCTATTAGTTGAATTTTCTTTCACTGGTAGCAGAGCCCACTGCTCCCTGTTACACACTTCCCAGGGAAGCCTTTCTTGATCTTCTAGTTGAAATAAGGCTCTCTATAATAAGATCCCCAGCCCTCTGGACTTCTCTTTTGTAGCACATGACTAATTGTGATGGTATTAATTGTTCAGTGTCGATGACACAAGCTGGAGTTGTGACCATGTCTGGCTTACTTATTACATCTCCAGCACCCACAGAGTGGCTTGGGTCTGGAAGACACTTGCATAGGGGCACCTGGCTGGCTCAGTCAGTAGAGCCTGCGACTCTTGATCTTGGGGTTATGGGTCTGAGCCCCACATTGGTTGTAGAAATTACTTAAAAATAAAATCTTAAAAAAATAATAATAAAATAAAATAAAATAAAATAAAATAAAATCTTAAAAAAAAAAAAAAAAAAGGGATCCCTGGTGGCTCAGTGGTTTGGTGCCTGCTTTTGGCCCAGGGCGCAATCCTGGAGTCCCAGGACCAAGTTCCGCGTCGGGCTCCCAGCACGGAGCCTGCTTCTCCCTCCTCCTGTGTCTCTGCCTCTCTCTCTCTCTCTCTCTCTCTCTCTCTATGTCTATCATAAATAAATAAATAAGTAAATAAGTAAATAAATAAATAAATAAATAAATCTTTTTAAAAAGTAAAATAAAATCTTAAAAAAAAACCAACTTGGGATCCCTGGGTGGCGCAGCGGTTTGGCGCCTGCCTTTGGCCCAGGGCGCGATCCTGGAGACCCGGGATTGAATCCCACGTCAGGCTCCGGGTGCATGGAGACTGCTTCTCCCTCTGCCTATGTCTCTGCCTCTCTCTCTCTCTGTGTGTGACTATCATAAAAAAAAATAAAATAAAATAAAAAATAAAAACTTCCTCCTCTTAAAAAAAAAAAAAAACAACTTGTTGAATATATGAATGAATGGGCAGACTGGATTAGATCAGAGGTTAGATACTTAAATGCCCATTAGGATCTGCAAGGTAATGCAAACAAGAAAAGCAGGCTGGCTATAAATAAGCCTGCAGGAAGGAGATACAGCCTGTGGAGGACACATACCCATCCTGTAGGGACAGTCCTTAGAGGTTGCACAGAACACTTGCACTTACATCCTTTAACCAAAATTAAGTCATTTAACTATATCCAGTTGTAAGGGAGACTGGGATTCAGTATACATTAAATCTGGGCAGCCATGAGCTCAGCTAAAAAGGTAGGGTTCTATTATAAAGAAAGAAAGAGACAACATTTGGGGGACAACCAAAAGTTTGTGCAGAGAAATAGAGAAGATCTGAAGAATGAACAAAAATGTCCTAGATCAGTGGCTCTAACAGTGTGACCCGCAGTGTGTGTGTGTGTGTGTGTGTGTGTGTGTGTGTGTGTGAGGTGGTTCCTGAGACCCTTTCAGGGAGATCTTGAGGTCAAGCTACTTGCATAAAAATAATAAGACATTATTGGCTTTTGTCACTATGTTGACATTGCAATGATGTTGCAAAAGCAATCTGGGTTAGACTGCTGCCTTAGCATAAATCAAGGCAGCAGAGCCAAACTGTGCTGTAGTCATTTTGTTCTTCAACTGCCAGGCACTTGCAGTAAAAAAAAGAATAAAAATATTAATGCCACTTTCACTTAAGAATGCCTTTGATGAAGCAGTAAATATTAATGTTATTAAATCTCAAATCTTGAGTACACTGTGCTATAAAATGAGAAGTAGCATGACTGCCTTTCTGCTGCAAATGAATCACAATGTTGTCTCAAATAGAAACACCTGCATTAATTGTTGGGCATTGCAAGCTCAACTAGCCACTTTTTTCATAGCAGGGAAAGGTTATGGTCACATGGGCACATTTAAATGAGCACTTGGGCTGCTGGTGCAGGATGGCCTAGAGGACAACAGAATGGGGAGGCCAGGAGACCAGTGAGGAGGCAGGGGCTGTCGCCCAGGCACAGGATGGGGATGGCATTTGGGGTTAGAATGGATGGAACAGTGGTAGTTGGGCAGAGTGACTCGGATAGACATCTAAGAGAGTTTGAAGGTAACATCCACAGGAAATGGCGAATAAACACATGCAAGGAGTTGGGTGAAGGAGTCAGAGATTACACCCAGTTTATTTGGCATGAGCAGCTGGGAGGTGCCAAAGCCTTCGCTAAGTGGGGGACTTGTAGAAGTAGGTCTGGAGGGTAGTGGTAAGTAGATGATACGTGTAGTTTGGGGCATGTTGGGTTTGCTACGTGTGGTGAGAATCCAAAAGGAGATGTCTGATGAGCAGATGGATCTACACATCTGGAGCTCAAGAGAGACATGGGCTGGAGAAACACTTGAGGCCTGGCCAGACAGGAAGGTCCAGAGGAAAAGGGTCTGGTCCATGGTCACTCTGGGGGTCAGTCCTCAGGTCTCAGGTAACTGCCCAGACCCTCTCTGCCACACGGGGCCAGCTGGAATGCCTTCTTCGGTGCCTCCTTGCTGAACAAATGCCCTCAGGACTCTGGAGCAAGGGGATGTTTGGGGCTTACCACGAGTGTCCTCATGTGCCCTCTACTTCCTTTCTACTTCTTCCACTGAAATCCAGACCAGCTTGCAAGTATCATTGAGGCCATCTTTTTTCTTGTTACACAACAAGAAATGCTGTGACACTCTATTCTCCAGCCTGGTTCTGCTCAACTTTTTCCTTTGACTTTGGCATTTTCACTTTGACATCTTCCCCAAGAGGCAGGGGGTGGGCACCCCAGCCCCAGATGGTGACACTGGGGGCTGGCCCAGGCCTGGGGTGTGGAGGAGCCTTGCTGCCAGGCTTCCTGTCTCTTCGTTTACATACATCTCTGCAGAAGTAACAAGCGTTCTTCCCCGTGCGCTCCTAGCCTTCACATAGACACACCTGCGTGAGAAGCAGAGGGGAGGAAAGACACAGGCCCAGAGGTAAGACGGACAGACTCAGCTTCATTCCTTTCCATGGGTCTGGGAAGGGGAGGAGAATGCGGCAGCAGATGTGGTGAAATGTTCTGGACTCCCAGTTTTCTGCCCACAATTCTGGCCACCTTGTCTTGTATTTCACACTGGATCTGTGAGTTTCAAGAGGCTGGGGATTATGGAAAATTTCTCTCTGCATCCCCCTGTGCATATCCCTTTAGTGCTTGGAGCAGACGGTGCTCCTCAGAGAGGTGTTGAGCTGGATTACAAGATCAGAGAAGGCACAGAGACTTTAGGCCATCTTGGGCTGAGAAAGGCCATGGGAGGCAACTAGTCAAGGGGCAGTGGACGATATGAAGATAGGAAGAGGGGAAAGAAGGAGAAAAGACGGAAGAAAGGGTAGGAAATGAATAGAAAGAATAAATACACATTAAGGAGAAAGGATGCCTATAAAAAAATGAAAAAGGGAAACAAAGGAAAAGCAATAAAATGAGAAAGAAGTGAAATCTAGTCTAGAAGCAATTCTCCTCAAATCAATTTTCCCAGTGATGCAATTGCCAGAAATTTATACCAGAAATCATACTTGTTTGCAGTATTTCAAAAGCCCTATGGTTGAGGTAGCCTCCTTTAACTATCTTTTCTGTTAACACGTATTTCTACATTTTTTTTTTTTTACTCTTGGGCATTTTTTGTGATTTTTGAATAATATGTCTAAGGGCCCTCCTGTTTTAATGAGCTTTAAAATGATTAACGCAATTCTCAAAAAGGGTTGAAACTGAGCTCTTAGGTATGCAATACTATACAAGTGATAGATACATATTCTTTAGGTAAATATGTCATTAGAAAAAGGGGTTCTAAGGCATTAGTTTTAGATGTCTCAGCTGTTCTAGAAAAGGAGGCTAGGTGGTTTAGAAAAGGATTTGCAGGCCCGTCTTGGGCTTGGTGGGATGTAGGGGATCCAGGAGGTGGTACCCCTCAAGATGGGACACCCTGTACAACTCTAACTTCCCACCTCCAGGCTTTTTGTCCTTTCCCCTTTCCTAAGACCTCCGTGGCTTTGCTGTGCTACCCCACAGGTGTCCTCTGCCTTCCCTTCTAGACATATTCTGGAAGAAGGACCTTTTTGGTACCGGTGGATTCTTCAAAATAGAAAGGCCCCATTATTGCTAATTCAAACATTTCCCTTTGGGTGGAATAGCTCTTCCTGAAAGTCCCGTTGTTGGACAAAATTTTAGGGGCATAAGGCTAAGAGTAGAACCTGATGAGGGAGGTGACTCCGTTTCATATTTTGACAAATAATTTCTTGGGCTGTGTTAGAGTCTGTGGGCTCACACAAAATGGCCGCCATCTTAACCTCAGATGGAGGACTTCCCAGAGGTCAGGGTCAGAGAGAACACCCAATAAGATTTTGGTCTTTCAGTTAGGGGACACGTATACAAAAGAGTTCTACCTTGAAATAAGAATTCCCCCTCATCAACTGGTTCTAGGCAGAAGACTTGTAGCATCTTAGGCCTTGATCCTGGCCATAATGGTGACATGGGGAGTTCAGCAGACCAAGGGCCTTGCACATTTTGGACACTCAGTAAATGTTAAATAAAATAAATTTGAGGAGGGTGGGCAATGGAAGGGGACAGATGGGGGCCTGAGTTTGGAGGGCTCTTCGGTTGAGCTCTGTTCCACACCTTTTGGGGGACCTAGGGGAAGGAAGGAGGGCATGGCTCCCCCACCCACGTGGGCGTCTGAGGCAAAGGAGAGGATGGCGGAGGTTGTAGCCACTGAACCACAAGGGTCCCTTAGAGGGTCATGGTCTCTAGGAAGTTTAAATGAAGCCAATGAGCAGTAGAGAGGGTGTATGTGGTGGTGGGGGGGCACATCCCGTGGCGAGGCTTGAGGGGCTGCCTGGGGGCTCTGGGGAGAAGATGAAAGTGTCTATGGGACCACAGACTGTTTCTGTGGTGGGGCTGTGCCCTCTTCCTCTCCCCAGTCTCGCTCCTCATCCCACCTGGGAGGCCAGGGCCAGGGCAACAGGAATTTCAAAAGCTCTGAGAGTTTGCCAGTGTGTTGCCATTTTGCTCTCATAGTTCTCTCATTCTCTTTTGAGCTCTCTTGTGGTCTCTTGCTCTGGGGCTGTGTCTTGCCTCTCAGAATGTCTTCACCTCTTTCTCTCTGACTATCCGGTTTGTACTATCCTGGGCTTGGCGTGGGGTCAGGGCTCGTGTGAAGTGTAGCTGTGGCTTTAATGAGCTGCTCTGGGTCTCTCCGGCCCATCCTTCCTCATCCTCCTTTGGGGCCTCTGTGTGTTTCTTGGAATATGTCCTTTTCCCTTGGTCCACCCTGCGGACATCTCCCTTGCACCCACCTTCGGCTCCAGGCTGTGCTCTGCAGGCTCCCTTCACATCAAAGCTTGTTGAAAGCTGGCATTCCTGCCAGAAGCCTGGATGCCTATTTACTGGCAAGAAGGGGCTAGAGCTTAGTGGCAGCTGGAGGTGGAGATGAAAAAGAGGGAGAGGCCAGGGGCACTCTAGGCAAGATTGACAGAGCCAGAATTGGGTCCTGGCATGTGGGACCAAGAGGAAGAGAGCTACAGATGTGGGGAGTTGAAGACAGGATACAGAAATGCCCAGATGTGAGCAGAGAAATAAGAAGAGAGAGAGAAAGAGAGAGAGAGAGAGAGTGATGCCAGGACCTGGGGGACCAGCAAGCCCTCCCAGCCCCTCTCAAGGGGCTATGGTGTACAGGATGCTATTGTACTGGGGCACAGTGCCTCTGGGGAGGATGAGGATGTGGGAATCAAAAGCCTGCTCTCTGGGGCGGCAGCGGAAGCCCAAGTCATCAAAGCAAGCAGCAGATGGAAACCCATAGCCTCCTCCACCTAGCTGAACCCTGGGTAAGTTGGAGCAGTACAAGGAGCTGGAGGTGG
Organism: Canis lupus dingo; assembly: GCF_003254725.2. Taxonomy (NCBI): domain Eukaryota; kingdom Metazoa; phylum Chordata; class Mammalia; order Carnivora; family Canidae; genus Canis; species Canis lupus. Next base: position 38,469,444 of record NC_064269.1, on the reverse strand, counting down.
GGAAGTAGCCCTCTGGCACAGACCACAGGATCATGGCGTGAAGAAGAAGGAAATGACCACCATTTGGGGAAGGGTCAAGAATGTTCCTAGCCTTCTCCAGGCATTCATGCAGAATTTGGACACCAGGGAAGGGATATTCCAAATGGAGACTCCTTTACTCTCTGCTCACTAAGAACACAGTGAGTTGTGATAGGGGGACAGCGGAAGCCACTCTCAGATGGAAGGGTGGCTGTACCGTAGTCTCTCCCCTCCCCACGCCCCATGCTAACTGGTAAACAACTGCACCCATGACTAGCCTCTTTCCTCCTCTTCCGGAGTCCTCATGATTTCTTCACTTCTTATTTCCCTTGTTTAGAAAACAATTCTATCAGGGGCACCTGACTGACTCAGTCGGAAGATCATGCAACTGGTGATCTCAGGGTCATGAGTTCAAGCCCCATGTTGGGTGTAGAGATTACTCAAAAAATAAATAAACAACAACAAAAAATTCCGTCAAGCCTCTGCCTTGAGTTAGGCCCTGGGACATTCTTCCTTCAGGCAGATGGAGTGAGTGGAGTTGGCTTTTTTGTCTTGTTTTAAATCTTCCGGCAAATCTCATTAGGAGGTGCATGTCCCCAGCACCCATCTGAGTACGACAGCCCTATCATGGATCAATACCCAACAGGAAACAGAATCTGCCTCGGATGGTTCAAGAGACTGCAGAAACGAGGTTATTCCCAGGGGTGTGAAGAGGGAACCAGACAGTTCATGGAGGCACACAGATGTTACCAATAGCAGGCAGGGTCCTGAAGGGGCAAGGGTGGAATGATGTTTCCGGAACCCAGTGAGGGTTTGAGCTGAGCCACCTGAAAGGAGCTACAGTCAGGGTGTGGAGAGAAGAAGGGGTGAGGGAAGGAGTATAGCTATTGCCAGAAAGCATGCCAGACTAGGAAGAGAGTTAGGAAAAATGCTCCCACTTCTTTCCCTGCCCCTCCCACCTCTTGTGGGTTCTTCCCACTGGCCAACCCCAACTAGTAGCAGGAGGGCAAGGGAGCCTGGGTGGTAAAGTCTGTCCAAATCAATCTCCTTATAGAGAGCAGGGCAGAGAGGTAGGAGAATGGCCCAGGGATGGGGCGGTGGGGGAGAGGTGGTGGTGATGAGAGGGCACAAGAACAAGCAGCATGGATGGGGATGACTTGGCTTCATTCAGGCCAGGGTTGGCTGTGTACACATACTTCAATGACCCACTTTATTATTTTTTAAACAATTTTATTTATTTATTCATGAGAGACAGGCAGAGGGAGAAGTAGGCTCCCTGTAGGGAGCCTGATGCAGGACTCTATCCCAGGACCCTGGGATCACGCCCTGAACAGAAGGCAGACACTCAACCACTTAGCCACCCAGGTGTCCCTCAATGACCCACTTTAGTAACAGAATTATTATTATTTTTTTTTCTTCTATTTATTTATGATAGTCACAGAGAGAGAGAGAGAGGCAGAGACACAGGCAGAGGGAGAAGCAGGCTCCATGCACCAGGAGCCTGATGTGGGATTCGATCCCGGATCTCCAGGATCGCGCCCTGGGCCAAAGGCAGGCGCCAAACCGCTGCGCCACCCAGGGATCCCTAGTAACAAAATTAATATGTTGAGTACAGAAAGAAATCAGTGATTTTTCCTCCTTCATTCAATTCAATTTCGTTTAACTTAACCAAACATTCCAAATCCCCTCTCTATGCTCCAGCTGGTGCCAGGCCTACACTGGTGGCAGAACTGGCTGGACCATCATCTTCATTCTGAATGAGATCAGGCTTCAGGGCCGGGGTGAAGATGGGAGGGAACCCAAATCACCACATCATGAGACAGAAGGTGGGTTGTGCCCTCAGGGCATCAACAGGGTGCTGTAGGAGTGGGCAGGTAGCTGCAGAGCTCAGACAACAAAGACTAGGCTAGGGGATAGAAAAACGAGGTTGGATGCAGGACCTCATCTTGCCAAGCTCTAGAGGCGTTCATGCTGCTCCCCACCCCCATCCAGGCAACCACCCCTCTGAGGCCTCCTTACAGTCTGGGCCTGGAGGCCTGGAGCTCAGAGATCCGAGCCCTGTTCCTGCCTGCCTTCCAGACATTATCTGGTGGCCTTCCTCAAGTCTCCACTTCTTCCGTGTCATCTGGTCCCCTTCCTAAAACTTTACACAGACCATGTCACATTTCTGCTCAAAAAGCAGCTGTTTTGGGGCACCTGGGTGGCTCAGTGGTTGAGTGTCTGCCTTTGGCTCAGTTCGTGATCCCGGGGTCCTGGGATCGAGTCCTGCATCGGGCTCCCTGTTCAATGGGGATAGCAGATATCCTCTACTGATATCTCTGCCTCTCTTTCCGTGTCTCTCATGACTAAATAAATAAAATCTTAAAAAAAAAAAAAAAAAAAAGCAGTTTCTCCTAGTTGCCTGAAGAACAAAGCCCTGACCTTCTGGCCAACCTGTCCAGGTTCTCAGTCAGGCCTGAGATGTCTTCCCAGATCCCACCAGCTCCCTCCCTGAGTCTTCTCCAGACTCCCAGCCGGGGCACAGCCCTGCCACCTGCCACTCTTTCTGACGCGGGGCAGCAGAGCGGTGGGGTGCTCCTCCCCTTTCCTTTCCCTGTAACTCATGGTTTGCAAACTGGAGCTGGTGACAGCCACCAGGGTGGGGGGTGGGGTTGTGAATACACAGCAGGCTTGACCCACCCCCAGATTCTGATTCAGCAGATCTGGGGTAGGGCCTGAGAATTTGCACTTCCAACAAGTTGACAGGTGACACCTAGGCTGCTGCTGATCCAGGACCACACTTGGAGGATCACTGCTCTAACCTCCCATTGTGCTAGGTCCATTCAGAGCTTTTCTAAATTCTCTCCACCCCCCCAGCCTCAACCACCTCCGGAACTCACAGAAACCAACTCTGAAATAGCGTTTTTCTGCTCTCCCTCAGAGGCTTTACAGGGTTCGTCTGAGAGCAAGCAGGGAGTTTACCCACTGCTCCGTCTCTTCCTCACCCCACACAGTGTGGCCCTCCCCAAGTCCTGGGAATCTGCCTCAAACCTGCCCTCAAGGCAGTCTGTTTTTCTACACTTCCATCATTCTGAGTTGTCTGAGCTCAGGCCTATCTTCTCTCACCAGGATCATTTCAATCATACCTCCTGCGCGCTCGGCCTCTTCTAGCTTGTCTTTCACACAACAGCTGAAGGGGTCCATTCTGCAAATCAAATCATGTACTTCTCGACATAAAGTCCTTGAGTGGCTCCGTAGTGCCTAGGGTCACAGCTCGGTATCATAGCATGGCATTCAAGGACCTTCATGACCTGGCCACGCCCCATCCCCCTGCCCCTTCTCAGTCTCCACCAATTTGCCACCTTCTCTGTGAATCATTTTTTAAATTTAATTTAATTTACTTTATTTATTCATGACACAAGCAGAGACATAGGCAGAGGGAGAAGCAGGCTTCCTGATGCAGGACTGAATCCCAGACCCCGGGATCACCACCTAAGCCGAAGGCAGACACTCAACCCCTGAGCCACCCAGGCATCCCTGTGAATCCTTTTCTGATTCCACTTAGATGGCCTGGGCACAGCATTGTGTGGTGTGTCCTGGTGGATGTCTGCTTAGAAGTATGCACATTTAGGTCCCTGGCTTGGCTGTATGGGTGAGATTGCATACCATCCCCATATGTCCCTTTGCACCCCAGGCTCAGTAAATGCCTACTAACTAATGATCAGTATCTCCCTTAGGCCCTGCACTTTGTGCGGTGTGGGGGGAAGGCCCAGGTCCCTGCCTGTCTCAGGGAATCCACAATGAATCAAGAAGCGGCTTTTAGGCACCTGCTCCTGATGCTGCAATTGGGTGAGTGCGCAGATTTGGAGATCCAATGGGAGGAGGGGCTGCCTGGTAAATGCCAGGGTGGGGAGATGGGGTGGAGGCAGAGCAGCAACAGCCTTGAGGCCTGATTTCCTTCTTTTCTACCTAGTGATGCTCCCAGCGGTCACTCCTGTAAGAGAAGTGGTGTTGGGGAAGGCAGGAGATGCAGTGGAGCTGCCCTGCCAAACTTCCCAGAAGAAGAACATACACTTCAACTGGAGAGATTCTTCCATGGTCCAGATTCTGGGAAATCAGGGCTCCTTCTGGACTGTAGGTAGGGCGGCCCAGCTCCCATGCAGGGAGGAAACCACCATGGACTGAGCATCCCTGGTGTCAGAGCTCTGCTCTTGGTAAACTCTGAGATCCCAGAGGGCTCTGGTTGACAAACTCAGGTGCATTCTCCTAGTCCAGAGTTTCCCTGTGCTAACTGCAGGTGGCCTGGGAAATGGCATTTGGTGTCTATTATAATTTCAGAATTTTAATATTCATGGCCTTAGTTTAATAGATATTAGAAAAATAACTATCATAAAACCTGTGATTTCATGAATATTATTGCGACAGACCCATGTTGATACATTTTTACTTACCAAGAAACAGAGAGAAGACAAAATATGAGTATCAAGAATGAAGATATTTCTATAAAATATCTTCTTTATATTACTATAAAGACATTAAAAGGATAATATGCAAATATTATATCTGCAAGCTAATAAATTTAACAATTTATATAAAATGGAAAAATTCCTTGAAAATCACAATTTACAATTTACCAACTGACACAAGAAGAAACAGAAAATTTTTGAATAGCTCTTTCTACTAAAGAAATTGAACTTGGGGCATCTGGGTGGCTCCGTGGTTGAGCATCTGCCTTTGGCTCAGGTCATGATTCCGGATCTTGGGACCAGTTTTGCGTCAGGCTCCCCACAAGGAGCCTGCTTCCCCCTCTGCCTGTGTCTCTGCCTGTCTGTGTGTCTCTTATAAATAAATAAATAAAATCTTAAAAAAAAAAAAGAAACATATCCACAGTATCATTATCATCCATTAAAAATGAAATATAATCCCTTAATGATGATTAATATCCAGCCAGTGTTCAAATTTTCCCAACTACCTCTAATATTATTTTTACATTTTGTTTATTTGAACAGGATCCGCATAAAAATTTATGCATGGTATTTGGTTGATATGTCCCTTAAGTCCCTTTGAATGTCTATATTTACTCCCCAGACTTTTTTCCCCTTACCACTGATTGGTTGAAGAAACCAGGCAATTGTCCTGTGAAGTTTTGTACATTTGAGTAGGAGCTGGCTGCATTTCCATGGTATTATTTAGCATGTTCCTCTGTCCTTTGAACCTCCTATGGATTGGTGGTTAAACTAGAGACTTGATTTAGTTTTCATTTAATATTTTTGATAGGAATACCTCATAAGTGGTGGTTTGTACTACCAATTTCATCACATCAGGAGCTATGTGATGTCTATCATTCTTTTTGTGCTATTAAGATTAATTGCTGGGTTCAAGTGTTAAATTTAAGTGGTAATTATAAAACACTATTTTTAGTTTCTTAGTTTTTTTCTAAAGATTTTATTTATTTATTCACAAGAGACACAGAGAGGGGGGAGAGAGAGAGAGAGAGAGAGACAGAGACAGAGACAGAGACACAGGCAGAGGAGAAGGCTCCATGCAGGGAGCCTGATGTGGGACTCAATTCTGGTACTCCAGGATCACACCCTGGGCTGAAGGTGGCGCTAAACTGCTGAGCCACCTGGGCTGCCCTCTTAGTTTTTTATAATTGCCTTTTGTTTATGTCAGATGATATGGACTTTCTGTTTATTATAGTGATGTAAACTTTCTTTTTATTTATTTGTTTTTATTTTTTAGAGAGAGAGCATGAGACAGGGATGGGAGGGGCAGAGGGAAAGGGAGAGAGAGAGAATCTTAAGTAGGCTCCACACTCAGTGTGAAAGCTCAATGTGGGGCTTGATCTCATAACTCCAAGATCATGAATTGAGGTGAAGTCAAGAGTAGGATCCTTGGGATGCCTGGGTGGTTCAGTGGTTGAATGTCTGTATTTGGCTCAGGTCGTGAACCCATGATCCTGGGATCTAGTCTGGCATCTGGCTCCCCACAGGGAGTCTGCTTCCTCTTCTGCCCGTGTCTCTTCCTCTCTCTGTGTGTCTCTAATGAAAAAATAAATAAAATCTTTATTAAAAAAAAAACGAGTAGGATGTTTAACCAACTGAGCCACCTCAACTTTCCTTTTAAGATAGATTTATTTAATCTAAAAAAGTGAATGCATTTAAAGATGTTAGATTAATAAGATAGGTAAATTTGGCCAAAATCATGTATAAGATGTGTGAACGGTTGAAGTCTGGGAAATATGGCTCTAGTACAAGACTTTGATTTTACCAGGGAGAAGTCCCTGGCCTCAGTTTGTGCTAGATTGGAGGCAGAGCTGGGGCTAGAGCTTTGGTCTTTCAACTTTCAGGCCTAGGCTCTCCCATGGAAAGTCATCCTCAGGGCAGAAAAACCTGAACTGGCCACAGTGTATTGAAAACCATCTTTGTTAAAAAAAAAAAAAAAAAAAAAGAAAAGAAAAAATAAAAAGAAAAAGAAAAAGAAAAGAAAAGAAAAGAAAAGGAATGAAAAGAAAAGAAAATTATCTTTGTTAAAAATGGATGTCTCCTCTTCCTGCCTCTGTCCAGTGGGAGAAAAGTCCTCTGTTTTTGGCAAGGTGGTTCTTGCTGGGCCTCCAGAGTTACAATTCAGACACCCACCCATGTCCATTCTTCATGTTTGGACATGAAGAAAAAGGGGAATATTGGGCTGGATCTTTTTTTTTTTAATTAAAATATATTTTATTTATTTATTCATGAGAGACACACACAGAGAGAGGTAGAGACATAGACAGATGGAGAAGCAGGCTCCATGCAGGAAGCCTGATGTAGGACTTGATCCCGGGACTCCAGAATCATACCCTGAGCCAAAGGGAGATGCTCAACCACTGAGCCACCCAGGTGTCCCGTGGGCTGAACCAAAGCCATTCCCTAAAATTTACAAAACCCCCAATCCCTGGTCTCTTTCTGGTAAAGACACACAAAGCAGAAATCACCAGGTTAACTGCTCTTTGCCTGCCCGTGTCTTGTCCTTCAAACAGCTATTTAAAGAAGACCCTATGGGGGCCTCTGGGTGGCTTAGTGGTTGAGCATCTGTCTGCCTGTGGTTTGGGTTGTGATCCTGGGGTCCTGGGATAGAGTCTCGCATCCCCGTTCCCCACAGGGAGCCTGCTTCTCCCTCTATCTATGTCTCTGCCTCTCTCCATGTGTCTCTCATGAATAAATAAATAAAATCTTAAAAATAAATAAAATAAAGAGGACCCTATGATCAAAGTAACCTGGGTCCTCCCCTGGCCTGTGGGCCCCTGGTACCCATTATGTAATTTTCACCCCTGGATAGAGCTCAAAACACTCTCACAAACTCTGCAAGTGATTTTCTTGTCTTAGAATTTCATTCTGCTAAATTGCTTGCTAAATAAGTAGACTTTTAGCTTATTCATTTTAAAGTTAAAATGATTTGAAAAAAAATTATACCGGTACACGGTAAACATTTAAAACCATAAAAATGATACCCAGTGGGTTAAAAACAAAGTTCAGCTGAGTAAATTTGAAGGCCTAATAGGCTTTATTCAGTGATTCATAAATTGGGCAGCATCCGGTCTAGCAAATAGAAAAGAGCTCCGAAGAGCTGGGGAGAGGAAAGATTTGTAAAGGCAGAAAAGGAAGTTTATTAGCAAAGAATGCATTGTTTCAGGCAAGGTCACCTGCTTAAGGGGACGGAAGGGGTCTGTCAGGCAGATTTCCTCACTAGTGCTGACCAGGTAATTCGAGATTAACTCATTAAAGGTTATGTTCCTGGGAAAAGCTGAAACTGCAATTAGGTTAGATATTAAGTCTTGGTTTGCTGATGTGGGGGTTAGCATAACTGATTCCATTTTGGTCCTGTTGGCTCTTTCTTTTAACAGTTCCCCTCTTTTGATTACATCTTTCAGCAAAATAGAGTGGCATTAGTGCCACTCCCAGCTACTACTCTAACATTCTTGAAGTTTCTGTTGATTCTTTGGTACTCACAGGTTGTGACTCCTCTCACCCCCCGCCCCCGCCCCCAATCTTTGTGACATTCACAGGTTATAACTTCAGGCTTACAAATTTTAAGTTGGTTGTCTTTTTGTTCCTTTTCTGATGTTCCAGGTTTAGGGAGATCATTTGCTTGGTGGTTAGCAAGTGCAAACATGCATTTAAAGCCTTTGAGAGGGGGCCACCTGTGGCTCAGTGTCACCTGTGAAGGCATCTGCCTTCAGCTCAGGTCATGATCCTGGGGTCCTGGGATTGAACCCCAGGTCGGGTTGGGCACACCTCTTAGCTGGGAGTCTGCTTCTCCCTCTTCCTCTGCCCCTCCCCCTGCTTGTGCCCTCTCTCTCTCTCTCAAATAAATTAAATAAATAATAAATAAATAAATAAATAAATAAATAAATAAAGCCTTTGAGAAGATACAGTGCACCAGATAGACTACTGTGATCATTATAAGCAGGGTAATTCCCAATGTTTGGAGTGCACTTTGGAATCATGATCCCTAAAACCCAAAACAATAAAAATCAAGTAAGTTAAAAAGAAAGGCACCACTAAAAGAGTCACTTTTCAAACCAAGAGGCTTGTTCAGTGGCCTTATGTAATGGAGTTTCAACTTCCCCAGAGGTGTTAATCCAGGCCCAGCAGGTGGTGTTGGCCACAACACAGACACCTCCTTGCTCAGCTAAAAGAGATTTAAAGTCTGTCTTATCATCAGGAATAACTTTGGCCAGAATCTAAGGATTTTTGCCAGGCACTTTTTATTTTAGCAGTGGGTTCTGCAATACTTTTTTTTTTTTTTTTTTAAGATTTTAAAAAAATTTATTCATGAGAGAGAGAGAGAGGCAGAGACGCAGGCAGAGGGGAGAAGCAGATTCCATGCAGGGAGCCCCACGTGGACTCGGGACTCATCCCTCCCACGTCTCCAGGACCACGCCCTGCGCCGAAGGCGGCACTAAACTGCTGAGCCACCTGGGCTGCCCCCATCTGCAATACTTTCTAGAGTTAAGGATAAGTTCTTGATTGTAGCCTCATTTGCATTTAATAGTAGCCAGGGGAGCCCTGAGCTACCAAGGTAATTTTGAATCATGAATGCCTCCTGGTAATTCCTGCTTGAGTCTGTGGTTCAGGACTGGAAAGGTGACAGTCAGGGAGACCAGTAAAATGTAAGGGTCTGTAGACCATACAGGTGGTTTTATTCTGATTACCCTTGTCTTGTGTCCCTTTCCTAGGTTTGGGATTGTAAACCAGAGGCAGGGAAATGGACCAGGGGGAAGTCTCTAGCATCATGGACAGATCAAATTTCTTGGTGACAAATCTAGCAGTCTGAAGGGTTAACCTTCACCCCCACCCCCACCCCCTGCACCCCACCCTTAGTAACGACCTGGGAGATACAGATGAGGGTGTTATCTTTCCAAGCCAATACCAGAGTGAAGGAAAGAAAGAGAAAAGAAAGAGCTTCATGTTCAGTTTAAGTATGAAGCCTTGATCCAGCTTCTTTGGTGGAAGCAATTTATCTACTGTCAGCTACATCTCTTCTTAGACAATTTGTTTTTTTTTTTTTTTAAATCTTTTTTTTTTAAATTTTTATTTATTTATGATAGTCACAGAGAGAGAGAGAGGCAGAGACACAGGCAGAGGGAGAAGCAGGCTCCATGCACCGGGAGCCTGATGTGGGATTCGATCCCAGGTCTCCAGGATCGCGCCCTGGGCCAAAGGCAGGCGCCAAACCGCTGCGCCACCCAGGGATCCCCTTCTTAGACAATTTGATTCTGAGGTCTCCAGCTTAAAGGTTTTGAGGTGCACAGGGCCAGATGGCAGGTGGAGACTTCTTCAGCTGTAAGGCATGTACCCAAGGCTCACGTCCCTGGAGTTTGGCTGCCATTCAGGTAGCAAGGAGGACCTGGTTTAGTTCCATCCAAGGAGATTCAAAGGCAGTTTTTATTCTTAGTGATTCCAGATCAAAAGGAGGAAAGAAAATCAGAAATGTTCATTTGGAGTTGTAGCCAGATATTTGAGGAAAGTAGGAGAATTCAGGACCCAGTCTGGTATACAGGTATATAAGAACAACTCAAAGACTGCTAACAGGGTTAGAATCTAACATGGACAAAGATGCAAACATAATGTTTGTCTCTACAATTATCCCCATTTTTATCAAAGATAATCACAATAAAACAAATTTGCTTGCATTAAACTTGGTCTGGTTATTTACATAAGTGCAGCAAGAATAGTAATTGACCATATAAACTTTTTTTTTTTTTTACTACTTTGCTGGAGGGATGCCTGGGTGGCTCAGTGGTTGAGCGTCTGCCTTTGGCTCAGGGCTTGATCCTGGGAAGTCCCACATTGGGCTCCCTGTAGGGAGCCTGCTTCTGCTCTGCCTGTGTCTCTGCCTCTCTCTCTCTCTCTCTGTCTCTCATGAATAAATAAATAAAATCTTTAAAGAAAAAAAAAAAGACTGCTTTGCTGAAACCTTATGAATAAGGTACCAGGCCAATTTTTCCAAGGGGCTTTATTGGCTCCATGAAGTCGACCTTTCTTTCTTTCTTTCTTTCTTTCTTTCTTTCTTTCTTTCTTTCTTTCTTTCTTTCTTTCTTTCTTTCTTTCTTTCTTTTTCTTTCTTCCTTCCTTCCTTCCTTCCTTCCTTCCTTCCTTCTTCCTTCCTTCCTTCCTTCCTTCCTTTCTTTCTTTCTTTCTTTCTTTCTTTCTTTCTTTCTTTCTTTCTTTCTTTCTTCTTCTCTTTCTTTCTTCCTTCCTTCTTTCTTTTTTTTAACCTTATATCTTCAAAGCTGTCTAGTCATATCTGGGTCTATGCCCATCTCTCTTAAATAAAACATTCTAGTCAAAGTCTTGGTAATAGGGCAGCCCAGGTGGCTCAGCGGTTTAGCGCCGCCTTCAGTCCAGGGCCTGATCCTGGAGTCCCAGTTCGGGCTCCCTGGGGGGAGCCTGCTTCTCCCTCTGCCTGTGTCTCTGCCTCTCTCTGTGTGTCTCTCGTGAATAAATAAATAAAATCTTTAAAAAAGCCTTGTCATCTAACCAATGTTCCCATTTGTGCCCTATTACAAGGATAACATATTCTCATTGAACTTGTGTAAATAACTATTTTGTCATAAAAAGAATACTCAAGAGTTTTCAAATTTTGGAGGGATCAGATAGGGAGAAAAAGTAAATGTTTCATTTTTGATCACAGAGGCATCATATTTTACTAACATTACAAGTCATAAATGGCTTAAGAGGAAAAATTTCCTCAGTCTGGAAAGATAAAACATTAAAGAACGAGCGATGTTTCAAGCAAGAAATCATAAAAATTATAATCATCCTCCTCAGCTCATTAAGTCCCATGTTATTAATTCTTGCTTAAATCCAGGTTTTTTCCCCATTAATTCTGGAAATTCTTACCTAGTTCACTTTTTTATCTTAAAGTTATCAGAACCGTGTGTTTGCCAGAGTCCTTTCAATGAATCTTCTTGGTGAAGAAGTATTGTAAGAATTTATGCAAAAGCATCTGTGTAAAACATGAACCATCTATAAATGACAAAAGACGGGTATCCCTGGGTGGCTCAGGGTTTAGCACCTGCCTTCCCCTGGAGTCCCGGGATCAAGTCCCACATCGGGCTCCCTGCATGGAGCCTGCTTCTCCCTCTGCCTGTGTCTCTGCCTCTCTCTCTCTCTCTCTCTCTCTCTCTCTGTGTCTCTCATGAATAAATAAATAAAATCTTTAAAAAAATAAAAATAAAAATAAATAAATGACAAAAGCCTCCTAAAAAAGGCTCAGTGTTAAAGACATGATGAAAGTTCATTATAATGGAATTGACAAGGAAGTTTGGTTATTTCTGTGACACAATTTTTATTTTATTTTATTTTTTGAGAGAGAGAGAGAGCGTGCACAAGCAGGGGCAGAGGGAGAGGGCAAGAACCCCAAGCAGGCTCCATGCTCAGTACAGAGCTGGATGTGGGGTTCCATCCTCATGACCCTGAGATCATGACCTGAGCCAAAATCAAAAGTCAGATACTCAACCAACTAAGCCACCTAGGCACTCTGAAACACATTTTAAAATGACAATTGGAGTCTTACTTTAGGACAGTTATTTTCTCTTCCCTCAACAAAATAGCATTTTCATTTTTCTTTTACCATACTTTTTTTTTTTTTTTTTTTTTAGATCCTCAGTGGCTTAGTTGGTGAAACCATCTGCCTTCAGCTCAGGTCATGATCCCAGGGTTCTGGGATCGAGCCCTATGTCTGGCTCCCTGTTCAATGGGGTGTCTGCAGCTTCCTCTGCCACTCCCCCCAACTCATGCTTTCTCTCTCTCTCTCCTTCTCTCTCTCAAATAAATAAATAAAATCTTAAATCAATCAATCAATCACAGGGCCTGAACTCAATGATCCTGAGATCAAGACCTGAGCTGAGGGGATCCCTGGGTGGCTCAGCGGTTTGGCGCCTGCCTTTGGCCTAGGGTGTGATCCTGGAGTCCCAGGATCGAGTCCCACATCAGGCTCCCTGCATGGAGCCTGCTTCTCCTCTGTCTGTGTCTCTGCCTCTCTCTGTCTCTCTCATGAATAAATAAATAAAATCTTAAAAAAAAAAAAAAAAAAAAAAAGACCTGAGCTGAAATCAAGACTCGGATGCTTAACTGACGAGTTATCAAGGCATCCCTACCATACCTTCTTTTACCAAAAACTTACATCCTACTTTCCTTGTAAATGGAGATGTTTCCCTTATTATTTCAAGTAGTTTAAAATATATATATTAGACTTTTTCAGCCCATAGAAACCTTTAATTTCTAGCAGAAACTATGAAGTAAGCAATTATGAACTATTTTTTACATTAGCATTCTGTGGTTTGGCAGATGTATAAATACATTTTATAATTTCTAGAAACATATGCTTTCTCATAGTAATTTTTTTTAATGTGGCACAAAACATGTTTTACTTGTAGATGCAAATATCTTTAGTTCCTTTATAAAGGGAAGCCAAACGTGGATAAACCTACGTTCAGTAATTCATGTTTCAGCATTTTATCTTATTTAGAAATGATCCAGATATTTAGACTATCCATTGTTTAATTTAACTTAGCAAAATTTTAAGGTCTTAGTTTACTAAAAAGGTTGGGGGAAACCATTAAAAATTCACCTAAAAACTTTTATCTCACTTTTATCTATTTACTTGTTTTTAACAATTATTATTTTTAGATTAATTATAAAAATTTCATCATGGCAAGTTATTTTTTTCTTGCAGGTAAGTTTTTTTTAAGATTATTTATTTATTTATTCATAGAGACACACAGAGAGAGGCAAGGACAGAGGCAGAGGGAGAAGCAGGATCCATGCAGAGAGCCTGACATGGGACTCGATCTTGGGTCTCCAGGATCAAGCCCTAGGCTGCAGGCGGCGCCAAACCGCTGCATCACCGGGGCTGCCCACAGAGAAGTTTTTTAACAGAGATAACAGGAACTTATTTGACTAGTAAGCCCAGGTATAATAAAAGTTCTATATCTGCATTGTTTTTAATGTTGAGAATTCTAAAGACATGTCTATTTTAATTAAGCCAAACAAATGTAAACTATTTTTTTAATTACCAAAGATTCCTCAGATCACATGAACCTAAAAAGTGTTTGGTTTCATTTTTACTACGTTTCTAAGAATTTTATGAATATATGATTCATATAGGCACTTAATTATCTTTAGCCCATTTAAATAGAGTTCTTCCACAAATTAATTTTTTTTTAAATATTTTTTTTTCAATTTTTATTTATTTATGATAGTCACAGAGAGAGAGAGAGAGAGAGAGAGGCAGAGACACAGGCCGAGGGAGAAGCAGGCTCCATGCACCGGGAGCCCGATGTGGGATTCGATCCCGGGTCTCCAGGATCGCGCCCTGGGCCAAAGGCAGGCGCCAAACCGCTGCGCCACCCAGGGATCCCCACAAATTAATTTTGACAATATCATCTGGAGGTAGAAAATACCACACATCTGTAATACACACACACACACACACATATATACATATATAGACTCATGTAAACATATAGACAGATGCAGAGACCTTATAGGTTTTATTTTTAAATTACTACCATGAGACCGGTATGATAAATCAAAACTTACTAGCTTATAAAAGAACAGTTGGAAAAAGTTAAGATTACCTGCTCAGATGGCTAAAGCTTTTTCTTGATATTAGTGGCAAGACACAATATTTTTAATTTGTCCAAGTCCCAAATAACATTTCTCCCCTTTTGTTTTTCTTCTGATAAGAAGAATTATCTCCCTTAAATTTATAGACTAATAGGATATACACATCTCAAAGGCACAGGGAAAGAAGGCAAGTTCCCTTAAGAAGAATTTTTGTTTCTTAGAGCCAAAAAGTTTTACAGTACTTACAAGTCTTTTGAGATAAATAGAGGAGGTTTGGGGATTGATTTAAAAAAATTTATGTTTTTTGAATTGTTTCTAGGTAAAGGCAGCTGCTTTCAATTCTCCAAGGAGTTGGGCTGTAGCCTAAAAGATAGCAAGAAGCCCATCTGGCCATCCAGTCACATTATCTTCAAATCGCTCCCCCACCTTCTCTGGGCACAAAGTTTCCTTTTAGCATAAGGGAGAGAAGACTGAAAAACTTAAAAGAAATCCTTTTAGGGGTGCCTGGGTGGCTCAGTCAGTTAAGCATCTGACTTCAGCTCAGGTCATGATCTCAGGGTCCCGGAAAGGAGCCCCACATCAGGCTCTGCACTCAGCCCGGAGTCTGCTTCTCCCTCTGCACATTCCCCAGTTCATGCTCTCTGTGTCTCTCTCTCTCAAGTAAATAAATAAAATCTTAAAAAAAAAAGAAATCCTTTTAAATACCTTGTCAGTGTTCAGCTAGGACAAACAGTAAATATTCTTAGCAGTATTGAACAACCCCTTGGACTCAAGAGGTAGCCGCAAAGAGGATGCAAAAGATATTTTATTTTCTCTCTCCACTTGGTACTATAGTCAGAGATACAGAAGAGCTGACACTGGTAGGAGTTCTCACCTATAGCTGGGCTCTGCTAGTTTTTCCAGGATCCCATCTGTAGCTCTGCTATCTACCAGAATTTGGCAAAATTTTCCATTAGTTTTTTTTTTTTTTTTTTTAAGATTTTATTTATTTATCTGACACACAGAGAGAAAGAGCACAAGAAGGCGGAATGGCGGGCAGGCAGACAGAGGGAGAGGGAGAAGCAGACTCCCTGCTGAGCAGGGAGCCTGACACAGGACTTGATTCCAGGACCACAGGATCATGACCTGAGCCAAAAGCAGACACTTAGCCAACTGAGCCACTCAGGCACCTCTTTCCATTAGTTGTTTTTTTTTTTTTTTTTAAAGTTCTTTTTTTTTTTTTAAAGATTTTTATTTATTTATTCATGATAGTCACAGAGAGAGAGAGAGAGAGAGAGAGAGAGAGAGAGAGAGGCAGAGACACAGGCAGAGGGAGAAGCAGGCTCCATGCACCGGGAGCACGATGTGGGATTCGATCCCGGGTCTCCAGGATCGCGCCCTGGGCCAAAGGCAGGCGCCAAACCGCTGCGCCACCCAGGAATCCCCCATTAGTTGTTATTTTAGTTTTCCCTTGGCTGCTTGAAGCAAAGGACATAGCAGTTTACCAGAAAATCCCGTAGAGTCTCATCAATTCTGGGAGGGGTGCAGACAGGGGCCCTCTTTTGAGGGTAGTAAGGGTGTGTGTGTAAGGTCACTCGTTTGACAGACTTTTGTTTATGGTCTTGTAGTCCCTTCAGAGTGGAAAGACAATTCAGGTGGAGGGTTACTACAATGAATCCTCACATGAAGGATAGAGGGGAGCAGTAGGTGTTACTTCAGCCTTACAGTCTTTTGTTTTAGGTACCACTTGTGTCTTTAATTTTTCATTTGCTTTTTTGCAATGATTTTTTTAAAAAGATTTTATTTATTTATTCATAGACACACAGAGAGAGAGGCAGAGACACAGGCAGAAGGAGAAGCAGGCTCCATGCAGGGAGCCCAATGTGGGGACTCAATCCCGGGTCTCCAGGATCACACCCCAGGCTGCAGGCGGCGCCAAACCGCTGCGCCACCAGGGCTGCCCTGCAATGAATTTTTTAATGAAGGTATTTTGGAATTTTGAAACCTTTATTTTTATTTTTATTTTTTTAAAGATTTTATTTATTCCTGAGAAACACACAGAGAGAGGCAAAGACATAGGCAGAGGGAGAAGCAGGCTCCCTGCGGGGAGCCTCATGCGGGACTGGATGCCAGGACCTGGGGATCACCACCTGAGCTGAAGGCAGCTGCTCAACCACTGAGTCACCCAGGTGCCCCAGAAACCTTTCTTTTTCATCATGATAAATGTACTCTTTAATCCCCATCCCCTATGTCCCCTGTCCCCGCATCCCCACCACTCTGATAACCATCAGTTTTGTTCTCTAGAACCTGTTTCTTGGTTTCTCTCTCTCTCCCTCTTTTTCTCTTTCCCTCTCTTTTTTTCTTTGCTTGTTTGTTTTGTTTCTTAAATTCCACATATGAGTGAGATCATATAGTGTTTGCCTTTCTCTGACTGATTTATTTTGCTTAGCATTATACTCTTGCTCCATCCATGTTGTTACAAATGGCAAAATTTTGTTCTTTTTTTTTTGTAGCTTAGTAGTATATATACCACCTCTTCTTTATCATTCACCTACTGATGGACACTTGGACTGCTTCTATATCTTGGGGATTGTGAATAATACTGCAATAAACACAGGGGTGAATGTATCCCTTTGAGATAGTGTTCTTGTATTTTTTTAATTTAAATAAAAATTTGGGGGGGAAAGGATTTTTATGGTTTTAGGTCTCACATTTAGGCCCCTTTTTTAAAAAAAAATATTTATTTATTCATGAGAAACACAGAGAGACAGAGAAGGCAGAGGGAGAAGCAGGCTCCTTGCGGAGAGCCTGATGTGGGACTCAATCATGGATCCTGAGATCAGGCCCTAAGCCAAAGGCAAGATGCTCAACTGCTGAGCCACCCAGGAATCTCACACATTTAGGTCTTTAATCCACTTTGAGTTTATTTTTGTGTATGGTGAAAGAAAGTGGTCCAGTTTCATTCTTTTGCATGTTGTTGTTCAGTTTTCCCAACACCATTTGTTGAAGAAACTATCTTTTTCTCATGACATATTCTCATCTCCTTTGTCAAAGATTTTTTTTAAAGATTTAATTAATTAATTTATTTATTCATGAGAGACACAGAGAGAGAGAGAAAGGCAGAGACACAGGCAGAGGGAGAAGCAGGCTCCATGCAGGGAGCCCAATGCGGGACTCGATCTGGGGACTCCAAGATCACGCCCTGGGCCAGAGGCAGGCACCAAACCGCTGAGCCACCCTCCTTTGTCAAAGATTAATTGACCAAATAATTTTGGTTATTTCTGAGTTTTCTGTTCTATTTCATTGATCTATGTGTCTATTTTTATGCCAGTACTATACTGTTATACTTACCACCACTTTGTAATATAACTTGAAATCTGGATTTGTGATATCTCCAGTTTTGTTTTTCTTTTTCTTTCTTTCTTTCTTTCTTTCTTTCTTTCTTTCTTTCTTTCTTTCTTTCTTTCTTTCTTTCCTTCTTTCTTTCTTTCTTTCTTTCTTTCTTTCTTTCTTTCTTTCTTTCTTTCTTTTTCTTCTTCTTTCTTCTTTTTTTTTAAAAGATCTTATTTATTCATGAGAGACACACAGAGAGGGGCAGAGACACAGGCAGAGGGAGAAGCAGGCTCCATGCAGGGAGCACCGATGTGGGACTCGATCCCGGGACTCCAGGATCGCGCTCTGGGCCAAAGGCAGGCACTAAACTGCTGAGCCACCCAGGGATCCCCTCATCAGTGTTTTATAGCTTCCAGGGTCCTGGTTAAGTTTATTCCTAGATATTTTATTGGTTTTGGTGCAATTATAACTGGGATTGTTTTCTTAATTTCAGTTTCTCCTGCTTTATTAGTTAGTATAGGAATGCAACAGATTTCTGTACATTGATTTTGTATCCTACAACTTTACTGAATTCATTTATCAGTTCTAAACGTTTTTTGGTGGAGTCTTTAGGGTTTTCTATATATAGTATCATGTCATCTGCATATAGTTTTACTTCTTCCTTTCTATTTGGATGCCTTTTATTTCTTTATGTTGTCTAATTGCTGTGGCTAGGACTTTCAGTACTATGTTGAATAAATGGGGTGAGAGTGAACATCTTTGTCTTGTTCTTGACCATAGAGGGAAAGATCTCAGATCTTCACCATTGAGTATGATGTTAGCTGTGGGTTTTTCTTTTTTTTTTTTTTTTTTTTGTTTTTAGCTGTGGGTTTTTCATATGTCCTTTATTATGTTGAGATATATTCCCTCTAAACCTACTTCAGAGAGGTTTTTTTTAAGATTTTATTTATTCATGAGAGACACTGAGAGGCAGAGACACAGGCAGAGGGAGAGACAAACTCCTCAAAGGGAGCCTGATGTGGGATTTGTTCCTGGGACCCCAGGACCACACCCTGAGCCAAAGGCAGATGCTCAACCACTGAGCCACCCAGGCATCCCTTGGGTTTTTATCATACATGGATGTTGTACTTTTTCAAATGCTTTTTCTGTGTCTACTGAAATGATCATATGGTTTTTATCCTTTCTCTTATTGATGTAATGTATTACATTGTTTTATGAACATTGAACCATCCTTGCATTCCAAGAATAAACCCCCATTTGATTGTGGTGTATGATTTTTTTAATGTATTATTGAATTCAGTTTGCTGATACTTTGTAGAAGATTTTTGTATTTTATATTCATGAGCGATATTGGCTTGTAGTTTTGTGGTTTTTTTGTTGCTGTTGTTTTTTGGTGGTGTCTTTATCTGGTTTTGGAATCAGAGTGATACTGGCCTCATAGATTGACTTTGGAAGTTTTCCTTCTTCTTCAATTTTTTGGAATGGTTTGAGAATAGGTATTAATACTTCTTTAAATGTTTGGTAAAAGTTAGTCACATGCTTCTCACTAGGGGTGTCACCTTGGAGATTTGGTTGGCTGGGTTTGTGAAGGATCAATATGCCTTGGGCTAGAGATTTAATACATCTATCCTTGGAAGAGGAAAAGAAAAAACATAAAAAGAAATGGGTAGTTCAAAACTCAAATTCCTATTTTATGGTTATAAAATGTCCGGGTTGCTACAAGACAACCATGGTTTTCAGCCATGCTCAGACAGTGGTTCTTTGTGAAGGCTGCTCAACAGTGTTGAAGCAAACAGGAGAAAAGGCCAGACTCACAGAAGGGTGTTCATTTAGAAGAAAGTAACACTAATGATCTACACAACCTCCTGAATTAGTGTTATATCGAAGAAAGCCTTATCAGTTCAGTAATTCCTGTTAATATACCAAGATATTATGTTTAATTTTGTAGGTATATAACAGTCATCTCCTATTTTATTTTCCAATAAAGTTTTGATTATGGGCAATCAATAAACAAATAAATAAATGTTTGGTAGAACTCACCTGGAAACCATCTGGTCCTAGACTTTTGTTTTTTGGGACTTCTTTGATTACTGATTCAATTTCATTGCTGGTAATTGGGTTTGTTCAAATTTTCTATTTCTTCTTGCTTTAGTTTGGTAGGTTATATGTTTCTAGGAATTTATCCATTTCTTCTAAGCTGTCAATTTGTTGACACATAGGTTTTCTTTTTTTTCCCCCAAGATTTTATTTATTTATTCATGAAAGACCTAGAGAGAGAGAGAGAGAGAGGCAGAGACAAAGGCAGAGAGAGAAGCGGGCTCCATACAGGAAGCCTGATGTGGGACTTGATCCCAGGACCCTAGGATCATGCTCTGGGCCAAAGGCAGACGCTCAACCACTGAGCCACCCAGGTGTCCTGACATAGGTTTTCATCTTCTGTTGTAACTGTATTTCTACGGTGTTGGTTGCTATTTTCCTTTTTCATTATTACATTTGTTTATTTGGGTCCTCTCAGTTTCTCTTCTTCTTCTTTTTTAATGAGTCTGACTAGTGGTTTATCAATTTTGTTTATCTTTGGAATTTTTGCACCTTTTGGAGGCTTCTGCAAATAAGTACCTCATTCTATTTGCTTAATTTAGGAAATTTTATCAAGTGCACATCTTTTTTTTTTTAAGATTTATTTATTTACTCGTGAGAGACACACAGAGAGAGGCAGAGACATAGACAGAGGGAGAGAAGCAGGCTCCCTGCAGGGAGCACAATGCAGGACTCAATCCTGGACCCCGGGATCATGCCCTGAGCAAAAGCAGAGACACTTAACTGCTGATTCACCCAGGTGTCCCTCAAGTGCATTTCTTAAATGACCTTATCTAATTGGAGTATTTCTCATAATGATTATTACAATTTCCATGAGGGCTGGCTGAAGTTTTTATAGGACCCTTAGCCACAAATGGAGGTCAAACCACATTTCTGTGTAGCCATGTTTTGGGGCCCTCAACCTGGCTGTTAACTATCTAAGTTCTCAGGATACAAAAATGATCTTGTTTAATCTTAGGTTGTTTTTGTTTATTTATTTTTTTTTAGATTTTATTTATTTATTCATGAGAGAGACACAGAGAGAGAGAGAGAGGTGGAGGCAGTGAGAGAAGTAGGCTCTCTGCAGGAAGCCTGATATAGAACTTGATCCCAGGACTCCAGGATTAAGCCCTGTGCCGAAGGCAGACTCCCTGCAGGGAGCCCAGTGCAGGACTCAATCCTGGACCCCGGGATCAAGCCCTGAGCAAAAGGCTAAGACACTCAACCACTGAGCCACCCAGGCATCTCTTAGGTTGTTTTTAGTAGGATTTGGTCATTTTTGTAGAGATTTATGGCTCTGAACCATAGTTCTTAGACATAAAATAAGCATGTATGCTTGGAAAGTGACATGATTAACTTTTTAGAATTTTAAGGGTCCCATCTTTATCATTATTTATTTATCTTTTAAGCTAAACCTTTGGGTCTCTTGGAGCCTAAAGGGGATGTAATGCTGGGTTGGGAATTGTGTAATCTTTTACAATGTATCTCAATCTTGAGATTGTTGGGTGACCTAATGTCAGTCTAACCTATGAGCAACTTGTACTGACACAGGAGTCTTTGAGTTAGGTGGCAAGTGCTCTGACAGCTTTTAAATGCTCAACCTGTGTCCACCAATTTTGCAGCTGCTCCTGAGTAGCAAGAGCCTTTATCTACACAAAACAAAACAAATACGTGCATCTTAACACACCAGTAGTAACCAAGAGATGTTACTGTGGCCTGGCCAAAATGAGGCCCTGTGTGAACCACCAGCAATTCCCAACATGAAGCTGGGGTTGGAAGAAAGGATTGTATTCGCAAACTTCCCAAAATGCGGACTGTGGGCTGATACCAACCAGCAGTTCCTATGGTGGAATCTAGGGAAATTCCAAGTAAAAGAGGAATTGCAGACTAAATTGCTAGCGGTTCCCAGTTTGGAATCAGAGGATGAAGCCAAGATCTGGGTTTTCCAATCAAATGCTGAACTGTGATCTGAATTACCACCAGTTCCCAACATGGAACTAGTGAAGCTAGACAAATGAGGAGCTGACTGGAAAGTTAATTAGATTAGGAAGGAAGTTCATTAGCAAAGAGTGCATGTTTCAAGCAGGAGCACCTCCCTAAGGGGGACAGACAGCATATACCATGCTGTCTAACCAGGTAATTCCAGACTGACTGGCTAAAGATTACATTCCTAGGAGGGTCTTGGTTTGCTGATGTGGGGATTAGCATAAGTGACTCTATTTTGGGCCTATTGTCTCATTTTTAATAAGTGACAATAAATCTTCCTCTACCCTTGATCCCCAGTTTCTTAGTTTCCTTCCCCAAAGGCAACTTTTAACAGTTTTTGTGTTTTCTTCAAGAGATGATCTATGCATATATGTATACAGTCCTCTCTTTTCTTACATAAATTAATAAATTCATCATATATGGATGTGCATGTATATGTATATAGTGAACGCCTACAAGTGCTAGGTGATATTCTATATTCCCTCTGGTGCTCGGGATATAATATAGTGGAAAACAAAAGAGACATTCAGATAGCGGTTCTAACCTTTTTTTTTTTTTAAATTAGAAAGCTATATTGAAAGTTGTTTTATATTCATTTGTGTGTGTTTATATATATCTATATCTGTCTATCTATTTCCACCTCATTTCTTTTCAGGGACTGCATTGTTCTTTTTCATAATTATACTGTGATTTATTTGACTGATTCCATATTGTTGCACATTTAGGGCATCTTCTGTTTATTGCTATCACAAGCAGTGAATCAAACTGCATATCTCTGGGCATATATGCAAACGTCTTTGTAAGATAAATTCCTAGAACTGAAATTGGTGGGTCAGGTCAGCTTGATCTTTAAATATCTTTCTGTTATACAGATTTTTCTCAAATGGCAACTGCTATAAGATTTGACTATAAACTAATTTGCACTTTCCAATAATTACTTCCTTTATGCAAATCATATTGATATTATTGTTTTTTTTCCTCCAGATTTAAAAAGTATTACATACTCATTACAGAATATTTGGCAAATACAAAAAAGAATAAGGAATAAAATCAAGTGCATGCATATTTCCACTATTTAGAGATAACCTCTGTTAACTTTTTATTTATTTCCTTCCAGGCTTTGTTTTTTTTTTAATATTATTTATTTATTTATTCATTCATGAGAGGCATAGAGAGAGGCAGAGACACAGACAGAAGGAGAAGCAGGCTCCATGCAGGGAACCTGACGTGGGACTCAATCCCGGAACCCCGGGGATCATGCCCTGAGCCAAAGGCAGATGCTCAACCACTGAGCCACTTAGGCATCCCCCAGGCTTTGTTTGGTGTGGAAAATATAGTATATATATTTTTACATAGATGATATTATTCTATATATACCTTTTATCCTACACCCTCCTAACATTTTGTCATGGTGGGACAATCAATTATTAGAGTAATTTTTAAAAAGTAATCTGCCAATGTTAAATAAATACAAAATTAGGGATCCCTGGGTGGTGCAGCGGTTTGGCGCCTGCCTTTGGCCCAGGGCGCGATCCTGGAGATCTGGGATCGAATCCCACGTCGGGCTCCCAGTGCATGGAGCCTGCTTGTGTCTCTGCCTCTCTCTCTCTCTCATTGTGTGCCTATCATAAATAAATAAAAAAATTAAAAAAAAACAAAAAAAATTATAACTTTTTTATACAATGATAGCTACTCTGGAAAATTTATTTATTTATTTACTTATTGCTAAAGATTTTTATTTATTTACTCATGAGAGACAGAGAGAAGGCAGAGACACAGGCAGAGGGAGAAGCATGCTCCTTGCAGGGAGCCTGATACGGGACTTGATCCTGGAACTCTGGGATCACACCCTGAGCCAAAGGCAGATGCTTAACCACTGAGCCACCCAGGCATCCCTACTCTGGAAAATTTAATGGACAGATATAAAATTGTAAGTATTTCATGATATCTGTGCGAGGATGTTGTTATAAGAATTGTTTATAATATGAAAGAACAAAATTTAACCTGAATATCCATGAATGACGAAAGAATTGAACTATGCTACAATCATGGAAAACTATTCAGGTAATTAAAAAAGTGAGGGCTTTCAGGAAAATGGAGTAGACACATGTATTAGTCAGCTTATGCTGCCATAATAAAATACCATAAACTAGGTGGCTCCAACAATGGAAATTTATATTTTCACAGTACTGTCGGCTAGAAGATCAAGATTAGAGTGTCAACACGGTTGGGCTCTAGAGATAACTCTTCCTGGCCTACAGGTAGTGCCTTCTTGCTGTGTCTTCACATGGCAGAAAGAGAGAAGAAGCAAGCTTTCAGGTGTCTCTTCTTATAAGGGCACAAATCCCATCATGAGGACCTCAGGACCTCATCTAAATATAAATCTAATTACCTTTCAAAGGCCCCATCTCCAAATATTATCACATTGAATGTTAGGCTACAACATATGAATTTGGAGAGGGGGGATCCCTGGGTGGCGCAGCGGTTTGGTGCCTGCCTTTGGCCCAGGGCGCGATCCTGGAGATCCGGGATCGAATCCCACGTCGGGCTCCCAGTGCATGGAGCCTGCTTCTCCCTCTGCCTGTGTCTCTGCCTCTCTCTCTCTCACTGTGTGCCTATCATAAATAAATAAAAATTAAAAAAAAAAAAAAAAAAGAATTTGGAGAGGGGAGACACAATTCAATCCATAGTAACATACTGTTTGCTAAGCACACTAAATATAACAGAAAACCCCGGACATTACATATAGAACTAACATAAGAAGACTCTGAAGGGTGTAGAGAAGAGGGCAGACTGGTAAGGACCTCAGGGTCTGAGGAACAACACGGTAGTAAGTTTTCTTTTGTCTTGTATATCCCAGTCTCAGAGGTAAAGAAGCCAGCAACTGGGAAACTTCAATGGATACAGATGAAAATAAGCCTCAACAAAAAGCCTGCTCTCTTAGCCAAAGGACCAGGAAAGAAGCAACCTAGAAAGACGAACTACTTTTAGATAATAACTGCTCTACTCCTATTAAACATCAGAAGAAAAACAGTGGCCCCTTCCCATGCCAGAAAAGGTTGAATGGGGAGCCTAAACTTCCACCCTGCTGAGGCTATAATGAGGCACCCCAATATCCCCACTGGCCCCAGTAGAAAATTGGGCCATTCATTCCCATAAGCCAGTGGCAAGGGTCCTCAACCCTCTGTACTGTTAGTAAAGATCACATATGAAGCCAGGATTTCCACCTCCACCCAGCAATCATGAGGCACCCCTCTTTGTTGGGTGGTTGTCAGAGGAGGTCTAGTGGAGAGTCAAGACTTTCACCATCACTCAGCAATAACAAAGCCACAACCATAGGGTTTATGGAGACCAGGTGGGGAGCTAGAACTGCTACCCCTGCCCAATTATAAGGAGCATCCCCTTCTATGGCAATGGAGAATGAGAGAGGAACCTCGATTTCTATTTCTACCTGACAGTAGTAAGGTGGCACCATTCTCTTCCCTTGTCAGAGTGATGTCAGATAAAGCCAGTTGAAATAGAAGGATTCAATAAGATCCAAAGTCCCATAACATAGCATTCAAATGTCCAGGTTGCAATAAAAAATCATTCATGAGGGGCACTTGGCTGGTGTAAAAAGTTCTTAGCAAGCAATTACAAACATACTTGGAACAAATAAATGAAATGGAAAGACTCAGCAAAGGAATAAAAGATATAATCAAAGAAGAACAAATGGAAATTTTATTTTTACTTTTTAAAGATTTTATTTATCGGGGGACACCTGGATGGCTCAGCGGTTCAGCGGCTGCCTTTGACTCAGGACGTGATCCCAGGGTCTGGGATCGAGCCCCGCATCAGGCTCCTTGTGAAGAGCCTCTTTCTCCCTCTTCCTGTGTCTCTGCCTCTCTCTGTGTGCGTGTCTCTCATGAATAAATAAATAAAATCTTTAAAAAAAAATTCATTCATCCATTTGAGAAAGAGGGAGAGAGCACACAAGCAGGGGGAGCAGCAGGCAGAGGGAGAGGGAGAAGCAGGTTCCCAGCTGAGCAGGAAACCCAATGCAGGGCTCCATCCCAGGACCCTGGGATTATGACCTGAGCCAAAGGCAGACGCTTAACCGACTAAGCCATGCAGGTGCTCCACAAATGGAAATTTTAGAACTGAAAAATATAATAACCCAACTACAAAGATCAGCAGATGGACCCAACAAAAAAATGAAAAAGACAGGGGAAAGAATCAGTAAACTGCAAAATAGAAATAATAGAAATTATGTAATCTGAACAACAGAGAGAAAATAAAGTGGAAAAAAATGAACAAAGCCTAGGGACCTGTGGGACTATAACAAAAGATCTAGTATTTGTGTCAATGGAGTCCCAGAAGGAGAGGAAAAAGAATATGGGGCTGAAAAAATACTTGAAAAAATAATGGCTGAAAAATGTCCCAAATTTGGTAAGATATTAGCCTATAGATTCAAGAAGCTGAGCAAACCTTAAGCAGGATATATCTAAGGAAATATATTATGTATTATTAGCATATATTAAAATACCATAATTAAACTTCTGAGCAATAAAGACAAAAGAAAAAATCTTCAAAATAAACAGAGAAAATTGACTACCTTACCTACAGGGTAACATTTTAAATGACAGCAGATTTCTTGTCAGAAACAATGCAAGTCTGAAGAAAGTGACATGATATTATTCAAATACTAAAAGAAGAGAACAATAAGCCCAGAATTCTATACCCAGAGAAAATATCTTTAGGAATTAAGGAGAAGTCGAGACACCTTCAGATGAAAGAAAACTTAAGAATTTGTTGCCAGACTTAGCCCAAAAGAATGGCTCATAGAAGTTTTTTAAACAGAAAGGAAATAATGGAGAAGGAATCTTAGAATATCAGGAAGAAAGAACAAGGTAAACACATATATGAATAAATATATTAAGCTTTCCTTTTCTTCTAGAGTTTTCTAAATTATGTTTGAAGCAAAAATGAAAACATTATCTATGTGTTTCTAAATGTACATAGGGGAAATATTTAAGACAACTAATTAGATATGGGCACCTAGGTGGCTCAGTCGGTAACATCTGCTTTTGGCTCAGGCTGTGGTCTCAAGGTCTTGGGATTGAGCTCTGAGTTAGGCTCCTTGCTCAGTGGGGAGCCTGCTTCTCCCTGTCTGTCTGCACCCCACCCCCTGCTTGTGCTCTCTCTCTTTCTCTCTTACTTTCTGTCTCTTTCAAATAAATAAAGAAAATCTTTAAATAAAATAAAATAAAGGGAAGTCTGGGTGGCTCAGTGGTTTAGGGCCGCCTTCAGCCCAGGGCCTGATCCTGGAGACCCAGGGTGAGTCAGTCCCAGGTTGGGCTCCCTGCATGGAGCCTGCTTCTCCCTCTGCCTGTGTCTCTGCCTCCCTCTCTCTCTCTCTCTCTCTGTGTGTGTGTCTCTCATGAATAAATACATAAAATCTTAAAAAATAAAATAATAAATGGGGAGGTTAAAAGAATGTAAAGGCAGATAAGGTAAAATGATAACAAAAGTAGACCATGATAGGTTATATACATGTAAAATGTAGTACCTACAGTAATCACTAAAAATGTACAATTACCACAGGTCAATTAAAATGGATTCTAAAACACATTTTAAAATGTTTACATACCAAAGTATAAAATAAATATCTATGAGTCCATACTGATACAATAACTCATTGACTAAATAAATAAATGAGGGAAAGAGACAAATTTCCTACATAGAATAGAAGAATTCCAAATAATTTATGTAGATAATATGCCCTCAAGGAGGTGGAACATAGCTCTTCACTCTTTTTTTTTTTTTTCTTAAATATCTTTTTTTTTTTTAAACATTTTTTTTAATTTATTTATGATAGGCACACAGTGAGAGAGAGAGAGGCAGAGACACAGGCAGAGGGAGAAGCAGGCTCCATGCACCGGGAGCCCGATGTGGGATTCGATCCCGGGTCTCCAGGATCGCGCCCTGGGCCAAAGGCAGGCGCCAAACCGCTGCGCCACCCAGGGATCCCAGCTCTTCACTCTTTAAGTGTGGGTTGTTCATAGTTATTAATTTCCAAAGTGTATAGTATGGAAAGGGGGTAAGAATAACTTTACAGTGGAGAAAGCTGAAGAACACTACCTCAGCCAGGTGATCAAAATCAACACTCATAAGTCATGTGGATAGTATGTACCCTTGATATGTAATGAAAATGGCACTTTATCTCTGTGATCTTCCTCCCTAAACCCCATAAACCTAGTCTAATCAAGAGAAAGACATTAGAACCAACCCCCCCCCCCCCCCCCCCAGTAAAGAGACATTCTACAAAATAACTGGCCGGTACTTTTCAAAAATGTCAAAGTCATTGAAAACAAAGAAAATCTGAGGAAACTGTCATAGCCAAGGAGAGCCAATGGAAACATGACAACTGAGTGTAATATGGTCTCCTAGATGGGATCTTGGGGTGAAAAAGGGACATTAGATAAAAACTAAGGAAATCTGAGTAAAGTATGGACTAGTTAATGACAATGTACCAAAATTGTTTTATTATTTATAACTAATATTTAATACTAATGTAAAGTGTTAATAAGAGGAGAAATTTGATATAGAGCATAGGGAAACTCTACCATTTTCATAATATTTCTATAAATCTAAAACTATTCTAAAAAGTGTGTTACAAAAAGAAGTTCAAGAAGCACCTGGCTGGCTCAGTCAGAAAAGCATGTGATTCTTGATCTCAGGGTTGTGAGTTCAAGCCCTACATTGGGTGTAAAGATTGCTTAAATAAAAATAAAACTTAAAAAAAAAGACATTTAAGAAACACATAGACAAGAAAAAGGGTGCCTAGGTGGCTCAGTCAGTTAAGCATCTGCCTTCAGCTCAGATCATGATTTCAGGGTCCTGGAATAGATCCTGTGTGGGCTCCATGCTCAGTGGAGAGTCTGCTTCTCCTTCTCCCTCTGCCTGTCCCACCAGCTTGTGCTCTTTCTCTCTCTCTTTCTCAAATAAATAAAATCTTTTTTAAAAAAAGAAAGGAGAGGGACCCCTGGGTGGCTCAGCAGATTAGTGCCTGCCTTTAGCCCAGGGCGTGATCCTGGAGTCCCGGGATCAAGTCCCTCGTTGGGCTCTCTGCATGGAGCCTACTTCTCCCTTTCCCTCTGCCTATGTCTCTGCCTCTGTGTGTGTGTGTCTCTCATGAATAAATAAATAAAATCTTAAAAAAAAAAAGAAAGGAGAAAGAAAACAGAAATCAGAACAAGCAGACGTAAGCTCTAACTTATCAATAAGTACATTCAATGTAAACGGTCTAAATATACCAATTAAAAACAAAGATTTGACAGAGAAGATTAAAAAGCAAAACCCAACAATATATTGTCTATTAGAAACTCACTTCAAATATAATGACACAGACAGATTGACAAGTAAAAGGATGGAGAAAAGGACATGCTATGTAAGCATTAATCAAAGAAAAGCAAGATTGGATATATTAATATCAGATAAAGTCAATGTTAGAGCAAAAAAACTACCAGTCAGAGAAGGACATTATATAATGACAGTGGCAGGGGCAGCCTGGGTGGCTCAGCGGTTTAGCGCCACCTTCAGCCCAGGGCCTGATCCTGGAGACCCGAGTTGAGTTCCATGTCAGGCTCCCTGCCTAGAGCCTGCTTCTCACTCTGCCTGTGTCTCTGTCTCTGTCTCTGTCTCTCTCTCTGTGTCTCTCATGAAAAAATAAATAAAATCTTAAAAGAAAATAATAATGACAGTGTCAATCTTTCAAGAAGACTTCGTAATCCTAAATGGGTATGTACTAAACAGCAGGTCTGCAAAATATGTGAAGGAAAGCTGATAAAACTAAAAGGAGAAATAGTTGAGTCTTCAACACCCCTCTCCCAACAATTGACAAAACAACTACATAGAAATCAGCAAGGGTATAGAAGAACTCAACAACACCATCAATCAACAGGATCTGACATTTATAGAGCACTCTATCCTACAGCAGCAGAATGCACATCTTTTACAAATGTCCACAGAACATATACCAAAATGGTCTATATCTTGAGCCATAAAAAAAAAAACAAACTCAACAAACTTAAAAGAATTGAAATTGTGCAGTATGTTCTCTGACCACATGGAATCAAACCAGAAATATAACAGGAAAATCTCCAAACACTTGAAAACAACAAATTTTCAGTATTCCATGGGTCAATAATGAAGTCTCAAGAAAAAGAGAAGAATACATTAAATCGAGTGAAAAAAATTTTTTTCAAGATTTTATTTATTTATGTATTTATTTTTTTGAGAGAAGGGAGGGAGGGAAGGAGGGAGGAAGAGCAGAAGGAGAAGGAGAGAGAGAATCTTAAGCAGATTCCATGCCCAGAGTGGAGCCCAACATGGGGCTTAATCTTGCAACCCTGAGATCATAACCTGAGCCAAAATCAAGATTTGGACCCTTAACCAACTGAGCCACTTGAGCACCTCAAATTGAGTGAAAATTTAGAAAGAATCTAAAAAAATATCTTACAACTAACATTATACTTAATAATGAAAGACTGAATACTTTCCCCTAAGATCAGGAACAGAGCAAATATACCTGCTTTACCACCTGTATTCAACATGGTACTGCAACCCCTAGCAGTGCAATGAGGCAAGGAAAGGATAAAAAAGAAATACTGATTAGAAGAGAAGAAATAAAACTGTTCCTATTTGCAAATGACATGATTGTTTATATAGAAAATCTTAAAGAATATTTATCTTAAAAACTTCTTAGAATCAATATGTGAGTTTAGTAAGTTTACAGAATATAAGAGATACATAGGCAAATTTATTGTTTTCCTATATACTAGAAATGGATGTGTACATACAGAAATTAAAAATAAAATGCCATTTACAAACGCTCAAAAATGCTTAGGTAAATGAAACAAATATGCACAGGATTTGTATGCTAAATACTACACAGTACTGATGAAAATAGTCAAAGAAGACCTAATAAATGGAGAGACATGCCTTGTTTATAAGTGGAAGACTTAACACTGTAAAGTTGTCAGTTCTCCCCAAATTGATATACAGGTTTAACATAATTCCTATCAAAGTCCCAGAAAGATTTTTGTGTAGATCTAAATAATATTATTCAAAAATTCATAAGGAAATCTAAAGAACTCAAAGATAGTGAAACCAATTTTGAAAAAGGAACATAAAGTAGGAGAAATCAGTCTAGCTTTCAAGACTTCTATAACTGAAGTACTAAAAATCGTGTGATATTTGTAGAGAGGTAGACAGACACAGATAAATGGAGCAAAATAGAGAACCCATAAATATATCCTCATAAATATGCCCAATTGACTTCCTTTTTTTTACAAAGGTGCAAAAACAATTCATTGAAGGAAAGATAGCCTTTTCAATAAATGGTGCTAGAAAATTGGACATCCATAGGTAAAAACGATCACCAGCAACAACAAACCCGTGACCTAAATCTCATGCCTTCTTTAAAAGCTAACTCAAAATGGACTATGAACTTCAATGTAAAATTATATATGAGAGAGTTTTCAGGATCAGGACTGGGCAAAGAGTTCCTAAACTTGATAACAAAAGCATAATCCCGGGCAGCCCAGGTGGCTCAGCGGTTTAGCTCCGACTTCAGCCCAGAGCGTGATCCTGAAGACCTGGATCGAGTTCTATGTCGGGCTCCCTGCATGGAGCCGGCTGTGTCTCTCTGCCTCTCACTCTGTGTGTCTCTCATGAATAAATAAAATCTTTAAAACAAACAAAACCACAAAAGCACAATCCCTAAAAGGAAACATGCATAAATTGGTCTTTATCAAAATTAAAACCTTTTTTGCTCTGCAAAAGTCTACTAAGAAGAGGTAAAGACAATGTATAAAATGTAAGAAAATATATGCAAACCACCTATCCAACAAAGGACTAGTACCTAGAATATGTAAACAACTCTCAGAACTCACTACCAAAAAATAAAAAACAAAACCTCAATCCAATTAGAAAATGGGTAAAAGATATGAACAGATATCTTATAAGAGGATATAGAGATGGCAAAAAGTACATAAAATGGTGTTCAACATCATTAGTCATTAGGGAAATGCAAATCAGCACTACAATGAGATATCACTACATACCTATCAGAAAGGCCAAAAAAAAAAAAAAATAGCAACACAAAATGCTGGTGAAGATGCCAAGAAACTGGTTTACTCTGGCATTGTTGGTGGGAGTATATAATGGTATAGCCATTCTGGAAAAAAGTTCAGCAGTTTCTTTTTTTTTTTTTTTTTTTAAGATTTTATTTATTTATTCATAGAGACACAGCTAGAGAGAGAGGCGGAGACACAGGCAGAGGGAGGAGCAGGCTCCCTGCAGGGAGCCCGACTTGATCCAGGGTCTCCAGGATCACGCCCTGAGCTGCAGGCGGCGCTAAACCGCTGCGCCACCGGGGCTGCCCAGTTCAGTTTCTTAACTAAATGTTCATCAACCCAGCAATTGCACTCCTAGGCATTTATCCCAGAGAAATGAGATGAAGATTTCTGTCGACCCAGAAATTTGTATACAATTGTTTATAGCAGGTTTACTCATAATAGCCAACAACTAGAAATAACCCAAATGTCCTTCAATGAGTGACTAGCTATATCTATACAATGGAATACTGTTCAGCAGTAAAAAGAATGAACTACAGATACATACAGTAACCTGAAAAGAAGTCAATCCCAAAAGGTAACATACTGTATAATTCCATTTATGTAACATTCTTGAAATGACAGATCATTAGACATGGAGAACAGATTAGTGATTACCAGAGGTTAAGTGAGGGAGGAGTTTGGGAGGAAGGAGAGATGGCCAGAAAAGGGCAACATCATTGTGGTGTTGGAAACGTTCTGTATCTTGACTGTGTCAATGTCAATATCCTGGCTGTGATATTCTACAATTTTGCAAGTTGTTACCATTGGGGTGACCTGGGTAAAGGGTACTCAAGATTTCTGTATTATTTCTTATAGTTCTATTGAAATAAAAATTTTGATTTAAAAAATTTGAGAATTAAAAGATTAGCTCTCATAATTTCAAAATAAACAAAAAGAATGAACATGCTCCACATGTATATTCTTAGGAGGATGTCAAAGCATATTTTTTTTTTGATGTTTAAATTTTTATTTATTTATTTATGATAGTCAGAGAGAGAGAGAGAGAGAGAGGCAGAGACACAGGCAGAGAGAGAAGCAGGCTCCATGCACCAGGAGCCCGACGTGGGATTCGATCCTGGGTCTCCAGGATCGCGCCCTAGGCCAAAGGCAGACGCCAAACCGCTGCGCCACCCAGGGATCCCTCAAGGCATATTTTAAGTGGAAAGAGTATATGTTAATATAATCCTATTTTAAGGATTTATGTATTCCAGAGAGAGAGTTGGGGGAGGGGCAGAGGGAAAGAATCTTCAGACAGAGTCCCTGCTGAGCCTGGAGCCCAATGCAGGGCTCAGTCTTATCACCTGTGTGATCATGACCTGAGCCAAAACCAAGAGTCTGATGTTTAACCGACTGAGCCACCCAGGCACTCAGTATAATTCCATTCTAATTTAAAAATTCAATATGTGTGAATATATGTTTGCATGAACAAAGAAGAAAGTATGGAGGAATGTATACCAAACTCTCTACAGTAATATTAGAAAGGTAGGCAAGGGAAAAGGGAAGTACTGAGTCTGTATAAATATTGTAATTCAAAACTAAAAAGTAGTCTACTCTAATGCAATGTCTAAAATGCATATGACGAATATTTCCCATTTCATTAAAAATTGTTTTAATACAATTGCACCAAAAATAATAAGATACCTAGGAATAAACCTAACCAAGGGGGTGAAAGATCTGTATTCTGAAAAATATAAACTGATAAAGAAATTGAAGATGACACAAAGAAATGGAAAAACATTCCATGCTCATGGATGGGAAGAACAAATATTGTTAAGATGTCTATACTACCCAAAGCAATCTGCAGATTTTTTTTTAATCTGCAGATTTAACGCAACCCCTGTCAAAGTACCAACAGCAGTTTTCACAGAACTAGAACAAACAATCCTAAAATTTGTATGGAACCATAAAGGATCCCAAAGAGCCAGAGAAATCTTGAAAAAGAAAAGCAAAGCCAGAGGCATCACGATTTCAGACTTTCAAGTTATATTACAAAGCATCAGTAATCAAAACAGTATGGTTAACAGAACAAAGGAGAAAATCCAGAAATAAACCCACAATTACATGGTCTATTAATCTTTAACAAAGAAGGCAAAACTATCCAATGGGAAAAAGACAGTCTCTTCAACAAATAGTGTTGGGAAAACTGGACAGCAACATGTAAAAGAATGAAACTGCATCACTTTCTTATACCACACACAAAAGTAAAGTCGAAATGGCTTAAAGACCTCAGTTTGAGACCTGAAACCATAAAAAACCTAGAAGAGAACACAGGCAGTAACTTCTTTGACATCAGCCATAGGAGTGTCTTTCAAAAATGTATTCTGGGGATCCCTGGGTGGCGCAGCGGTTTGGCGCCTGCCTTTGGCCCAGGGCGCGATCCTGGAGACCCGGGATCGAATCCCACATCGGGCTCCTGGTGCATGGAGCCTGCTTCTCCCTCTGCCTGTGTCTCTGCCTCTCTCTCTTTCTCTCTGTGTGACTATCATAAATAAATAAAAATTAAAAAAAAAATGTATTCTGAGGCCAGAGAGATAAAAACAAAAATAATCTGTAGGGACTACATCAAAATAAAAGCTTCTGCACAGTGAAGGAAACAATCAACCAAACTAAAAGGCAACCTCCTGAATGGGAGAAGGTATTTGCAAATGACATACCTAATGGAAGGTTAGTATCCAAAATATGTAGAGAACTGATACAACTCAACACTCAAAAAACAAATAATCCTATTTTAAAATGCGCAAAAGATACGAACAGATATTTCTCCAAAGAAGACATATAGATGCTCATAGACAACACGGAAAGATGCTCAACTTCAATCATCATGAGGGAAATGCAAATCGATGCAAATCAAAATCACAATGTGATATCACCTTGTACCTGTCAGAGTGGCTAAATCAAACATCAAAAACATAAGAAAGAACAAATGTTGGTGAGGATGTGGAGGAAAAGGAACCCTTAAAAAAACTGTATTTATTTATTCACGAGAGACACAGAGAGAGGCAGAGACACAGGCATGGGAGGCCTATGTCTCTGCCTCTCTCTGTGTCTCTCGTGAATAAATAACTAAAATCTTTTTTTTTTTAATTTTTATTTATTTATGATAGTCACAGAGAGAGAGAGAGGCAGAGACATAGGCCGAGGGAGAAGCAGGCTCCATGCACCGGGAGCCTGACATGGGATTCGATCCCCGGTCTCCAGGATCGCGCCCTGGGCCAAAGGCAGGCGCCAAACCGCTGCGCCACCCAGGGATCCCAAATAACTAAAATCTTTTAAAAAATTAATATACTCTAATATACAGCCATTATCTTTTTATCTAATGTTGCACCTTATTGACAACACTATTATTTTTATATGTACTGGTTTGCATTTTTAAATTATTGTTTTAAGAATAACATACTAGAAATGACATTAAGGACATAAAGTTTTAATAACAGATTGTATATACTGCAGGATTGCTTCTGGAGAGTTTCTATTCATTTACATGAAGTCTAGTTAAACTATGCCTTTTCCACTAGCAGCCTTGCCAGTACTGGGTAGTATTATTTAACACTTTCTTTTTCTTTTTTCTTTCTTTCTTTTTTTTTTTTTTTTGCTCATTTGATATTGAAAAATATATCAGTGTTGTTTTTAATTTGCATTTTTCGATTGCCTGTGAGGTGTTACAATGTGCTCCTTTCTAAAAATTCTTGTCTTTTGTGTCAGTGCTTTTGTTCTGTTTCTAGGATTTGATCTTCTTCCAGAACAGCTCCCCTTCTCAAGTTCCTGATCTCTGATGAGGACAGTTTCATTCTCCTCACTCCCCCTAATTTCTGAACTAGGGAGTCAGGATTTTTTCTTTTTCTCTACTTCAATCCTGTTTTCCCAACAGTCACCCATGATGGCTATTCCTTCCTTTAAAAGGAATAGCCTATTCCTTCCTTTTGCTGTTTCATCTTGTTAAAATGAAAGTGACAGGCCCCAAATGGTGTCACTTGGGGTAAGGCCCCGAGTCAGTAAACCAAGACTTAAGAGCTAACTTAACTGCAGTTTCAACCCCAGAAATGTGACCTTTGACCCATCAACATGGGCATTTCCTGGTCAGCACTAGGAAATTTACTGATGGGGATCCCTGGGTGGCGCAGCGGTTTAGCGCCTGCCTTTGGCCCAGGGCGCGATCTTGGAGACCTGGGATTGAATCCCACGTCGGGCTCCCGGTGCATGGAGCCTGCTTCTCCCTCTGCCTGTGTCTCTGCCTCTCTCTCTATCTCTGTGTGACTATCATAAATAAATAAAAATTAAAAAAAAAAAAAGGAAATTTACTGATGGACCCCATCTGTTTCCCTTAGGAGGGTGATCTTGCAAAAAACAATGGATTCTCTGCTAATAATTTCCTTTTTTCCACCTCCTCTCTACCTTTAAAAATCTTTCCTTTTGAGGGTGCCTGGGTGGTGCCTCTGACTTTGCTCAGATTATCTCAGGGTCCTGAGATGGAGTCCCACTCAGCAGGGATTCTGCTTGTCCCTCTGCACCTCCTCTGCTAATGCTTTTTTTTCTCTCTCTCAAATTCATAAAAATCTTTTTTAAAAACCCCACAAACCTTTCCTTCTCTGTAGGCCTTCAGAGTTCCCCTTTACTTGCTAGATAGGATACTGCCCAACTCATGAATGCATTAATAAAGCCAATTGAATCTCCACGATTCATTCAGTTGAATTTTGTTATTTATTTTGTTTTGTTATTTCCTCAGAGAATGGCACCGTCATTAGCCAAGGCCACAGAACTCCTATCTGGATTACAGTGGAAGCTTCTTGGCAGTTTGGCAATTCTCTCTCTTCCTAGTCTCTCCTACTTAGATTTCTCTTCCACCTGCTTCAGTACTGACTAGCAAAGCAATGCCTTGTACACATCACCCCCTAGCCCATTGGATCAGATCTGGAAGCCTCTGCTGGACATTCACTACTGGGCATCACTTCCCACAGCTTCCCAGTTGGAAACCTAGACGCCTTCGTGGTTTCCTCACTGGAGCCTTTCCACTTCCCAGATATGCTCATTCCTCCCCTTTGTTCTGGCCTGTTGCCTATTCTTCTTTCAAGGCTTGGTGCAATACCGATCTTCTCCACGATGTATCCCAGACTCATCCATACTCTTATATCTTTCACACCACCTTGTGATCTCTTTTACAAAGTGTGTGACAGCCTATACAAGTGACAGGGCCATTATAGGGCCCAGAAGAGGAAGGGGAAAGCAAGGAGGGAGAGTTAATTTAGGGAAAGGGTGACCCACTTCATTTACAACCAAGTGAGTTTTGGGGGATGGCAGGATTTTCAGATAAAGTTATTCCTTGGGCCACTGGAACTATCTCAGAATTGAGGAGAGAGGCTGGGTCCAGGAATATCAGTTTGGGAGTCACCCATAGCACTGACAGGTGGTGCCCTGGAGTTTAGAATGTCTGTAGAAATTGGGAAGAGGATGTGAGACAGAGTCTGGGGAACACGTAAATGCTATTGTCAGAGCAAGAACCCAAGAGGAAGAAAAGGAAATGGTGCTCACATAGGAGGAGAGGGCCAACAAAGTAGAAAAGGGGGCAGAACCCAAGAAGGCTACTTACTAGTCCAAGAAGCTTGGTAGATTGTGAAAAGAATGCAGCAGGATTTTAGAGTAACTAGGAACTAAGCCAAGTGCAGAGCAAGGGAAGGAGCCAGAGGGCAGGGACCCCCAAAGAACCAAGGACAGAGGGCTTGGTGGTATGCTGAGGGAGAGCCCAGGGCTACAGCTAATCTGGAAAGGTCTCCTGTGGAGGATGAACCTGGGCAGTGGGAATGGGCCTACCAGGCCTGCAGAGGGAGGCAGGGGAGAATGCTGGGCCAATGTGACACCCAGTCTCCTACACCCAGGTGCAAACAGAGAGAAGACCCATAACTGCTCAGAAGTAGAGCCCGAGGGGCTGAAGGTGGGGTTTTGTTCTCAGCTACCTTCACCCCATCCCTCCAAATATGTATTCTTTTTTTTTTTATTTTTTTATTTTTTATTTTTTTAATTTTTTTTATTTATTTACTTATGATAGTCACAGAGAGAGAGAGAGAGGCAGAGACACAGGCAGAGGGAGAAGCAGGCTCCATGACCGGGAGCCCGATGTGGGATTCGATCCCGGGTCTCCAGGATCGCGCCCTGGGCCAAAGGCAGGCGCCAAACCGCTGCGCCACCCAGGGATCCCCCAAATATGTATTCTAAGTAAAAAATTGTGCGTTTGCTATGTGAGAATAGCCTTTAAAACCTTCCTCTACAGGAATTCTGAAGGTGCCACCACATCCAGAAAGTGATTAGCTAAAGAGAAGAACTTCCTCCTGGTGATGGTTATTAGGTACTAGGAGAGGAGACTGGGGGAGGCCACGTGTCCCTGCTTGAGGAACTTTCCAGACACAGTACTGCATAGTATACCCAATGGGCTTGGATTTTAATCCTGGCTCCGCCACTTACTGGAGTCAAATCCAAAAGGTAGAAAAGGGTATGTAGTGAGAATCACCCCCCCCATTCCACACCTGTCGGTGGGTATTCACTCCTCCCCAGGGGCAACCAAAGTTACTGTGTTCTTCTGTTTACTTCTAGAAATATTTGTTCCCATGCAAGGCAGATGACAGAGAGAGAAATTTCTCCCTCCTTTGTAAACAAACAAAGCCTGTCCAATATCTTGCTCTTTTCAGTTAATTATATTTCTTAGCTATTACTCCATTCAGTAGATACAGAGCTTCCTTCTTCTCGTACAGCATTCCATTGAATGGGCAAACTATAATTTACTTACCCTATTCCTTCTTGGTGGACAGGTATCTTTGTATGTGCATTTGTCATTCTGATAGATATTATAAATTACCTCCCAAAGAAATTGTACCGGTTTATATTCCTGCCAACAATGCGTAAGAGTCGGGGCAACTATTTAATCTGCAAAATAAGCCACTTCACTCACTTCTTGGAATTGTTGTGAAGATTTCTTGAGATGATGCATGTTAAGTATTGGGCATGTAGGGGTTGGTGCTCTTGAAATAAAGATAGTATTTTATTTTGGCTTAATGAGATCCTGGCCAATCAAGCTCATGGGATGGAATCTCCTCCTCACCAGTCTGGGGTTTTCTGACTTGGGGCAAATTTTGCGGGAAGTTAGAGGCTGAGCTCAGAAAAGTCGTGGGCATTGCCCTCCACAGGGCTGTCACATCTTCAGGCTACCCCAACCTCTTCCATGTGGCTTCTGCTCCCAGGCAGCTCCAGGCTGAAGCATCGTGTTGAATCGAAAAAAAACCTGTGGGACCAAGGATCCTTTCCTCTGGTCATCAAGGATCTCGAAGTTGCTGACTCAGGGATTTACTTCTGTGACACAGACAAGAGGCAAGAGGTGGAATTGCTGGTGTTCAACTGTGAGTAGAAGAGGATCCCTCCAACCAATCTGTCTTCCTCCCTGACTCCCGTTCCTACAGGGAAAACAGGCCCTGGCCTAACTGGCCCCCCTGTCTCCTCAAATCCCCCTCTGGGCCCCCAGTTGGTGGGCCAGTGGGAAAGAAAGAAATCCAGAGAGGTGGGGGGGGGAGGGCGGGGGGGGGCGGGGCGGGGAGGAGCCAGAGGAAGGAGGGAGTAGGGCAGTGACAAAGGCAGAGAGGACTGGAGCCAGCAGGAGGAGAGAGGGAAACTCTGCCTTGGGCTGGGGCTGGGTCCCTGGGTGTTGGGGTGGGGGAGGAATGGAGAGACATTCTTGGTTTCCTGGCTTCTGCCTTCTCCTTGGGGAAGGCGTGTGTGACACAGGTGGCCTGCTCCTTCCACAGTGACTGCCAAGTGGGACTCTGGCAGCAGCAGTGGCAGCAGCAATATCCGCCTGCTGCAAGGGCAGCAGCTGACCCTGACCCTGGAAAACCCCTCAGGGAGTAGCCCTTCAGTGCAATGGAAAGGTCCAGGGAACAAAAGCAAGCATGGTGGCCAAAACCTTTCACTGTCCTGGCCGGAGCTGCAGGACGGTGGCACCTGGACATGTATCATCTCCCAGAGCCAGAAGACAGTGGAGTTCAACATAAACGTCTTGGTGCTGGGTAAGAGGGGCGCCTCTCCCGTCTGCTTCAGTGGCCCTCTGCTCTCACTGCTCTGCTCCTCCCTCTGCTTCTGGTCAACAGAGGGAGGCCAGGGCCAGTCTCCCCCCTGCCACCCCGGGAAGCTGAATTCTGTCCCAAGGGGTACACTGAGCCCTCTCTTCCTCGGGGTGCTAAGAGCTGCCCCTCTCAGTGGTGGACACAGAGACAGGAAGGAAGGGACAAGGGATATAAGGATGTGAGGGGCCCCAAAGACCCCTGGAGGAGGCCCCAAGGGAGGAAACAAGGGAGGCCTCATGTTTTCTTTGCTGCCTAGCCCCCCATTCCCACTGAGCTGCAGATCCATTTACTCAGACGACATTAACACCAGCAAGCCCGCCCTGTTGTATATATTGCACCTGTAGAATCCCAGGCTGCACACCCCAGTGGGGTGGGAGGTTGTTGCACCAAGAGCCCAAAATGCAAGTCCTACCCCAGATCCTGTCCGCTGGGTCCTCATGTGACCCACGGAGGGTAGTATGGTGGTTAAACACACAGACCAACAGAAATCCTGGCTATGACTTAACCATGAGACCTTGGGCCAGTCACTGAACCTCTCTGTGCCTTGGTTTCAGGGACGATGCTCACCGTGATAGTACCTACCTTGTAGTGTTACCACGAGAACTAATACGTGTAATGCACTTAACAGAACAGTGCATGGCACATAGTAAGCCCAAGGCAAGCATTTGCTCCTTATCTTGTGAAGGCTGATAAATTATGCACCTAAGTAGTGCATGCCAAATGCCCCTTGTGCTCCAGAGATCCTGAGGAGGGAGAGGCCTCCTGTGACTGGGCTACTCTATGAGGGCTTCCAGTGGGAGGAGGCACTGCCTTGGGAACATGCCAGGTGGAGAGACCAGAGAGGACTGAAGAAGTAGATGAGAATTTAAGGGCTTGATGTGGCAACCTAAAGATTTGGTTTCACCCGGTCCCTCCCCTTCCATCTCTTTGTGCTCCTGGCCCATGCCTACCGTACCCGTATACCCCCAACTTCCTATCTCCTGACCCAGCTTCTCTCTCTTCCCACCTCCAGCTTTCCAGAAGGTCTCTAACACATTCTATGCAAGAGAAGGGGACCAGGTGGAGTTCTCCTTCCCACTTAGCTTCGAAGATGAAAACCTGGTCGGGGAACTGAGGTGGCAGGCACAGGGGGCCTCCTCGTCCTTGCTCTGGATCTCCTTCACCTTAGAGAACAGGAAGCTGTCTATGAAAGAGGCCCATGCCCCCCTCAAACTTCAGATGAAGGAATCGCTCCCACTCCGCTTTACCTTGCCCCAAGTTTTGTCTCGGTATGCTGGTTCTGGAATCCTGACCCTGAATCTTGCCAAGGGGACGTTGTACCAGGAAGTGAACCTCGTGGTAATGAGAGGTGAGGAGGTAGGCTGAGAAGGGGAGGGCAGGGGCAGGAGGTAGAGGGACCTGGCCCAGGGTTCACTCTGAGGCCCCAAAAGGGATCCCTCCGCCCTGCTTCCCTGATGGAGCTGAACCAGGGCCTTCTGGCTTGGGGCTGGTTTTGAACTGAGACTGGAATCCACATGTTCTTCCTTGACATCTATGAGCCAGCCTGGGATGGGCTCTGCTGAGAATCCCCAAAGAGTGTGAGCTGAGAACCAGGGCTCTAATTCTGCTTCTGCCCACCCCTCTATGGCCCTAAGCCCCCTGCCTCTGTGGGCCTCTTTCTTCTGAGGATAGCGAAATCCACTCTTATTAAGGTAGTGAGGAGGGTATCATCAGGCTCTGCATTGAGCTCTTCACTTCCTTATCTCCCCCATCACCAAAACTCCACAAATAGTAATGGCTAATATTTGATGCTCAGTACATGCCAGACCCATCTGAGAGCTTTACATGTGTTTGTGAATTTA
Organism: Canis lupus dingo; assembly: GCF_003254725.2. Classification (NCBI taxonomy): domain Eukaryota; kingdom Metazoa; phylum Chordata; class Mammalia; order Carnivora; family Canidae; genus Canis; species Canis lupus. Next base: position 38,427,856 of record NC_064269.1, on the reverse strand, counting down.
TTGTGTATTTAATTAATGTCTGGGGCTTGGATTGTCAAGTAACTTGCAGGGACACACAGATAGTAAGCAGTGGGGTTAAGATACAAGTCCAAGACCCAGGTCTCAAAAGCTGTGTGTGTGTGTGCGTGTTTTCTATAACTACTTGAAAATGTGCTCTGAGAGGCTCAAAGAGGAGCATCCATGTGAAGCATTTTGATTGTTCTACTGAATCCTCTTAAAGTATGGAGGTGCCAGGAACTTAGAGATCCAGGCTCCCAGCCTCAGGCTCTTGTCCTCCCACAGCAAATAGTTCTCAGAACAATCTGACCTGTGAGGTGCTGGGACCCACCTCCCCTGAGCTGACACTGAGCTTGAATCTGAAAGAGCAGGCTGCCAAGGTCTCAAAGCAGCAGAAGCTGGTATGGGTGGTGGATCCTGAGGGGGGAACGTGGCAGTGTCTCCTGAGTGACAAGGACAAAGTCCTGCTGGCATCCAGCCTCAATGGTGAGTGATGATCCAGGCTCCTGGCCTAACCTCAAGCCCCTCCCTCTTCAGCTCTGGGACCTTCCCCGGGTTGGTGGAGACCACCCAGGGTCCCAGCCTCCCTCTTCCCCTGAGATGGGTAGGTTATTCTCAAACTGCCTGGACCCACAGGGGGAAGGAGATAAGGCGAGGCGTGGTTCCTACCTGCAACCCCACAAGTTCTCACCTCCCTAAGGTTCACAGTCCAAGAATGCAGCACATCTGACCAAGAGCCCCCTCCCTACCTCCTTTCCAAACCTGGACACCTGCACACACGCAGGTACACACGCATGCACTGTGCACAGCCTGAAACCGCTGCTTCCGGTTCCCCAGAGTGCCCTGTAGTCTCTAAACCTTAAGACCCCTTTCTCAGCCTTTCCCCTTCAGCCCTGATGGCCTGGGAGAGAGCCCCATGGACCTTGCTGTGCTCTCCCAGCCCCAGGTGTACCTGGGAAGCAAGGCCTTCCTGGGGCCTTCCAGAACACCCTGACGGAGGGCAGTGAGCGGGAACATCTCTCTCTCCTTTGCAGTTTCATCCCCAGTGGTCATCAAGTCCTGGCCAAAGTTCTTGGCTATCACGCTGGGCGGGATCTTAGGCCTTCTGCTTCTAATTGGGCTTTGCGTCTTCTGCTGTGTTAAGTGCTGGCGCCGCAGGGTGAGTGCGCTTCCCCAGGCCCCCCTTGTACCCCCACAGGGCATCTGAGCACTTGAGGCCCATAGAGAAACAAGGGCAGCCCTGTGCATGTGGCCTGCTTCTGCTCTGGCTCCCTCTGCCTGCCTCCCGCCCGCCGCCCCACCCCCACCCCCAGCACCGCTCTCTCCCAGTCCAAGATCCCACCCATGCACCCATCCATGCACTGGGAGAGAGCAGAAAGAGCAAAGAGTTAACCCTGGGACAGGTGGCCTCAGTTACAGTAACTGCTTCTCCTCTCCCAGCTCTCCCCACTCCCCCCTCCAAAGGGCATGTCCCTTCTGGAGGCCTGGGACCCTCACCACTCCCCTCCTTCTTCCTGGACAGCGCCAGGCAGAGCGGATGTCTCAGATCAAGAGACTCCTCAGTGAGAAGAAGACCTGCCAATGCTCCCAGTAAGGAATTGGTGGGGAGAGGTGGGGGGCGGGGTTATAGGATGGAAGTGAGAAAGTGGGTGCTCAAGGAAGGTGGTGGAGGGCAAAGAAGGGTGCAAAGGTGGGGTGGTTGAGGAGGTAGGAAGCAGGAAGAAGGCGGGGAGCAGAGGTGAGGGGGCAGCAGGCCTGGGATATTTCTGGGTGCCACCCAGCAGCTATGGTCCAGGGACAGACCACCACTGCCCAAGAAGGGAGAGTGTGGTCTGGGAGACAAGGAGCTTCGAGGATGCAAAGCGATTTGGAGAAGAATAAACTTGCTCTTCCTTGTCCTTCAGCCGGATCCAGAAGACGTGTAGTCTCATTTGAGGCGCGGGGCCAGGTGGAGCTTCCGGCTTGCAAGCTCACCGGCTGTCCTCCCCTGCCTTTCCTGCTGGGCTCCTGGGCCTGCGGACCAGATGAATGTAGCAGACCCCAGCACTTCCAGCCCTCTCCAGCTCTCCTTATTCACACTTAGCCATTGGTCCTCCTCTTGCAGAGGCTTACGCCATTTCTTCCCCGTTTCCTTTGCATCAAGCCTAGCCCTATGACTTTTTCCCAACTCTCTCCCCCACTGCCCCCTGATCCCAGGGAATCATGCGGGACCAGCCCTGACTGGCTTGGAGGGCAAGGCTGGCTTGGAGGGCAGGCTGTCTGAAGCATGAAGCACAGGACTGTCATATTAGTGGAAGGACCTTGGGACAGAGCCAGTCGAGGGTAGATCCAGATCAAAAGGCTCCTGACTGCCAGCCTCCACTGCTCCATCCTGCCCACTTCTCACTCTGTGTCGGCAGGGCATAGACTCACATCCTGACATGTGCACAAACAGGCAGCCCTGGACACACACCCATGTACAGAGCCCACACTTGTACACAGACACAATTCCTTGTCAGCCAAACAGGACCACTCAATTTCAGAGCCAGTTTCACATCCTTTGTTTGTTTAAACCTTAAGAAAATCTTACAGAGCAGTAGTGTCAGGACCAAGACTAGTATCTCCAATTTATAGATCAGAAATGGAACTCGGAGGGGTCAGATGATAGCCCAAGGTCACACAGCTAGGAAGTGCCAGTGTCAGGACTAGCCCAGGTCTCTTAACCCCTAGTTCCAGGGCTCTATCCCGAACACAGAGACAAGAATCCCGCAGATCTCTGCAGCTGATTAGTCACTGATGCCCAGTCCTTACCCCTGGATTCATAAGGGCACACCACAGCAGGCAGGGCCTGCCTCAGAGAGTTCAGAAACACAGAAGACTTCCCTGCCTAAAATCCCTGCTCTATCACCTGCTGGTGGCAGAATCATGTTACCAGAGGACAAAGCTGCCAATTCTCCTAATCAGAGCACAGGCTGGGAGCACAGGCCCTGTGGGAGAGTGCCCAGTGACCTACCACTCACCCTGTTGCAGAACCTTCTGGAAGGTGAGCTTTGCCAGGGGGAGGGGGTGGGAAGTTGGCTGGAGAGGGAACCCTCTGAGGGGACCTCCTATGAAGGATTGACCATGCTGGGCTTCAGTGCCACTGCCCTGTACTTTCCTTCATTTCCCCCCCAAAACCATTCAGGATACAGGAAAATTGGGGTTACAATTATTCTTCCTCCTCTTCTTGATCCATTTCTCTCAGGATCCGCGGGCTCCTCTGCCTCTCCTTCCTTCCCTTTCTCACCATCTGTCTCAGTCCCTACCGCCTTTCCCCGAGGAGTCTTCTCTTTCCAGCTTGCCCCTTCCAGGAAGAACACCCAGTTGCTGCCAGGACTCCCCACTGCTGGCTCCGCATTGCTGCCCACTCCCGCCCCTGCCTCCCTGAGCTGACAGAAGAATACAATAAACTTACTGTCGAGAAGATGCTCTCCTTCGTGTGTACATGTGTGTATGTGAGAGAGACAGGCAGACAGACTCTTCTCCCTGGACCCGGATCTTCTGATCTCTGGGATCAGACCCAGAGAAGAGGTTGCCAGGCCCGCCAGGGGAAGGAGACGAAGCTTCCCTGGAGAAAGAAACATTCCCGGGAGGCTGATCACCCACCTGCCCACCCCACGGGGGCCGGGTGTGCTTGCCAGAGGCCCAGATTCCTAGTCAGGCCCCTCTCATGTACTGAGGGAGAGGCTGCAAGGTTGTGTGTGCTACACACGTACACGTATGTGTATGGTGGAAAAGGGACCAAGAGAAACTGTAATGTGTGCCTGCCAATTGTGTGCATCCCCAACAGAAGTGTGAGTTTGTGTTCCAGGAGGAGGAAGCGATGCGTGTGTGTGTGTGTGTGTGTGTGTGTGTGTGTGTGTTGGGGGGTGCATTCTTTTAGACCTGTGCCCCCCCTCCCCCAGCAGCCCCAGCTTCCTCGCAACCTCCAGCACCTGTCCCTCCGGGGCTACACGCCGGGCGCAGCCCTCGCGGATACACTCAGTGACACACGCTTCCTCCTCCCCGAACACCACCAGCTGCCTCCGAAGCTTGTGTTCGTGTCGGAAAGCGGGCTGGGGTGGGGGCAGGACACGAACCGTCTCACCAATGAAGCCGGTTCCCAGCCGGCGTCCTCGCCCCCTCCCTGCCGGCGCCTTCGCTGCCCCTCCCCCCCCAAGTCGCCGCCGTCCGGCTCCCCGCCCCGCACTCGCCCCCGCGCCCCCCGAGCCGCTCCCCGCCGGCCCCCGACCTGGGGCTCTCGGCGCGGGCCTCCGGCAGGGGGGGCCCCGACAGCGCGGGGCGGCCGGGGCAGAGCCCGGGGGAGCGGCGGCCCGAGCCCCGGAGGCCGGGACCGCGGGGGGAGGGAGGCCCGGAGGGAAGAGGGAGGGAAGGAGGAGGGCGGGCGAGCCGGAGCCGGAGCCGGAGCCGGAGCCGGAGCCGGAGCCCGAGCCCGAGCCCGAGCCCGAGCCCGAGCCCGAGCCCGAGCCCGAGCCGGCGGGAGTCCGGGCGAGCCGCTCGGGAGCGCGGTCCCCATGGCAGTGCCGGGCGCGGCCAGAGGTAAGACGACCCCCGGCCCCGGCCCCCGCGGCCCCCTCCCCGCCTCCCCCACGCCGCCGCCGCCGCCGCCGCCTCCTCTCCCCTCCGGCCGGCCCCTCCTCCCCAGCCACCTGCTGTCACTGCCCGGGAGCAGAGGGTGGGTGGCGGGAGGGAGGAGCCGCCTGACCTTACCCCTTCACCCCGAAGGGCGAGGGACCCCTGCCCGCGGCAGAGTCCCCCAGAAACCCCCGCCTTCCTCTGTCCTTCACCTCCTCTCTGTCCTTCACATCCTTCCTGCCTCCCTCCCTCTCTGACTCCCCATCTCTTTCTTCCCGAGCCCACCCGCTGGGGCTGGGGTGGGGGGGGTAGGTGGGAAGGGGTGCCAGGCTGTAGAGGAGAGTAGTGGGGGGGGCGCTGCTGACCAATTCCTTCCACCTCCCTCTGGCTGGCCATTGCCATGGCAACTGGGGTGTACTGGGCTCCGAAGGGAACAAAGGTGGGGGGCGGACTAGGACCTCTCAGGGAGGGCAAGGATCAAGGATCGGAGGGTCTTCCACAGAAAGCAGACCCTCTCACTACTGTGCCCCATTTTTACACCACCCCTATTACCCCCCCCCCCCCCAAGCCAAAGCCGTTAGCTCATCCTTCTTGCCTCCACTCAGTTCAGGGTTTCACCTGATTTCCTCTTACCCCCTCCCCAGGACTCCCTGAAGCTCAGCTTCTGGCAAGTCAGGACTCTCCTCCCTCCCTGCAGAGGGAGACTGAGGCTGGGGCAGGGGAGAAAAGAATGGAGGTCCACCAGTGGGAGTCAGCACCTTATGGAAATCTGGCTTTTCTTCTCAGCCTCCCTGTTTCCTGCTCCCTCCCTCCACACAATCCCTCTCCCTCCCAAGCCTCCACTCCAGGGGTCTCTGGGGGTTCCCTTCTATTTTCAGATACTATCACTTTGCCCCCTCTTTCTCTTCTGCTCAAACTCTCCTCCTTCCCCTAGATCCCCATCTTTCCATTTCTGGATGCTTCTGATGTCAGTGGTTTCCCCGCCTGCGTGTTCCCTAGCCCCCCTCCCTTGGTCCCAGCCTCCTTTCTTCTATCTTCCCAGATCCCTGGTGAGCTCAAGGGGAATCATGCAGGCTTGGGGAAATAGGGCTAAGCACCAACACCCCTGGGCCCAGGAGCTGGAATAGGTTACATATCCCAGTTTACTGCGAACCCTCAAGAAGAAACAAGTCATACATCTCCAGCAGTAGCTCTGGAGAGAGATTCGGGGACGTGAAGATAAGGGTTGAATAGCACTGAGCAGGGTTTATAAGAAGAGGGGACCTGGGAATGCCAGAGGGAAGAAAAAGGGCCAAAAAGTATAGGAGACGGGGGGGTCTGAATACCTTCTTTCTCAAGGTCTGGAAAGCAGGTCTCCTACCTGTGTGGGCTGTGACTGGCCATCTGATTGAAGGCAGAAGAATGTTCTGAATGGCCCCATGGCCCCTAGTAATCCGTTATTTCTATGATTTCAAGAGAAGGGGGCATGAGAAATCTGTCAGAGACCAGCCTGCCCTACCTTTACCCTCCCCCTCCCACATGTCATTTCTCCCTTGCTGTTTGTCCAGGTGGCTGAGCCTAACCCTCCACACCCCTTGGGGGTGCCCAGAAGATCCTTGACTGGTCAAGAACCAGAGGAAGAGGAGACCTGGAAGTCCCGGCATGGGGACCAAAGCTCCTCAGCCAGCCTCATAGCTGGGAAAGCAGTCAGCCTGCCTCCCTCATTGACCACAGAGATACTTCAGGAAGGGCACCACCCAATATGGAGGCTGAGGACCACCTCTGCTGACCCTCAGTCTCCTCCCCTGCCCTCCACACGGGACTTTAGCTGGGTCAGTCATGCAATGCTGAGCAGCAGGGTAGGCCTAGAGGCGGCCTGCTTCACCACAGGGCAGGAATTGTGTGCATCATGGGTGTGTGTATGAGTGGGGCTCCTGGGTGAGACCCAGCCCCCACCCCCAGGAGTTCAAGGGGGTGGGGGGAGCCGGGGATAGGATGGCTCGGGGAGGAGCAGGGGCAGAGGAGGCCTCCCTGCGCTCAAACGCCTTGTCCTGGCTTGCCTGTGGGCTCCTGGCGCTGCTGGCCAATGCCTGGATCATCCTCAGCATCTCGGCCAAGCAGCAGAAGCACAAGCCGCTGGAGTTGCTGCTCTGCTTCCTGGCGGGCACACACATACTCATGGCGGCTGTGCCCCTCACCACCTTCGCTGTGGTGCAGCTACGGCGCCAGGCTTCCTCCGACTATGACTGGAACGAGAGCATCTGCAAGGTCTTCGTGTCCACCTACTATACCCTGGCCCTGGCCACCTGCTTCACAGTCGCCTCACTCTCCTACCATCGCATGTGGATGGTGCGTTGGCCTGTCAACTACCGCCTTAGCAACGCCAAGAAGCAGGCACTGCACGCTGTCATGGGCATCTGGATGGTCAGCTTCATCCTCTCCACACTACCCTCCATTGGCTGGCACAACAATGGCGAGCGGTACTATGCCCGTGGCTGCCAGTTCATAGTCTCCAAGATCGGCCTGGGCTTTGGCGTGTGCTTCAGCCTCTTGCTACTTGGGGGCATTGTCATGGGGCTGGTCTGTGTGGCCATCACCTTCTACCAGACATTGTGGGCCAGGCCCCGGAGGGCTCGGCTGGGCGGCCCGAGAGCAGGGGCTGGGGGTGGTGCCAAGGGGGCTGGGCCAGGGGGGTTGGGTACCCGGCCAGCCTTTGAGGTGCCAGCCATTGTGGTGGAGGATGCCAGAGGGAAGCGGCGGTCCTCGCTGGATGGCTCTGAGTCGGCCAAGACATCCCTGCAGGTCACCAACTTGGTCAGCGCCATCGTCTTTCTCTATGACTCACTCACAGGGGTGCCCATCTTGGTGAGATTGGGGTCCCCCACCTGCTCTCCCTAGTCCGGGCCCCAGCACAATCGCTTGACTTCCAAGTCCTTTAGCCATACAGCAACTCTGCCATCCACCTTCGTCTCTTCTGCCCACCCCCATCTGTGAGCCCCCCACCCCTATCATCCAGCTCCCAGTTCCCATTGCCTCCAGTCTTGTCATCTGCTTTCCAGCTTCTGCTACTCAACCCCACTCCCCGTCTTCCAGCGCCACCATCTATCCTGTGGCTCCACACTTAAGCCCCCCAGCCCACTGTCCAGCAGCCCAGTCCAGTCTCCATTCCCTAACAGTCTCAGGACATCCCACAGGGTCCCTGAGCACTCCAGGGTGGCAACCCCTGAGAGCTCACCCCACCACCCCAGCTATGCATCCCCAGCTAGTTCGGATTCCTGAATTTCTCTCTGTGTTCAAGTGTTCTGTCCCTCTGGATGTCAGGGCTTTGTCTGCAGTACTTACCCCGGACCTTCCCCTGAATCAGTCCCTTCCCCTCTGTTCATCCCATCTCCCCTTCCAACTCTGCCTCCATCACGATCCTCTGTGAACTGGGCCATCCCTTTTCGGCACCCCCCCACCCCCGCACTAGGATATTGGGTGGGGGGCCAAGTGGGACCTCTGGGAGCCGGCTGGGTCGTGACCCCGCGCCTTTCCATTCCCCATCCTCCCGCTAGGTGGTGAGCTTCTTCTCCCTTAAGTCGGACTCGGCTCCGCCGTGGATGGTGCTGGCTGTGCTGTGGTGCTCCATGGCACAGACACTGCTGCTGCCCTCCTTCATCTGGTCCTGCGAGCGCTACCGGGCCGACGTGCGCACCGTGTGGGAGCAGTGCGTGGCCATCATGTCCGAGGAGGACGGCGACGACGGTCAGAGGAAGGACTGGGCTTTGGCGTTCCCGGGCTTCGGCTCCCTTTTCTGCGCCTTTCCACCGGCCCTTCTCTGTGTGGGGACGGGCTGCTCTGGAGTGCCCCCTCCTGGACAGAACCTGCGCCGGCCCTGAGCTGACTCTGGGCTCCCCTTTCCCTAATCACGCACCCCATGTACACCCACCGCTTCCTTCTGCACCGAGGGCTCCCTGCACCCGGTGTCAGTTTCCCTCTGGAAGCCCACACTACCCAGCTCTGCCTCCACTCTCCAGGCCGAGTATCCGAAAAACAGTCCAGAGCCCTAACACAACTATAAAGGGAGGCTGTGGAACTAAGAGGAGGCTGAGCTCCCTAAGAGAGACCCCTACCTGGAGGGACAGTTCTTGGGTGGGGTTGTAACTGTTTCAATAAATGCCTCTTTATGTATGAAGCCCTAGGGACCTAACTCTGAACGCAAAGACGTTAGAAACTCTTGCTTTTCCTCTTGGAGCTTACAGACTAGTGGGCACAGAAGGATTCCACACCCCACCGCACCCAAGCTTACAAAGGAGGCAGGAGGTTTTAAAGGGGGGTGGGGAGGGAAGTGGGTATTCCCTGCCTGTAACCACCCTGCCCCTTTTCTCTCCTAGACGGGGGCTGTGATGACTATGCAGATGGCCGAGTGTGTAAAGTTCGCTTTGATGCTAACGGTGCCACAGGACCAGGGAGCAGGGACCCCTCCCAGGTGAAGCTGCTGCCTGGACGGCACATGCTCTTTCCCCCTCTTGAGAGGGTCCACTACTTACAGGTATGGAACTAGGGAGTGCACCTCCTATTCTAGGTACCCCCTTACTATTTGTCTCCAGTCTCTGCTAACCATCCTGACTCCCCACTCCCTAGCCCTGGCCTGCAGGGCACCTAAGGGGTAGGTGAAAGGTGTGGTGAGAGAGGCTCCCCTTCAGACCTCTCAGAACCAGGTTTGCCCATTAGAGATGTTTTGCAAAAGCTTAAGGGGGTGGAGCCACCTTGCAGAGTCCCCACTTTGGTTCCTGCCTCTACTCCCACTTTGTCCCTGTAGCATCTCTGCGTCTACCTGCTCCTCTTCCCAGGTCCCTCTATCCCGCCGTCTGTCCCATGATGAGACCAACATCTTCTCTACTCCTCGGGCACCAGGCTCCATCCTGCATAAGTGGTCATCCTCTGATGACATCCGGGTCCTCCCAGCCCAGAGCCGAGCCCTGGGGGGCCCTCCTGAGTACCTGGGTCGGAGGCAAAGGCTGGAGGATGAGGAGGATGAGGAGGAAGGTGAAGGTGGAGGGCTGGCTAGCCTTCGCCAATTCCTGGAGGGTGGGGTATTGGGGTCAGGTGGGGGACCTCCACGGGGTCCTGGCTTCTTCCGGGAAGAGATCACCACCTTCATCGATGAGACACCTCTGCCTTCTCCGACTGCTTCCCCAGGACCCTCTCCTCGCCGGCCCAGACCCCTGGGCCTCTCACCCCGCAGGCTCTCCCTTGGGTCCCCTGACAGCAGAGCCGTTGGACTTCCTTTGGGGTTAAGTGCGGGGAGACGCTGTTCCCTGACAGGGGGTGAGGGGAGCGCAAGACCTTGGGGAGGATCCTGGGGCCCAGGTAACCCCATCTTCCCCCAGCTGACCCTGTGAGCCCACGTGGGCCTACAAGACTCAGAGGAGGGGCTCAGAGTGAGTAATACCACTTCTGGCCCTGAGCCTAGAGCAGCTGCCTCCAGACTCCATGGAGATGGGCACTGGATCTGGGGCCTGGAGGCTCCCCACCCCTCTGCTGCCTCCCATCTCAATGACCAGATGTCCTACTCACCTTCCATCATCCTTAGCAAAATGTATTAAAGCCTGAAGTGTTACCATGGAAGCCTCCGTGTCCAGTGTGCCTGGGTGGCAGAGGGTATGGTGGGAGGCTTGGGGGTGAGATGGCTCACAGAAGACAACATAGAGCAGAGGCCACGAACAGCAGGCACAGAAGTACACCTGGACAAAGACCAACTCAAACACGAAGACATACAGAGGGACAGGCTGATTAAAGCATCTTGTGCTGGGCATGGGCATGGGGGGGACACTTGAGTTTACTGGTTTGGGGTAAGAAGGATCTCTGTCCAGATTTGTGGAAGTTGTTGCAGAGTGCAAGTCCATGTGCCATGCCCCAACTCTCCTCCTTCCCCCAAATCCACCTAGACCTCACATTCTGGGCAGGAAAGGACTTGGGCCTGACTTGGTGTCACATGTCCGAATCCCCTGCTGCAACCTAAAGCTCTTTTTTCCAAAAGTGGGTGTGGGTAGGTGTGTGGGAGGCATCCACCATCCTTGTCATGGACTCAAGAGTGCCTGTGGTGTGCAGATAGAGCAGAGGGGAACACAGCCCCAGTGGTTCCCCTGACCCCATGGGCCTCAGGGATTGGAGTCAAGGGTCCTAAGAGGCTCCCCAGGCTGTTTTCCGAAGCCCCAGCCTACTCTGCTTCCTGCCGCTTGCCATCTGCTCCTCAGGGCCTGTTTCTCGTCCCACACTGTCCCTTGTCTTGAAGACTGCTTTCCCCACTCTCTGCCAGGCTTCCTGACGTCTCTGGCTCTCCTGTGGCCTCTCCCAGGGTTGAGTCTGGGCCGCATCAGCTCTCCCAGGCCCGGCTCATTCCTTCTTTCTTCCTCTCCTCCCTCCTCTCCATCTCTTCTTCCTTTCCCCTCCCTCTCCCTTCCCCCTTCCCTGTCTCCCCCTCTCGGCTCCCGCATTCCGCTTCGGCAGCCGGCCGGCGCCCCTGGCACCATGCTCCGGCTCCTCCGGTTGCTGCTGCTACTGCTGCTGCTGCCCCCGCCGGGGTCCCCCGAGCCCCCGGGCCTGGCCCCGCTGTCCCCGGCGGCGCCCCCCCAGGCTCCCGACTTGCTCTACGCCGACGGTCTGCGCGCCTACGCGGCCGGGGCTTGGGCGCCGGCCGTGGCGCTGCTGCGGGAGGCGCTGCGGAGCCGGGCGGCGCTGGGCCGCGCGCGCCGGGACTGCGGGGCGCTCTGCGCGGCGGAGCCGGGGGCCGCGCTCCCCGCGGTGCCGCTCGACGCCCCGGGGCGGGACTCGGGGCCCGGCCGGGCGCAGGGGGCCTGGGAGCGCCTGCTGCTCCGCGCGGCGCTCCGCCGGGCCGAGTGCCTGACCCAGTGCGGGGCGCGGAGGCTGGGCCCCGGGGGCGCGGCGCGGCTCCGCGTGGGGAGCGCGCTGCGGGACGCCTTCCGCCGCCGGGAGCCCTACAACTACCTGCAGAGGGCCTACTACCAGGTGCGGGAGCCCCCCCCCCCCGGGTCCTTCCGGGGGTCCTGCCGGACCCACGCCGCGCAGCTGCTTGGAGCGCGCCGGGAGAGGGCGGAAGGCCGGCGCCCCGGACTCCGGACTCCGGGTGGGGCCCGGCGGGGCGGTCCGCGGACGTCTCCTTTTGAGTCGGTCCCATCAAAACCGCGTCAAGTGCCCACGGGGGTCGTCGAGGGACAGTCTAAGGGAGGGGGGAACAGAGCTGGAGCGGGGCTGCATGGGATCCCAAGGCAGGGTGGAAGTAGGTCGGAGATGGAGGGAAGGGGCCTGAAACCTTAGGTCTTACTGAGACCGACGTGGGGGCATAGAGAAGCGGAGGGGATGCGGGGAACCCCGCCGCGGGACAGGAAGCGTGGTGGGGGGAGAGGTGTTGAGTGTGAGCATTTGCGGGGCAGGGGCAAGGCTGAGGAGCCGGAGGCCTGGCATCTGGCGGGAGGGCAGTGGACACTGCGCAGCTACCAGTCGGTAGCTATTGCCTACGTGGCTGGGGGAGGGGGGGTGGCTGCTGGTCACACACACCTCTGCCCAGGGTCCTAGAGACCTGCGGGTTTTGCTGGTCCCTCTGGTCTCCCCCGTCTTCCCCACCTCATTTAGACCTCACCTGTGCCTTGTCTCCCAAACTGAGGCCCTGAGGTCCCTCTGCCAATATCGCACCCACTCCAAAGTCTTCAAACCCCTCTTCCCTGAGCTTCCCCAGGCACACTGTTTCTAGGGGCTCTGGAGGTTGAGAGGTGGGCAGTTCTGACTGACAAATCTTCTAGAAGGTTCTGGGGCAGTTCCAGGTGTGGGAGGGGGATGCCTGTGAGCAGGCAGAGGGTCTGACACCCCTGCCTGAGGGCACTGACTCCCCCCTCCCTCCTGCTTCTCAGCTGAAGAAGTTGGATCTGGCAGCAGCGGCAGCACACACCTTCTTTGTAGCAAACCCAACACACTTGCAGATGCGGGAGGACATGGCTAAGTACAGACGCATGTCTCGGGTGCGGCCCCAGAGCTTCCGGGACCTGGAAACACCACCACACTGGGTGAGACACTTTGGCGGAATACACCAGGCTTACTGGACTGGGACCTGTGTGGCTCAGGCCTCACGAGATCTGGGTACTGTCCTCGGTAACCCCAGATGGAAAATCCCTCTCTGGGACTTAGTTTTCTTCCTGAGGATCACTAAGGTCCCATGTTCTACCATTCTGGTCCTGAGGCCCACCCTATCTTCCCCAAAGTGAAAGTGGGACCTGAAGTCCATGTCCCCAATGAGAGCAACAGCCTTTCCCATCTTTCCACCTCCCAATCTTGTTTGGCACCTTGCCTGCAGGATCTCAGGTGACTGCTCACTCCCCTCCCCGACAGGCAGCCTATGATGAGGGCCTGGAGCTACTGGGGCGCCAGGAGGCAGGGCTGGCTTTGCCCAGGCTGGAGGAGGCCCTGCAGGAGATCCTGGCCCAGATGGAGAGCTGCCGGGCTGGCTGTGAAGGACCTGAGGAGCAGCAGAGTGAGGAAGAGGAGGAAGGGGCTGGGAGCCAGGGAGGCCTCTATGAGATCATTGCAGGTAAGGAGCTGGGGGGTTCAGGGTGCCACAGAGAGGAGCGCCACAAGCTGAACGGTTCACGTGTGTTGTCTGCAGGGCACTGGATTCGGGTCCTGCAGTGCCGGCAGCGCTGTGTGGGAGACACAGCCACGCGTCCTGGCCGCAGCTTCCCTGTCCCTGACTTCCTCCCCAGCCTGCTGAGGCAGCTGCACAAGGCCCATGCTCAGGGTCAGTTGGGGAAGACGGGGTGCTGGGGGTGACTGGGGTGGGAAAGGGGAAGCGAAGGTTTGTCTCTGATGATGTCCTGAGTCCCCTCTCTCCATCCCTCCTATCTATCTGGATCCGTTTGCTGGGCAGAAGGATTCTCATTGGCTCCCCTTTGGCACCTCTGTGGAAAGCTCAGGAGATGGGTCACGGGGCTCCTTCTGCCCTTGCTGTTTCTCACCTTTCTTAATTCCCTCCTCTCTTCCTTCCCCATTGAACTCTGCCTATCCAGATTAGGTGTGTTTGAGTGAGCTTTGGAAAGAAGCAAGGGATGAGCAGGTCCACCAGGGCGGGGTGGGGGCTTTGGAGTGGCTTGGCAGTGGGAGACCACCTTCTCCAGCTCTGCCTGTCTGCCTGTCTTCTCTGCCTCTGCCCACGGATTGCTGTCATCCTCAATCCCCATGTCCCACCCCACCCTATCACTCTGTCTGTTCAGTGGGGAATCTGTCCCAAGCTATGGAAAATGTCCTGAGTGTTCTGCTCTTCTACCCGGAGGATGAGACTGCCAAGAAGGTCCTGAATGAGTACCAGACCCAGCTGGGAGAGCCAAGACCTGGCCTCGGGCCAAGAGAGGTAACCCCCTGCTCCATACTTACCTTGTGAGGTGACCCTAAATCAAATATACCTGAGAAGAAAACCTGGACTCTGTACCCCCTATCCAGTCACCATAGGCAACCCCAAGTCCAGCATCTGACCTACCTCCACCTCCTGCTCCCTGCTGCAGACTCTACTTTCTGGGTCCAAGTGCCAGCCCACACCCCCTTTGCCTTCACCTTCCCCCTACTCGCTCCCCCCTTATGTGCCCTCCTATGACACCTGCATGCATAGGTAATCCCCCCACCTTTGAGCCAAGATGCCCTGAAGTTGTTGAACCAAAAAGCACAGGGAGAGGTTTAGGAGCATGCAGGCTATCCCCTAGAACCTGGGGCTGCCATGCCCTCTTCCAGCCTTCACTTCCCTGCCTCACTCTATTCCTCATCTCACCCCTTCCTCCCTATTGCTTGCTCCACCTCAGGACATCCAGCGCTTCATCCTTCGATCTCTGGGGGAGAAGAGACACCTCTACTATGCCATGGAGCACCTGGGGGCCAGCTTCAAGGATCCGGTGAATATCTCCCTTTGTCTCCATCTGGCCCCTTAGTGCTCCCGCCTCCAGAGGAAGAGAACAATGATGCCCTACATTTGTGTCACTTCAGTTTGCAACAAGGCTTCCCATTTCCCACACCCCTGGGAGGCTTGGAGAGGAGTCCGCAGTCCCAGTTTCTGAGGGGCAGGGGCAGGTACTATAGTAGAGGGCGACTTTGGGGTCACATAGGCCTGAGTGTTGGTCTCTTCTCTGCCATAAACAAGCTCTGGACCTTCACTTGCCTCAGCCTCAATTTCCTTACTGGTAAAATGGGCACATCACACCTATCTCATAATTACTGAAGCTGTATCATTTGCTGCACAGTAGAGAAGTCTCTGTTGCTGCTGCTTTTGTTACAGTTCTTTTTGTTGTAGTTATGAGAGGAAACTAAAGGGCAGAGGTTTGTTCATTGCTAGGACAATAACAAAAATCTTTTTCTTCACCATCTTGGCACTATTGACATTTTTTTTTAAGATTTTATTTATTTATTCATAGAGACAGATAGAGGGAGAGGCAGAGACACAGGCAGAGGGAGAAGCAGGCATCATACAGAGAGCCTGACGTGGGACTCGATCCAGGGTCTCCAGGATCACGCCCTGGGCTGCAGGCGGCGCTAAGCCGCTGCACCACCGGGGCTGCCCACTATTGACATTTTTGAACTGTCATTCTTTGTAGGGCAGAAGAAGGGGGCTTTCCTAGGCATTGTGGGATGTTCAGCAGCTTCCCTGGCCTCTACCCAGTAGATATCAATAGCACTCTCTGAGTCACGACAATCAAAAATGTTTCCAGGCATTGCCTAATGTCCCCTGGGGAGCAGAATCCCTGGTTGAGAACTGCTGGATCAAAGCATCGCTCCAACGCTAGTTTATTGTGTGTGTGTGTGTGTGTGTGTGTGTTAAGTAGGCTCCATATCCAACCTGGGGCTGGAACTCATGACCCTAAGAGCAAGAGTCACACACTCTACAACTGAGCCATCAGGTGCCCCTCGAAAGCTAGTTTGAATCCCAACTCTGTCACTTACTAGCTATGTGACCTGGGGCATGTTACTTTACCTGTCTGTGTCTTAGAGTCTTCAATTGCAAAATGGGCACATTCATACAATGTGTTCCATAAGACTATTGTGAACATTACATGATAAAGCTCCACGTATTCCACTTCTGTAGATAAAGCTGCTAGAATAGGAATCCCTGGGTGGCGCAGCGGTTGGCGCCTGCCTTTGACCCAGGGCGCGATCCTGGAGACCCGGAATCGAATCTCACATCGGGCTCCCGGTGCATGGAGCCTGCTTCTCCCTCTGCCTATGTCTCTGCCTCTCTCTCTCTCTGTGTGACTATCATAAATTAATTAATTAATTAATTAAAAAAATCAAATCTTTAAAAAAAAAAAAAGCTGCTAGAATAGCGCCTAACAAATAGTGCTATGTGAATTGTGGTAGTCTGGCCCAGTTCCCAGAGCTCCCGAGCATGAGTCCAGGGCTTCTCCCACCTCTGCCTTCCACTCTGGAAGAAGAAGGACCTTAATTTGGTAGTTGAGAGTCTAATGTCAGGGACTCAGGCTGGACTTGGTGGGTCATGGTGCTTTTCCTGACTCTCCCAGGATCCCTGGACCCCAGCAGCTGTCATCCCTGAGGCGCTCAGAGAAAAGCTCAGGTAGGTGATGCCCTGTGGTAGGAGGGGCCTGGCCTGAGCTGGAAGGTGAGGGAGGGGTCCTGGGAGGTCTGGGGAAGATGGGTCTGGACTGGCCTGCACATACGCTGAGCACATCTCTCACCCCTGAGAGAGGATCAAGAGAAGAGGCCTTGGGACCATGAGCCGCCACAGCCGAAGCCCTTGACTCACTGGAAGGGTAGGTTCCTAGGAGAGCAGGAAGCAGGAGCGCAGAGAGTCTGGGGGCTGCCAGCTGCAGCTGGGCTTGCCCTCAAGGGGTGCTCAACACCCCCTTCCCTGTCCTTCCCCTGCAGATGTGCTCCTCCTGGAGGGGGTAACCCTAACCCATGACGCAAGACAGCTGAATGGGTCAGAGCGTGTGGTGTTGGACGGGCTGCTCACCCCTGCTGAGTGTGGGGTGCTGCTGCAGCTGGCCAAGGTAAGCCCTGTGAGTAGGTGGCTAGTTAGGGACCTCAGGCGCAGCCCCCCCTGCCCCTGTTCTGCCCTCTCTGGTTCTTCAGCGGGCACTGCACTTGCCCCCACCTCACTGCTGTGGACAAGTCCTGTTCTTCTCAGCATGGGGTTGATGGACACTCTTTACAAAGGAATTTTACTAGAAATTGATGGGAAGAACAAAACAAAAAAACCTGTAATGGCATAAAAAAGGGTGAGTGTGCAGGTGAGGTTTCCTTGGTTAGCCAAGAGTTTAATTATCGGCTTGGCAAAAAAAATAAATAAAATAAAAAATAAAAAATAAAAAATTATCGGCTTGGCCAGTGGCTTAGCGGACATGTAGGCCTCTTTCCCCACCTATTGCATCCCCTGCTAGTTTGGGTTGAATGATCCATATTCACCAGGTTGAGTCTCCCATTTTGGGAAGCTTCCATCTTCATTCTGGGTTAACATTCCTTCTGTACACACTCACTGAGTATCTGCTGCATACTTAGAACTACTAGGTTCCAGGGAGAGGAAACACAACATAGATGTGCATTCAGGAGCTCACATATAGAGAAGGAATCAGACATGGAGACACCTAATTAGAGCGAGTGGTTAAGTTTGCTAACAAGAAGCATGTACCTATCCAAATAGAAGCACCAAAATACCAAGGCTTATGGGGGAGCACTTGAGCTCAGTCTTTTTTTTTAAAAAGAAACTATTTTATTTATTTATTTGAAAGAGAGAGAGAGAGCGCATGAGCAGTAGGGAGGGGCAGAGGGAGAAATAGACTCCTAGCTGAGCTAGGAGCTGGACTGAGGGCTCCATCCCAGGACTCAGGGATCATGACCTGAGCTGAAAGCAGACACTTTTTTTTTTTTTTAAGATTTATTTATTTATTTATTCATGATAGAGAGAGAGAGAGGCAGAGACACAGGAGGAGGGAGAAGCAGGCTCCATGCCGGGAGCCCAACGTAGGACTCGATCCCGGGACTCCAGGATCATGCCCTGGGCCAAAGGCAGGCTCTAAACCCCTGAGCCACCCAGGGATCCCCTGAAAGCAGACACTTAACTGACTGAGCCACCCAGGCGCCTCTTGAGCTCAGTCTTAAGGATGAATTAAGGCAGAGAAGGGGAGGAAAGCCAGGTCATAAGGAAGGAGAATAAGGGGGTAGTCTGGCAAGTGTAGAGCACAGGAGTTAAGAGCATGGGCCAGCCCCAACGGCGATTAGCTGGGTGACCTCATGCAATGTATTTAAATTTTTTTTAAATTTTTATTTATTTATGATAGTCACAGAGAGAGAGAGAGAGAGAGAGGCAGAGACACAGGCAGAGGGAGAAGCAGGCTCCATGTACCGGGAGCCCGACGTGGGATTCGATCCTGGGTCTCCAGGATTGCGCCCTGGGCCAAAGGCAGGCGCTAAACCGCTGCGCCACCCAGGGATCCCCTCATGCAATGTATTTTAATGTCTCTGAGCCTCGTTCCCTCATCTGTAAAATGGGCCTAAATACAGTGGGTTCTTTTAGAGTTGTTGTGAGGACCAAGGTAGTACATGGTAAAGCTGTTGGAAGAATATAAAAAGTGCTCAGCGGCAGCCCGGGTGGCTTAGCGGTTTAGTGCTGCCTTCGGCCCAAGGTGTGATCCCAGAGACCCGGGATCGAGTCCCACGTTGGGCTCCCTGCATGGAGCCTGCCTCTCTCTGCCTGTGTCTCTGCCTCTCTCTCTGTGTGTGTGTCTCTCTCATGAATAAATAAATAAAATCTTAAAAAAAAAAAAAACCCTTAAAAAAAAAGTGCTCAGGATTAGCTGTCACTATGTCATCAAGATGTATGTTATCCAGAAGAGGTAACAGAGAAGCCAGAGGTGGAGACACAGGAGAGATGATGAAGGGCCTTCTGTACCCTGCCAAGGGGTTTGTCACTGGTGGACAGCTTATCGGAGAATATAAGGAGGGGTTAGCTTTTCTGTCCCCATGCATTAGCAGGAGCTGGGCCTGGAGTCCCCATCCTCCAGAACTGGTAGATCCCTCTAGTGGAACTCTGGAGAATGCACTGGGAGATGAAAGGAAGGAGGGGAAGCTTCTGGGATGATGCAAGAGTGCCACTGCCTTAGGTTAGATCCTCGTTTCTAGGAAATGAAGAGAGGGAGACAGATGAGAACTATCTAGAAAATCAAAAATAGAGAAGTTCAGGGCAGCCTGGGTGGCTCAGCGGTTTAGCGCCACCTTCAGCCCAGGGTGTGATCCTGGAGACCCAGGATCGAGTCCCGCTTCGGGCTCCCTGCATGGAGCCTGCTTCTCCCTCTGCCTGTGTCTCTGCCTCTCTCTCTGCATCTCTCTGTGTCTCTCATGAATAAATAAATGAAATCTTAAAAAAAAAAAAAACAAAGCTAGAGAAGTTCAGGACTAAATCTATGTGGAAGACGATGGATGAAAGGATGGAGTCAGGGAAAACTCTCAAGTATCAGCCCTTCTTTCTATTCCTCCATCACACTAAATTCACTCTGGTTTCAGGACCTTTGCACTTGCTATTTCTACTGCCTGGAACATTTTTTTCTTTCACATATTCAAGCAGCTCTTTCATATCATTTGCTTTCAATTTATTTATTTTTTTTTAAGTTTTTTTATTTATTCATGAGAGACACACAGAGAGAGAGGCAGAGACATAGGCATAGAGAGAAGTAGGCTCCATGCAGGGAGCCCGACGTGGGACTCGATCCCAGGTCTCCAGGATCACGCCCTGGGCCCAAGGCAGGCGCTCAACCACTGAGCCACCCAGGCATCCCTGCTTTCAATTTAAACGTCACCTCACTCAGCTGCCCCCTAACCACTGCCTGGGCACTCTCAAGGTTGTAGTCCTGTTATAATTTTCTTTATACCACTTATCACCATCTGAATTGATCTGGTTGGTTGGTTTGTTTATTTACTCAAAATATAGGGGCATTATAGGGGCACCTGGGTGGCTCTGTGGTTGAGCATCTGCCTTTGACTCAAGTCATGATCCTGGGGTCCTGGGATCGAGTCCCACATCGGGCTCCCCACAGGGAGCCTGCTTCTCCCTCCGCCTGTGTCTTTGCCTCTCTCTCTCTGTATCTCTCATGAATAAATAAACATTTTAAAATAAACAAACAAACCGCATGAGAGCAGGGAACTTTTCATGTCCACGGGTGTGTCCTCAGTGCCTATAACAGTGCCTGGCATATAGGAAGTGCTCAGTACAAATTTGTCAAATGAATACATACCAGAAGGGGAGGTTAGATGGCTTGGGTGAGTATGTGGTCTCTCAGAGATGGGGTTTATATACAGGGTAACTGGGTAGTGGTGGCAGAAAGCTGCCAAATGAATAGATGTCAGGAAAGCGACATCCAGATACCAGGAGCCCCCTGGGGAATAAGACTCGGGTAGGTGGTGGAGTAGTTGGGGCTAAGCACCAGGGTTCCCACATCCTCCAGGAGTGTGTCAAGGGTGTCAGAGAGAGGCCCCTTGGCTGATGCTGTCTCCCCACCTCGAGCTGCCCAGGACCCGGCCTTGACTATCCAATTTGCTACTTGGACCCTGGTTCTGGAAAGACTCCTCTATCCTTGGCTCATCAGAAACAAATGAGCGAGCCCTTCCTGCCCCCCTTCTCTAAACACCCTTGCCCTCTCAGAGGCCCCTTCTCCAGTGTAGGAGGCTCTTCAGAGCTCTGGGCATAGCCTCCTTGGCTGGTGGAATTCCAGATCTTTACCAGAAAGTGATGATATAGACCTGAAGATAGTCGTTCTATGGGAAGGGGCAGCAGCTCAGGGAACAGGAGTCACCAGAGGACCCTGCAGGCTGCTAGCCTCTTTTGTGGAGAGGGAGGATTGGAGAAGGGTCTTGTAGCCCTGTGGGCAGGGAGGTGGGGGCATGGCCTGGGGCCTAGGGAGTGAGACTCCACAGCCAACTCTCTCCCTCCATAGGATGCCACTGAGGCTGGAGCCAGATCTGGCTATCGAGGCCGCCGCTCCCCTCACAGCCCCCATGAACGCTTCGAGGGGCTCACGGTGCTCAAGGCTGCACAGGTAAGAGGAGGCCCCCATGCCCTGGTCTGATGCCCAGAATCAGAGGAGAGGGCACGCAGGAGGCTGGGTGCCCAGGCCTGGGCCTCGCCCATGGAGGGGTCTCCTGGGACTGAGAACACTCGAGGGCCCCCAACCACCCTTCACCACCCCCCTAGAGTTGAGGGAGGCAGGAGAGGAAGTGTTCTAAGACATCAGAACCTGGGTTATGGTCACAGAGCCAATGGGAAGGAGCAGGATAGAGCTGGCTACTGAGACCAAAGCCGTGGGTGGAGGGCATAGAAGTAGGGCAGGGGCTGGGGCAGGGCTGCCCTTCCATTGCCCCCTCCTTTCCCATCCTTTCTCTCCGGGCTTGCAGCTGGCACACGCTGGAGCCGTGGGCAGTCAGGGGGCTAAGCTGCTTCTGGAGGTGAGCGAGCGTGTGAGGACCTTGACACAGGCTTACTTCTCCCCGGAGCGGCCGTTGCATCTCTCCTTCACGCAGCTGGTGTGCCGTAGCGCCATAGAAGGTGACTGCCAGGGACCCTAGCTCTGCCTCCCCGACCTTGCGCCCCGGCCGGGCACTGCACATTCTTAGCATCCCCAGACTCTGTGGGCTCCTGACTCTCCTGCCCGGGTGAGGGCCTGGCTCCTCTGCCCAGCCATGATCCCCCAAAGCCACGGGGCGAGGATGGGTGGCAGTGGATGGGCACAGGTGCATTCACCACGTCCCTTTGCTTCCCAGGAGAGCAGGACCAGCGCATGGACCTGAGTCACCCGGTGCATGCAGACAATTGTGTCCTGGACCCTGACACGGGGGAGTGCTGGCGGGAGCCCCCAGCCTATACCTATCGGGACTACAGGTGGGCAGCACTCCCACCCCAGGGGTCAGGCAGGTGGACCTGGGCTGGGGTCTCATTGCCTGCTGCTTCCTCCCTTTGCAGTGGGCTCCTCTACCTCAATGATGACTTCCACGGTGGGGACCTGTTCTTCACAGAGCCCAATGCCCTCACAGTCACAGTAAGTGGGGGTAGGGGGGTGAGGGGTGGGGGTGGGCAGGGAGCCCAGCTGTGGGCTCTGAATTCAAAATAGAAGCTTCGCAGAGGCAAATGCAGGGAAATGGGGGGTGGGGGAGCATTTACCTTTTCCTTTCCTGGTCTCCCAGCCCTCTTCACTCCTTGTCTGGGTTTTGGGGGTTCTCCTAGCAGAGTTTGATCACATCTTCCCAGGAGATCTCAAGTGGCCCTTCCAGACCCAGCCTTCAGTGTTTGCCTCACCCCCTCAAGGAGGATGGGTGAAAGCACAGGTCCCCAAGGCCCTATTCCAGGTAGAAACCAAGAGCTAGAATTGGGCAGAAGGGGAGGGGCAGTGATTTTGCATCAGGTGCTGCTCTGTCTTACCCAGATACCTCCTTCTCTGTTGACTGCCGCCAGCTCCTGATAATCCAAGGCCTCCCTGAGGTGCAAAAATGTCCCCAAGATCCTTATCCCCGGTACCCAGAGTGTGGTACTGCATTCATACCCTCGGATTGCTTCACACCTGGGGTTTGAAGGGTTGGGTAGGACAAGTCAGGGCCTGGGCAGGGGGTGAGGAGGCCCCCTTTTTTTGGCTCTGATTCCTCTAGCTTCAGTCTGGCATCTGTGCTCCCCAACTTGAGGCTGACTTCCCATCCCCCCTTCCTCCCACTGCCCCGTCCATGGTCCCTGAATTAAGGAGTGGGAAGTGATGGGCAGAAGAGCTGAATGCTTGTGTGCCTGCCTGCCACTGGCCATAGGGAGTCAGGGCCAAGTTCTCCAAGAGCTCCTGGCCATGTTGCTGAAGCTGCCTTCATCCCCTAGGCTCAGGTTCGGCCTCGCTGTGGACGGCTTGTGGCCTTCAGCTCCGGTGGGGAGAATCCCCATGGTGTGTGGGCTGTGACACGCGGGCGGCGCTGCGCCCTGGCACTGTGGCACACCTGGGCGCCTGAGCACAGGGAGCAGGTGAGGAGGCGTGGGAGGAGGAAGGGATGTCCCTCCTGGTGTGTGAAGGATGAGGGCGGTGGCTGAGATGTCCTAGGGAGGGTCTTCGGGCCCAGATGATGTAGAGGATGGGGCCAGACTCTCCTCCCTACTCCTCAGGAGTGGGCAGAAGCCAAAGAGCTGCTAAAGGAGCCAGAGGAGGAGGAGGAAGAGGAGGAAGAAGAGGAAGAAATGCCCAGCAGAGACCCCTCCCCAGAACCCCCCAGCCGCAGGCTGCAGCGGGTCCAGGACAAGACTGGGAAACTGCCTCGGGTCCGAGAGGAACTATGAGGGGCTGAGCCAGCATCTTGGGGATGTGGCCACTTGGCTTGTGAAGCGCCACGTTGATGCCAGGACCCCTGAGAGGCCCCCATGTGATGGGAGCAGAACAGTGAGCTCTCTGCCCCTGCACCCCTACTACCTTGGGGATCACAAGGGCTGTCCAGCCCTGGACTCAGAGGATAACTGCACAGACTAGCCTAGAGCTCACCAGGCCTGGTTGATGGACCTCCAGCCCTAGGACAGACCAAGGACACCTCCCTGGAAACAAATGGCAGGGGATATAGGGCCT
Source organism: Canis lupus dingo (assembly GCF_003254725.2). NCBI lineage: Eukaryota > Metazoa > Chordata > Mammalia > Carnivora > Canidae > Canis > Canis lupus. The sequence continues at coordinate 38,404,667 of NC_064269.1, read as the reverse complement.
GACTGTGTCATATGTGGAGATGAGAGGGAGGATAACCCTAGTGCCCTGTCCCGGCTTGTAATAAACATCTGAAGATCCCTCAGCCAGGGCCCAGTCGAGTGTATCACAGTTTCTGTGGTGTCTGCTGCAGGGAGTGGCTGTGACAGGCCTGGGAGGAGACAGGTGTCTTTGGGCCTCCCAGAGGCGGGGCCACTCAAAGCCCGTGATTTGTCAGGGAAATCTGGGCCACCTGCTCCCCACATGCAAATGGACCCAAACCCCTGACAGCTGCTCCTTGGGCCTCTAACTCTAAGCCCTGTCTTCCCTCTCTGAGCTTGGCCAAGACGTATAGCAGCAGCTTGATCCCTCTGGTTCCAGCCTTCACAACCCCAGCAGGACTCCGTGAGTCATGGGGGCAAGGAATGGGCCAGACCCCAGATGGAAGCCAGGCTGAGGCTGCACCCCACTTCCCACGCTCTGTCCACTCAGAGCAGAAGCAGGCCTGTCCATCCCTCTCTCTGGATCCCCTGTACCTTTCCCCAACCCCAGGATCAGACCCAGAGGCAGCTGGTTGGGGTTTGCTGAGAATAAGGATTATCCAGATCAGTCCCTTCTAATCTCAGCTCCTGCCTGCACCCTGCCCATATTTGCCAGAACCCCTTTATCCCACAACCCTGAGCTTAGAGACAAAATCTTGGGGATTGATAATGGGCCACCTCTCTCCCTCATATTCTGGCTCCTGGACCAGTTGCTAGGCAGGTCCTGACTGCCACGATCATCAGCACTGGTGGGAGACAGGGCCTGGGGTGGGGTGGGGGGGTGGCACTGGAGCTGTGGTTGCTTCTGCTTCTCTGTACTCCTCCCAAACCCCAACCTTTAATCCTCACAGCTTTGCTCTAATCCCATGGGGCCTGATGCTCTTATCTCTGCCTACAGGGAGACTGCTCAGGGAAGCGCCCCTTCGACCCCTCTTCCCCCCAGGCCTTGTGGGGGACTGCTCCTATCACCCCACACTCTTGCTCCCACTTACTGCCCCCCTGGTCCCCCTGGGCTGGGCCCAAGGCTCTCTGGAAGCCACACACCTCCCTTCCTGCCCTCTCCCCACACTGTTGCCAGCTGATTTCATTTGCCTGACGTTGTCCTCATTGGCCCTACCTTCTCTGTCAGTGCTCCCCCCAACCCCCCCAGAGTTGGGGCCAGGCCAGGCCAGCTCCTCTGGCAGCAGAGCTGGGGCAGGTGACGGGTTGGCGTCGCAGCTGAGGGAGTGAAGAGGCGCCTGGGAACTGGAGCTGGAAACCTAGGAGAGGTGCAGTCAGAGTCCAAGTAAGAGGGAGCTGGCATGGCGCTGCTGGTCGGGCCCGGGGTCTGAGGGGAGGGCTCGGGCAAGGCCAGGCTTGGCTGCACACCAGACTCCAAACGTGGAGGGGCTAGTGGGGAGCTGGTGTAAGCCACCCAGCCATTTCTTTATTTCTCGGAGTGGGCTCCAGCCCTTGAGTCTGGTGTGGGTGTGAGATACGAAACTTGACCTGGTGGGGACCCCTTACACCTACCCCATGTCCCTGACAGGAGCCGGAGCTACACCTCAACCTATCAGCCATGGGGGAGATGGAGCAGCTACGGCAGGAAGCAGAGCAGCTCAAGAAGCAGATTGCAGTAACTCCAGAACCCTCCCACCAGGGGACCCCAGAAAACGTGGAACTGGGACACGAGGGAGTGTAGACTTGGGGGGGGGGTCGGGGGCTGGATTCATTCCTGAGTGACACCTTAGTGACCCCTGACCTGGCAGTGACAGAGAGTTTCTGAACTTGGATCTCATCTTGGAGATGCCCCCCAAACCCTAGAGCCCCAAGCCCACCTACCTCAGGGGCCCATGCATCCACTCTCCTTGCTTTGCCCTTCTGCCCCCCCCTGATGTCTGCTTTCCCCCAGGATGCCAGGAAAGCCTGTGCTGACACTACTCTGGCAGAGGTGAGACCTCCTATCCCCCTAAGGTAGGGCCAGAGGGGAGCGGAGGGGAGGGGAGCCTGGTGCCCAAGCTCTAGTACAGCATGTTCTGGGAATGAGGAACGGCATTAATTAATTCATTCAACAAACATTTAGTGAGCTCTGCTCTGGGGCAGGCACCTTATTGGAAGCTAAGTATACAGATGCTGTCTCTGACCTCAACCATAAAACAAGAACGATTACACCCCCTCACAGGGTGGCAAGGATGAAGAGAGGGACAGCACTTTGTAAGCCATAAAGCCCTTCTGGAGCAGTTGCTAGTTTTCTAATAGCATACTTCATCAATTCTAAGGTCATGTCTTTTCACATTTTGACATCTCTGAGATCAAGATGCATCCAAAAATAGATGATGCCTTACGATTATAATTGGCAACATTTTTTTTTTCTTTCTCAGTGATATCTGAAAGCGTGGTGCTTCATAGAGTTGGTGGCATCTTATGTTGGATTTAAATATGTTAATAGTAGGAGTGAACATTGACTGAACACTTGCCGTGAACCAAATGTTGGGCTAAATTGCCTCAGGACATAATTTCATTTAATTTTCACAACAGCCACATAAGTTGATGCTATCAACCTCATTTTAGAGATGAGGAAACAGGCTCGGAGAGGGTAAGCAACTTGCTTAGGAGAACAAAGCAAGTGAATGACAAGTCAAGGCCATTGACGTGAGCCCCAGCCAAAATCTAGAGGCTGGATAGAGTTTAAGGGACATAGGACCACAAATTTCAGGAGGTGCAGTTCAGGGTCACGGGGCTCCCAAACAGTACTGCAATGTTGTGAGGGACCCTAGTGGCCTAGGATGCAAATGTGTGCATCTATCTCTTCCTAAGCCAATGTTTCGTGAATTCACACTGGCGGCTTGAAATTGGTCAAGGTGGGAATATTTCCGTGATGGAAATCACTCTCCCGCGCCCACCTCCTCCCCTACCCCACACCAGAGAGATGCTTGTTAAACACTTAGCAACATGCCACTGGCCATGCATAATCTCTCCCACATTGGTTTATGTCACTCCAGGGCAGGGGTTTAGTTCTCTAATGCTGGGGGTCTGATCCAGAGCCTGGCACAGAACAGAAACTTGTCCAAATCAGTGGCTGTGACACTGACATCTAGGCATGTACCCTACTCAGCCTGATTTCTAGTGCCTTCTTTTCTGCAGCTGGTGTCAGGCCTAGAGGTTGTAGGAAGAGTCCAGATGCGGACACGGCGGACGTTAAGGGGACACCTAGCCAAGATCTATGCCATGCACTGGGCCACCGATTCCAAGTGAGGCTTGAGGGGTACCTGGTGGGGGAGGCAGGAGGCAAGAAAGAGAGGCTTGAGTGATGTGGGGTGCCTTCTTCCCAGGCTGCTGGTAAGTGCCTCGCAAGATGGGAAGCTGATCGTGTGGGACACCTATACCACCAATAAGGTACCTGTCTCCCCACCCCTCCACCCGCCTGTCCTTCCTTGGGGGCATTGTGCTTCTCCTCCTCTGCCCTCCCCATCTGGGAACTCCGCTCAGGTTCAGCTTATGCCTACCCTCCTGCAGGTGCATGCTATCCCACTGCGCTCCTCTTGGGTCATGACCTGTGCCTATGCACCATCAGGGAACTTTGTGGCATGCGGGGGGCTGGACAACATGTGCTCCATCTACAGCCTCAAATCCCGTGAGGGTAATGTCAAGGTCAGCCGGGAGCTGTCTGCTCACACAGGTGAGTGATGGACCCTCTCTTCCTGTCCCTGTTTGGAGAGGCCCAGGGAAAGGTGCAGCACTCTGGTGTGGTGCGGTAGCCAGGGCACTGTCCTTATCCCAAACCCCCAGGATATCTCTCCTGCTGCCGCTTCCTGGATGACAACAACATTGTGACCAGTTCTGGAGACACCACTTGGTAAGGACTGAATACTGTGGGGGTCCCGTAGGGGCCAGGGCTTGAGGCGTGGCTCTTTCCTGGCCTTCCCATCACAGTGACAGCATTCTCTCCTCCTGGCAGTGCTCTGTGGGATATCGAGACCGGGCAGCAAAAGACGGTGTTTGTGGGACACACGGGGGATTGCATGAGTCTGGCTGTGTCTCCTGACTTCAAACTCTTCATTTCGGGGGCCTGTGACGCCAGCGCCAAGCTCTGGGATGTGCGGGAGGGGACCTGCCGGCAGACTTTCACTGGCCATGAGTCCGACATCAATGCTATCTGTGTGAGCCCCCCCACTGCGCCCCAACTCCCCGGATCTCCTCATCAGGCCCAACTCCCCGCCTCCATCCAGCTCCCTCCCCCTTTTTTTTTTAACTTTCCTGTTTGGGATAATTTCACCTTAGAGAAAAGTTGAGAAAGTAACCAAAAGAGCTCCCATCTACCCTTCATCCATATTCACTGCTAGCATTTTACCACACCTGCTGTATCCTTCTCTGTAGATGGAGGGAGGGATGGATGGAAAGAAGGACACATACACCTAGATGTGGATATAGATATCTTTTGTTATTATTATTTTTTCTTCCCTGGAGAGTAAGTTGCAGATGTTAGGCCCCTATGTCATCATGATGAGACTCAGGTCATGCATTTGCACTTGGCCCTGAGATATACACTCTGATCCAGCCTGGAGCCTAGAGTCTGGGAGAGCCTCTGCCCTTCTAGCCATGTGACCCTGGGCAAGCTGCCCACCCTCCCGGAGCCTCGTGCTCTCATGGGCAATGTGGAAATAATGCCTGCCTGCTGCGCTGTAGTGAGGGGCAAGTGAAGGGTGTAGGGGAGCCACTGGCATGCAGCTGGCGTGGCATAAATGTCAGCGGCGAAGAGTGCTAGGGAAGGGAAAGGCAGAGAGGCTGAGGGAAAGAGCTTGCTCTGGCGCCACCCAGGCAGGAGCCAGAGAGAGGAAGCGAGCAGAGCTATCCAGGGCGGAGTCCTGACTCCCTTTGCCACCTATACCCTCAGTTTTTCCCCAACGGAGAGGCCATCTGCACAGGCTCGGACGACGCCTCCTGCCGCCTGTTTGACCTGCGGGCTGACCAGGAGCTGACTGCCTACTCCGACGAGAGCATCATCTGTGGCATCACATCTGTGGCCTTCTCCCTCAGCGGCCGCCTGCTCTTTGCAGGCTACGACGACTTCAATTGCAACATCTGGGACTCCATGAAGGGCGAGCGTGTGGGTAAGGGCCAGCCCCCCTGCTGCCACCTCAGCTGCAAGCTCCCTTTCTGGGAGACTCTCTACCGTTTCCTAATTACTGGATGACTCTGAGCTCTACCCCTACAATCCAGTACCTCTTGGTCCCCAACCTAGGACCATCTTCTTTAGAGGGTCTTCTCTACCACCCAGGGCCCTAAAGCTCTAGCTGCTTCCTGCCAAAGGAGCTCCTGTGACACCAGAGACCTATAGACTAGAAATGTCCAGTCATGTCTGGATCTCCAGGGCCTCTATAGTTTCAGGGGCATCTCAGGCAACTGCAATAAGCAGAATCAAGATCTTGTCTGGAGCGATCTGGAGGCCCTGACCCTGACCTAGGAGCTTGCTTCTCTAGGACCACTCTGGTCTGAAGCTGAATCACATAGTGTGGCTTCTCTTGGGAGAGGCCAGGTGCTGAGCAAAAGTAACACTGGCCTGAGAGTCAGGAGCCAAATCTGAATTCTGTTGCTTAGGAGCTGAGGGCCCTCAGGCAAGTCACTCCTCTCTGGGCCTCACAGTCTCTTCATTTGGAAACTCAGGCATGAGACTAAAGAGCTACTTCCCCACTTTCCAATGCTCACCAAGATGCCCCTTCTTTTCTTTTTTTTTTAACTTTTTAAAAGACTTTTTTATTATTTATTTGAGAGAAAGAAAGAGCATAAGCAGGGGGAGCGGCAGAGGGGGAGGGAGAAGCAGACTACCTGCTGAGTAGGGAGCCTGATGTGGGACTCGATTCCAGAACCCTGAGATCATGACCTGAGCCCAAGGCAGATAGATGCTTAACCAACTAAACCACCCAGGCACCTCACCCCTTGCTTTTCCCATAGCACAAGTCAATGCCAACTTTTCCTATCCCTCCGCACTACCCCCTCAACCCCCAACGCCTTCCTTACAGATTGGCCATAAGAGAAACCCTGCCCCTTAGGATAATCCTCTTTCAGTCCCTGCCAAGGCTGAGAGTCCAAGGCCATCTAATGGTAGATTCCTGCATCTGCACATGTGCTCTCTGCCAAAGCAGCACAGGGCAAACAGGCTGACTCCTCTCCCTCTTCCTCAGGCATCCTCTCTGGCCATGACAACAGGGTCAGCTGCCTAGGGGTCACAGCTGATGGGATGGCTGTGGCCACTGGCTCCTGGGACAGCTTCCTCAAAGTCTGGAACTAAGGAGGCTGGACGAGGGGAGGTAAAAGACCATGAAGACACTCAGCTACCCCCTCCCCTCCCCTGCCCAATTTTTCTTCTGAGGTTTCTTTATTGTTTTTTTCTATACCTCAGCTGCCATTCCCACCCAGCTTTGTCCTTTGAGGGCAGTGGGGAAAATGGGGAGTATGCCTTTGGGAGACAGCATCAGGGACACAGGGCAAAGAAATGCTCCATCTCCTCCCATGGCCTCCCCTCTCCATGGTCCTGCAGCTTCTCCCTTAATGAGCAAGGACAACTGATCCCTCCCCAGCCCTTGGCAGGCCTAGCAGGCTTCCAGTCTGAGGCCCCAGGCCCTAGAATTCCTCCCCGGAGCCACTAACTTTGTCCAGACCTGGGTGGCAGAGGTGTCAGCTTTGTGACTATGGCTCTGGCATCACTAGGATCCTAGCCCCCTTCCTCATGATTTTTCTTCTCTCCCTTTATTTCTCTCCTAAAGGACCTAAAGGACAATAAAGTGTAGCACCCTACTATGTCTGTGATGTTTGGCTTCTGCCCCACTTCGGTTCCAAGAAGACACAGGACCAACCTAAGTAATAAAGTATTACAGGCGCAGTTGATAAAGGCTGCGTACCAAACAGCCTGTGAGCAGAAAGTTTGGGTGGAGGCAGAAGCCCAAGCCTCATGGAGGCCTGAGATGGGTCAGGAGGAGGTGTTCACCAGGGGGCCAGGGGAGCGTATGCCCAACAGTTCACTACAACCGGCCCATGCTGTGTATGTGTGTGTACGTTTAATAAGGTTATGTTGAGAAGGAATCAGATTACAGGAGACCTTAAATACCAGCGGAGACTTTATCCTAAGGGCAGCAAGGGAACTACTGAAGAGTTCTGAGCAGAGTAGTCACACGGTCAGTTGTGCTTCTCAGAACCTAGCTGCAGTGTAGGCTGATGAAATTGTGGAAAGGGAGGCTGGAGGGAAACAAGGTAGGAGGGCAAAAAATCAAGAGCAGTAGGACAGGGAGGCAAGGAAAGGGTTGGGAAAGAGATGAAAGACATAGAAACACCAGGATTTAGTGTCAAGTGCTAGGGTATGGGGTATTAGGAGGGAGGCATTCAAGATAATGGTCAAGGTTTACGTTTGAGCAACTGGGTGGATAAGGCCAGTATTCCCAGAGAATAGGGAATGAGGAATAACTTTGGGGGGTGGGGAGCACAAATTCAACCTTAGACAAACTGACTCTATTGTACCTATGGGGCAGTTGGATAAAGGTCAGGGCTAGTTGGAAAGACCTGGAAGTTACCAGAATATAAGTAGGGGATAGCTACAGCCCTAGAAGTGAACACCTAGGGATAGCAACAGGAAAAGGCCAAGGACGGAGCTCTGGGGCACACCAGGACTTAAGCGAAGTGTGTGAAAGCGGCTTGGACGTCAGGGAACCCAAGTTTCCCTGGCTGCTTTTCTATATACAGAAAGGTTTAGGTGTAACACTTAAAAACATCATTTAAAACTACTTTCTTTAATATACAAGAAACACGTGAGACACAAAGATAGCCCAAGAAAGTGCTCAGTCCCCAAGCTGTGAGTTCAGGGGGGGTCGTGCCTTTCCCATCTTCCAGGGAAAGACGGGGTTGAAGGGATGCTACGTCACTAGGCCCCTGGTGAGCCCAGCACTGGGGCCACGCACCTAGTTCTCCACCAAGTTTGGAAAGTGCTGATTCTCCTTGTCCTGGTCCTGGTCCTGCTCCCACATGCGGCCTCCAGTTTTCAGAAGTCGTCCAGATCCCAGAGAGGCCCCTTCCTTTAGTTCCCTAGGATTTTCACTCAGGGGAGAAGGCCACTTACCCTGCCAAAAGCAGTGTGTGAGTTGGAGCAGGGAGGGACGTTGTTCAGGAGATGGAAGATTGGGTAAAAGGCCTCCCTCCCTCTACCCTGGATTTCTTAGTAATAGTTTGTGCACTCTCTCCCTTTACCTGCCGTGGTGGTAGAGTTCCAGGGGAGTTGTCATCTTGTAGGATGGTGAGGGGAGATCTCCCTAGTGCCTTGCCATTTGTTTTCCGTCTATTGTGCTTAGAACCTAGGGTGGGTCAGGAGTTAAAGCCAAAAGCCAAAATTAGGGGCTTACAGTTTATTCCTCCTCTACTCGTGCATGGACATTATCCTGATTTCTCTTCCCTTTACCTTGCCCTTAGATCCTGTACCTGAAGATCGGGGAGTCTCAGGGTCTCTCAAGGGCTTGTCCGAGCCCTGGCTGGCCATGGGGGTTTCTGAGGGCTGTCCTGCTTCCTCCTTGGGAAAAACCTGCTTGGAGGGGAGCTCAGTCTGGCTCCAGGGTGGCATCTGGTCCTCAAGGGAAAACTGAGTGCCCAGAGGCAAGTCCAATTCAGAAGATGAAGTTGCCTCTAGGGGCAGAACAGGCTCTGGGGGAAGATTCGACTTGGGGGCTTCAGTCTCAAATACTTCACTCAGCTGTTTCACCAGTGGGCTTGGGGGCTCTAGAGGGGAGAAGTAAAGTGAAATAGTGACCCTATGATACAAATAACTCAAAAAGGAGGAAAAGATACAGGAACTATAGGATTCATGCTCTGGTGGGTGAGGGATTGGGACAAGAGAAATCAAGGTAAGAGGGAAAAATGTTGAGAGAAGAGCAAGATTGGTTCAAAGCAAGAGGAAGGAGGCTCCTTTAAGGAGGAGCTCTGAGAAGAGGGCTTCATTGGCCCAACCCAAGGATGCTAGGTGACAGCCCTACCACAATTCCTTGGACCCACCACTTACCTCCACTGCTGGTCTTCATAGGTGTCCGTGCAATACCAAGGGTAGGAGAGCGGGGATCTGAGTCTTGGGCCTGATTAGGATCCTCCTGCTGCTCGCCTGCTGGTAGGTTTACCTGTGGAGAGCTCTCCACCTGGCAGAACCAAAAGCTAAAACAAGTCTGGACCCTGATTCTTTCTCTTTCCCAGGACTCTAGGCCCAGGATGATATTCCAGAGAGGCACTGCCAAGGCCGTTAGGCATTCAGCCTACCCCATCCGGATTAAGAGAGTAGAAAATAAGGCCCCAGGTTAGGAGGAGGAGGGCGAAAGGGATTGCTCAGAATCAGGGTCAGCAGAGGCCCAAGAATCCCGACTCTGCCTTCCCGACCCGGCCCAGAGTACCTGGATGGGAGTGCGCAGGATGCCGGCGCTAGGTGAACGGGGGTCCGCCACTCGGGCCAGAAGCTTGTTGTGCGGCGGGGGCCGCGCCGGAGTGACTGGGGCGCTCTTGGCTGAACCCATCTCAACCAGGAGGAATAAGGTGGGGGAGGGCCCGGCCCGGGGCGAGGAGGGGATGCCTGTGACAAATGACTCAGATCTCAGCCATTTCCGCGACCACGTCCGACCTCTGACTCCAGACCACTCGGTCTTCCCGGTTCCCCGCCCAGGAGCCTCCGGGCCGCTGGGCCAGAGGCCTCTGTGGAGATAGATGATGGCTGGTGCAGATGCCAAGCCGGCTCTTTCCGGCCTGCCGGGCCCTCTTAAAGACTCCTCAATTTATTCAAATCACTCACCGGGCCCCGATTCCTCTTTTGGGAGCACAAGAACTGGAGCCTCAACTCCCGACGCCGAGTTTCAAACCTCCCGCCACGCCCCCTGCCTTGATTCCATTGGTGGAGCCGCCGCAGGCTCCTATAGGCCCGTGTGTGAGACCCGCCTCCAGCGCAGCGAGTCATTGGGCCCGGACGACGTCTATCAGGAGGCCGTGGCGGGCCAATGAGCGGCGGCTCGGCTTGCCGGGGCGGACGCCTCCCGGAGCAGGGGACTTTTGTTCCGCAGCGGGTCGCGAGTTGTCCGTCCTGAGACTTTGAGGAGTGCCAGTCTTCGCTTCAGTTTCAAAACCAAATGATTTTATTTAAAAAAAAATTCTGAATTTTTAAGCTCTTTTGTACAGGTTCAGCTGGAGAGGTAGTTGAGGGTTTTTCTGAGGTGAGAGAGGCGGTAACCCTTATTGGTTGACAGCATTATCAGTCACTCTTCACCAGCCCTCTCAGACTCCGCCTCATTGGGCAGCCCCTTTTCAAATATCAAGAAATACAACTGCCCTTCTATTTTCCGATTGGGCAGGGCCCAGGAAAGTTTCTGGGATTGATTGGTTTAAACAGCCGTCTGTTTCTGCTCTTTGATAGAAGACACGCGAAGGGGGCCGTCGGGGTCCCAGAGTCCGAGCATCCAAAACTCCGGGACCCACCTCGCTGTTCTACATGCGCTCTGCCCTGGGAGAGTGGGATTGGTTCTTTCGACCATCGGTTGCGTTAGAAGCGCTTTTCATTGGCGTTAGTCAGGAGTAGGGCAGAGGGCGGAGCACTAGTAGGCAGGCGGCGTCCAACTGCCATTCTCGCGCGTCTTCCCTTTAGCGCATGCGCCTAACGAGTAGTGCTCATTGGACGGCAAGCCTAGGGGGTGGGGGACTGGGAACGGTGGGAGCCGCTGTGTGTGGAGGAGCTGCTGCCGGTGTCATGGCGGAGCTGAGTGAGGAGGCGCTGCTGTCAGTATTACCGACGATCCGGGTTCCTAAAGCGGGAGACCGGGTCCACAAAGACGAGTGCGCCTTCTCCTTCGACACACCGGTAAGCCCATTCCCCACGCCCGCAGCGAGCACGACTTCTTCCATCGCCCTGGTCATTCTGCCGGGGCCTGCAAGGCTTGAGCTACCGCCTCCCTGCGATGCACCATGGGACTTGTAGTCTCCCACGCTCCTCCCTGCCGTTGCTTTTAGTTAGCTGGAGCTGTCGTGGGACTACCACCCCCGGAAGCCACCGCGCCCGCCTCACCCGTTCCCGGTCTCGTGGAGCACTGTGGGGATCGTAGTCGCTCTCTCCCCTCATTGCCGTTCCAAGGTAGAGGTGCATCCCGATCGTCGGACTACATCCCCCAAGTGGACCCCTGCGAAAGCCTGGGAGTTGGCCTTGCCTGCCGCGCACGGCTCCCCGGGTTTTGTAGTCTGATGTGGGAGGGATGGGGCGACCCCGCACTGTTCGGGGCCTGGGTGAGGGCTGGAGGGTGGGGACTGCAGTTGCTACGCGCCTAGTAGTCTGGAAGTGACCGTGAAGAAGGCCGGGTCTGAGACGGGCCTAGTTAGAGAGACTCCACCCATGGTTAATGTGGACAGGGGGCGGGGAGGTGGGTCATTGCTGGTAGGGAGGAGAGGAAAGAAGGGAGGAGAGCTCTAGTCGTTTCTCCTTTGAGGTGAATTGGGGCCCCACCCCCGTCTCTTTTCCCCCCGCCCGTCACAGAGAGCAGAGGGGGCCCTTTTCAAAGTATTCCCAGAGAGAAGGTGTTTTTCTGGAGGATACTAAGACCCCATTCCCAACCTGTTCCCACTCCTGACTAGTTAGACAAAGCCTCCACCCACACCATGCTTCACGTTTTGCAGGCTCCACCCGGAACCTCCCTTCCTGCAGTTCTGCCGTCCCCTGTCACCACCAAGCAGAGACTAGCCTTTGGCCTGGCCAGAGCCTGAACTGAGAGGGCAGCAGCCTGGTTGGGACCCGCCCCCCTCACCACCCCTCCCGACCCACGGCGGCTGGGCCCTGCCCAGGGTGTTCAGCCAGACCAGCTCATGGCTGGGAAAACTGCAAGTCAGAGTGGAAAGGCTTCATTAATGCATCGCCAGTGCTGAGGATAGCAACATGATCTAAGGCCCAGTTCGGTATCATCACTGTGATTTGTGGTTTGCGTGGTTTGCTAGGCTTTGATCTGAGCCTCAGACAATGTGCTGCTTCTCTGGAGTCTCTGGAGCTCTGGCAGAGCTAAAAGAGGACGGCTCAGAGCAGTGCTCGAGGGTTCCCAAGCCTTGGGAAAACCAGCATTTTTTATTTCCAACAGAGGAGTTCGATTACCGCCGAGCTCTGACATGCCACCCAGTTCATCAAGTGCAAGGCTTGGTGAAGGACTGTCTTTCTCAGGAGGGAAAGGTTTTTCTTAATTACCAACAGATGGTAGAAGTCAGTGGCTCCCTCTTCACACTCCTGCCTGTCTCTCCTTAGTAACTGCTTCAAATATCCAAGTGGTGTTTTTGTAAGCTTATTATACTTTCCTTCTCTCATCCCAAGTCAGGAGATCTCCAGTGTGGCTTAGTTGCTTTCCTAACTGACTTCCGGCATGTTTGATGATCTTCAAATTGGGTTCATGGTAGAAGAGAGCTTATTAGATCTCCCTGATGAAAAATGCTCCACTTGCTCATGAACATTGTAATCCATACTGTTCTAGAGAGTGGTACAGAGCAGTGTATGGGACCAGGAACTGCCTTAGACGATGCCCTATTTTTCGTATCACAGCAGAGAATTTTTCAAGGCCAGTGAGGCGTTTATTCAAGGAAGAAGATGCTTGTCGTTGCTTGAATCCGAGGGAAGACTCTTGTTTTCTCCAGTTACCTCCTCCACCTTATCCATCACTGTTCACAAAGGCACTAGCAGATTTGCTGCATTTTAGAGCAGCTCATCCTCCCTCCTTAGCTGTGATTTAGGTTGGGCCCTTGTCTTTCCCTGTCTTCTTCCTGGGTTTTATGTGTTTTAACTGTCTCAGAAGGTGTTGCTAGATTCTTCTACAGAGGGAATGGCTCTGAGGTTGGCAGTTGATGGACTTCAGTGGGGATTTAGTTATTGGTCAAAAGGAAGGCAGCAGGGTGGTGGTTGGAGAATGCTGGTCTTCATGTGCCTTGTCGAACTGGGCCCAAGTATAGCAGTGAGCCCCAGATAAGGCACTGTTACCCTGAAGCCAGGCTTTAGCAGGAAAGGAGAGTTCTCTCTCAGTGTGGACCAAGGTCTGACACCCTTGTAGGGTGTGGTAAAAAGAAAAGTCTGGGCTTGCTGGCAAGCTCAGGAGTTGGGTGTATTGTTCAGGTACTCGAATCTCTGCTCCTCCAGTTTGGAAAGTTTTCTGGTCCTGGAGATTAGGCAGGGTTTGTCATTGTGTCCCTGGTTTAGGTTCCGTGTCTGACATGCAGGTCTTTCCTCTCCCAGGAAAGGACCCCTTTTCCTTCTGAATGTAAGCACTAGCACTGGAGGTCCATGGTATTTGATTTCCATTTACCTCAAGGACGGAGGTAAAGGGAGTTCTCTACAATTGATTGGAAGGCTCCAAAGCCCAAAGAAGAGACCGGAAGGAAGAGGAATGTGATTGACAGGTGTTGCTCAGCTCCTGGGGTCCTTCTTGGTTGTTATCAAAGTCAGCGGAGAATGGGAAGAATCTTCACCCTGTACCAGGGCCTGAAAGGCTAAATGACTTGCTAGGAGCCACATGGTGCTCGAGAACCGAGCTTTGTTTTGGAAACAGGCAGTGTCTGGCCCTGGGTCTTGGTTTCCCCACCTAGCCAGGCTTCATCCTCTGTCCCCACCTCTTGCGCTGCAGGAGTCTGAGGGTGGCCTCTACATCTGCATGAATACATTCCTGGGCTTTGGGAAACAGTATGTGGAGAGACATTTCAACAAGACGGGCCAGCGAGTCTACCTGCACCTCCGGAGGACCCGGCGCCCGGTAGGGACAGGGTGGGGGCAATGCCTGGGGACATTTGGGCACGTGCTACTGGGCCTCCATTTGGAATCTGTCTCATCCATTCTGACCTCCCGTTGGCCTCAGTTTCCCACCTATTTCTGTTTGTATCATTAGAACTCAGCACATGTGTGTTTTTGTTTTGTCTTGTTTTTAAGCTCCGTTCCCTTCCAAGATTAATCGACTCTGCCCTGTCCATCCTCCCCACTTGTCCCTTCCCTGGTACCCATTGCTGATCCTGTCCTTCCTGCCTCATTGTAGAAAGAGGAGGACACCACTACAGGCACTGGAGACCCCCCGCGTAAGAAGCCCACCCGGCTGGCTATTGGTGAGCACCATTAGAGTCCTCCTCCTCTTGAGCTGGTCTCTTTTGCTCTCAGAGGTGCTGGCAACCCCCAAAAGAATGGGCCTGATCAGTGGAGGGGACAAAATGAGATGCTGTATTAGAGGAGGGACATTTACTTGTGGTGATTGTCCTACCCTCTCTCTTCCCTGTTTCACCAGGTATGGAAGGCGGGTTTGACCTCAGTGAGGAGAAGTTTGAATATGATGAGGATGTGAAGATTGTCATTTTGCCGGATTACCTGGAGATTGCCCGGGATGGGTTGGGGGGCCTGCCTGACCTCGTCAGAGATCGGGTGCGAATACCTTCCCACCCTCCCAGGAGCTCTAGGGCAGGCAGGGGCCCAAGCAGTGATGTCTTGGGCAAGCCACTGAGAAAGCTGGAGATGGAGGGGCTGGAGGGGCGTGGGAGGGTGGCGGGCCAGGGACCGTCTCTGATCCTCTGCTTCCCCCAGGTGACCAGTGCGGTGGAGGCCCTACTGTCGGCTGACTCGGCCTCCCGCAAGCAGGAGGTACAGGCGTGGGATGGGGAAGTACGGCAGGTGTCTAAGCATGCCTTCAACCTCAAGCAGCTGGACAACCCTGCTCGAATCCCTCCCTGGTGAGGCCTGGCCCCTCCACCTTGGAGCACAATCCCCAGAGCAGGGGCAGAGAGGCCCCCCTCCTGGGGGATCTGGTGGGAGAGAGAGCCAGAGGGAGACTGGGGGAGATGAGCTCAGCAAAGGGACCTCCAGAGGAGAGAAGGAAGGAGCTCTTTGACTGGCAGGGGGCCAATCCCAGATACCCTTGACCCCTATTTCAGCTAACTTTCTTCTCCCTGGCTTAGTGGCTGGAAGTGTTCCAAGTGTGACATGAGAGAGAACTTGTGGCTCAACCTGACAGATGGCTCCATTCTTTGTGGCCGACGCTACTTCGATGGCAGTGGTGGCAACAACCATGCCGTAGAGCACTACAGGGAGACAGGCTACCCATTAGCTGTCAAGCTGGGCACCATCACACCCGACGGAGCTGGTACTCCCTCCCTCCTCTGGCTCCCTCTGCGCTGAAGTGTGCTTAACTGTTACTCATTGTATATGACACGAGTAACACATCAGTACGTTCTCTTGATTAACAATGAACATATTGCAGATAACACTAAATCTTCAGTTAGGCCCCCCAAATCCCAGTCCCTTTCTTAGAGATCACCAGCATTATGTGTTTAGTGAGTATCCTTCCAATCCCATCTGACCCTAGCACCTTATCCTACATGGTAGAGTCCCAGGAAACTCCAGCCCTCATGCTCAGTCATCCCTTCCCTGACAGCCAGTCTCAGAAAGGCTTGTGAGGATTACCTTTCTGGGATCCTCCTTCTGTCCCATCAATGCTCCCTTGGGGCAGGGAATGGAATTGGTCGGTGGCCAGGCCAGTCCAGAGCCACCTCTTCTGACCCTGCTTCTGCCTCCCACCCTAGATGTGTATTCATATGATGAGGATGACATGGTCCTGGACCCCAACCTGGCTGAGCACCTGTCCCACTTTGGCATCGACATGCTAAAGATGCAGAAGGTGAGGTCCCCCTTCAGCTTCCGATTCTCATCCCTGCCTGCCAGGGCCCTTCCTGGCCGGAGGCTGAAGTAGCCCATCCACAACAGCTGCCACAGTTATCCTAGTCCCCAGGGCATCTGTGCTTCCTTTAAAAAACTTTCTAGAATAATTTATTCATCCATTGAATGCTACTGGAGTACCTACTATGTGCCAGTCACTGTATGAATAAGAGAAATTTACATTCTAGATGGAAAGGCAGACATTCATTGTCTGCTCAGGCAAATGAGTGAATAACCACAAACCGGTGGGCGCTGTGAAAGAGATGTAGAGGGGCACCTGGGCGGCTTAGTCAATTAAAGGTCTGACTCTTGATCTCAGCTCAGGTCTTGATCTTAGGGTTGTGTGTTCCATCCCCATGTTGGGCTCCATGCTAGGTGTGGAGCCTACTCAAAAAAAAAAAGTGGGACACCTAGGCGGCTCAGCGTATGAGCATCTGCCTTTGGCTCAGGGCATGATCCTGAGGTTCTGGGATCGAGTCCCACATTGGGCTCCCCACAGGGAGCGTGCTTTTCCCTCTGCCTATGTCTCTGCTCTCTCTGTGTGTCTCATGAGTAAATAAATAAAATCTTTAAAAAAAGAGAGGGGTAGAGAGACAGAGAAGTAGTGTACAGCAGGAGGACTGGCTCATCGCGGGGATCAAGGAAGTGAAGCTTGAGGGGTAAGATGGGGTGACTTCAGAAGGAAAAAATACATCGAGTGGAAGGACTCACCTTCATTTCTTTCTTTCACCCAAGTGGAGGTCTGATGACTAACAGGTCTCAGGGACAGTCACTCATGGCCTTCCAGAGCTGGGACCAGGCTTAGCCAGCCAGTGTGTCTCCCACGTTAGAATCCATAATTGAACAGATTTGTAGCTTCAGCTGGGTGCCGTCCTGGGCCCTCTGAGGGATCAGTGTGAAAAAATATGGGGCTGAGCTTCTCACCCTGTCTGAAATGCACCTTCCCTTGCAGACGGATAAGACGATGACGGAGTTGGAGATAGATATGAACCAGCGCATTGGCGAATGGGAGCTGATCCAGGAGTCGGGTGTGCCTCTGAAGCCCCTATTTGGGCCTGGCTACACGGGCATCCGGAACCTGGGTAACAGCTGCTACCTCAACTCTGTGGTCCAGGTGCTCTTCAGCATCCCTGACTTCCAGAGGAAGTGAGTGGCACCCCCTCCCCATGCCTGGCCCTTAGGCCTTGTACCCCTGACCTTGCAGCTCTCCTAGATGCCAGCCTTTAGGCACACTCCTCCTTTGGCTACCGTCAGTACCTCCGTGTTGTAGCTCGGTCTTCATTCTTGTCACCCTGTGGCTGGTATGCTTCCATCAGTTAGAGCACCATGGTCACCTAGCCATGCAAGCCCCACCAAGAGCAGAACCCCGAATCCCAGCGTGCTCCCTGGCCTCCTGATTGACTCGGGGGAGGAGGTACTCTTTGCTTTTGACCAATGACAGCAGATGGGGACCAAACAAGGATATGTAGCACTTGGGGGGTGGGGGGAGAGCCTGGGACACTAGGAGAGACAAAAAGACACATTCTGAACAGAAGTAAGTCTGCCTTCTAACTGAGAAGGACTTAATACATGTGTGGAAACCTCATAGCATGTTGGCCCATTCCATCCTGTGGAATGCGAACCATACTTCCCCTTCTCCCAGGCTGCCTTCTCCCCTCCCTGGGCTCACTCCTGGGGAGGAGGCCAGGAAATAATGCAGCAGAATACATTGCATGTTGGCATAGTTGACAAGGGGAGGAAAGGCAGGCTGCTTAGAAGATGAGACTCTGTGCTTCAACCACGTAACTCCCCACTGAGGGGGGAGCCTGTTTCCTGAGCAAGTGGATTATACTCCCTTCCCTCTCCCTTGGAATCCAGGCCAGAGCACCTCTGATTATGCTTCTCTTGGCTCTTAGGTATGTGGATAAACTGGAGAAGATCTTCCAGAATGCCCCAACGGACCCTACCCAGGACTTCAGCACCCAGGTGTATGTAGCCAGGTCCTGTGTTCAAAGGCTCTTGAGAGCCTTGTGGCCCATGTGTCTTCTTTCCTCTCCCATGACCACCTGTGGTGGACGGCATTTTTTTATGTCTGCCTCTGGCCCTGCTGTCTGTCTTGAGTTGGGTTCCAGGGGGGAATCTAAGGTTTTTCACATCTCAGAGGGTTGCCTAAAGGCTGTAAGCAGGGGCTGAGTTGGAGGTGGAAGGCACAGAGATATGTCAGGCGATCATTAGTTGGTTGAAGCTAAATGGTTCTCTTCGATGTTAATGCAGGGCCAAACTGGGCCATGGCCTTCTCTCGGGAGAGTATTCCAAGCCGGCGCCAGAATCAGGCGATGGGGAGCAGGTGCCAGAACAAAAGGTGAGTCTGGGACTCTCCTTTCAGTCTGGAATTATGGGGAAACTGAGGTCTGGGAGATGTCTAAACATGGCCCCTTGGTGGCCCCTTGAGCCCCGGCTGAATCACTGTGCTTGCTCTGCCTAGGAAGTTCAAGATGGCATTGCCCCTCGGATGTTCAAGGCCCTCATTGGCAAGGGTCACCCTGAGTTCTCCACCAACCGGCAGCAGGATGCCCAAGAGTTCTTTCTTCACCTTATCAACATGGTGGAGGTAAGAGCCGGGAAGACAGTAAGGGAGGGCACTCCACACTCCCTCCATCTGCCCGAAGTTCTCTCTCCCTTCTCTCTCCTGACCATTCTTTCCAGTTGGCCCCAACCAGCCCCACCCCTGGAGCCAAGGGGTCTGCACGCCCTGGGCCTTCCCTGTGAGAACAGTAAAGCTAAGCAATGATCCTTACACTTAATGGGCTTGCAGCTGAATGAAGGATGCACCCAAAGAAAATGATATGAGGATGCGTATCACCTATAGAGAAAAATACAGTCATGTTCCATTATAGTGTCCTAGTATATCACGGTGCCAGAACTGGGGAGGGGGCGTTAATTAGGGAAAGATCTAGTGGTAGACCCCCTCCCACTCTTCTCTCTCTCTGACCCCCTCAGCGACTCTTTCAGGCCCCCATCCCCTTCCCTGGCTGTGCAGACCTCCCCACCCTGCTTCTTTCCCATAGAGGAATTGCCGGAGCTCTGAAAATCCTAATGAGGTGTTCCGCTTCTTGGTGGAGGAAAAGATCAAGTGCCTGGCCACAGAGAAGGTGAAGTACACCCAGCGAGTGGACTACATCATGCAGTTGCCTGTGCCCATGGATGCGGCCCTCAACAAAGGCAAGTTGCTCTCAGCGAGGCCTGGGTGCCATGGGCCTCCAAGCTCTAGGAAGAGTGCCTGGGTGCCCTGTAGGAGCAGAACCCACTGTGTACCCTGCTCCCCCAGCCAGAGGCCTGAAGCTGGGCCATCTCGGGGAGGCAGGATGACCTTTACGCTGAGGACGAGAGACGAGGTCACATATGGGTGTGTGTCGCGCAGGTTTGAGGGAGGGTGGAGGAGTTAAAGCAGTCAGGGACATAGAGCCTGACTGGTGAGGCTGAGGAGGGAAAGAGACGTAGCCCTTGAAGGATTCACCCACCACTTCTGTCACCAGAGGAGCTTCTGGAGTATGAGGAAAAGAAGCGGCAAGCTGAGGAGGAGAAGTTGCCACTGCCAGAACTGGTCCGGGCTCAGGTGCCCTTCAGCTCCTGCCTGGAGGCCTATGGGGCCCCGGAGCAGGTGGACGACTTCTGGAGCACAGCCCTGCAGGCCAAATCAGTAGCTGTCAAGTAAGTCCTGGTGGTCTGCACCAAAGGTTTCAGGCCTATGTCAGGACAGTCCCACAGATACTCTACCTCTTTCTTGTTCTCTCATCCCTTTGTGGTTGGATTCCCAGGGCTGCGTCAGCTGGGGTTGAAATCTGGCCCCCAGGGAAGCAAGAGGCCCCCTGCCCCGAGCAGGAGTAGATGTGGATGGTTGCCACATCACCTTGTCCTGCCCCACCCCCCGACTCCCTCTTTTATTGCGGTACGGGGTCACGGTAGTCAGCTTCCATCCACTCATCCCCTCAACGTTGGCAGAGCAAAGGCACAGAGTATCAGTTTTGAACAGAATATGGATTTCTAGCAAATGACCTTAGGTTTCGGCCTAATTCTGTTGTTGGCATAAGCTTAAGATCTGAAAGAATGCTTCAGTCTCAAGGGATTTCAGCCATCACCGCCCCCCCCTTGAACAGGCCTCTGGCTTCTGCTGCTCCTTGTCTGCAGATGCTCTGATGCCTGTCCAGGGCAACATAAGAATATGGACTATTTTCTGGGCTATCAGGACTTCCACCAGCAAGAGGCTGAACCCCAGAGTGGCGGTTCCAGGAGAGAACTTTGGGATTCTCTGGGTACCAGGACATTCTCTCTTCCCTAGGACGACACGATTTGCCTCTTTCCCTGACTACCTGGTCATCCAGATCAAGAAGTTCACCTTCGGCTTAGACTGGGTGCCCAAGAAACTGGGTATGGTGGCTGGGACAAGTGAGGGAGGTTATGTAGAAAATGCTAGAAAAAGAAGGGGCCTCACTGTGTGTAAACTAGCATTTCTTCCACCTTTCCCCGGAAGGAGGAAAACATTACCCTAAATGTTTCCAAATGAGTCAAGTTTGAAAAGCACTGGCTAAAAATATTGAAACACTTGATTTTACAGTGATGATTTACAACCAAAAACGATTTTCAGGGTTTTATTTTTATACTTGTTAAGAGGTTCTCATTTAGATAACCTTGAAACCGTTCTCATGAGGCTTACAGCCCCTGGCGACTTTTGAGAACTACTGATTGTACTTCACGTCATAGATAAGTCGAGACCCACAGAGGTACGAGATCATTCTGTGGGACAAGTCGGAGGCCCCCGTCCTTGTCCATAGAGCATGTGAGGTTGATTTAGGACTAGAGTCTCCTGATTCCCAGGCCCACTGCTGTATTACATGAGGACCCCTGCGATTGGTACTGGCTCAAAGCAGCGCCAAAGTGTGGGGCAGGGCTTTGAGAAACCCCAAGTACTTTCTTGGGGAGGGGCCCAGGGAGCTGCTGAGGTGACCCTTTTCCTGCCATTCTGATTACAGATGTGTCCATTGAGATGCCAGAGGAGCTAGACATCTCCCAGTTGAGGGGTACAGGGCTGCAGCCTGGGGAGGAGGAGCTGCCTGACATTGCCCCACCCCTGGTCACTCCGGATGAGCCCAAAGGTAGCCTTGGTTTCTATGGCAACGAAGACGAAGACTCCTTCTGCTCCCCTCACTTCTCCTCTCCGACATGTTAGTGACTCTTCTTCCTGCCTGTCTCTCTCCTTTGCTGATGGGGGTCTTCTCCGCTTGCCTCCCCTTGGCCTTGTCCTTCATGTTTCTCCTGTCTTCCCTTTGAAATTTCCCCTGCCCTCTTTTGATGGACATGAGGACCGGCTAGAGCACTCCCAGCCACATTCTCTGTGTGGTTGGCAGGTGCGCTGGCCAGTTGCCTCTTTACCCTTGTCACCTCACTGCTTGGGGATAGGGAGAGGCAGCATACTCCAGAAATGGGGCCCATTCTGGGAGAATGAGCATGGAAGGGGTCCCTGGGGAGATCTTCAGCGTCAGTTCTGTGTCTTTAGTACTGCTGGCCCCACATTGTGTTGTGCTGTCATTTTAGTTCTGAAGTAAGGGGCCAGGCTGTGGGAGAAAAATGCATGGCATGGGTGGTTGGGAGAGGGCTGGGTAGAGCGGGGAGGCAGGAGGAGCTGATGGTGGCCTCAGGAGTTAGGTCACCGTGCCCTCACTTCTCCCCCCCGCAGCACCCATGTTGGATGAATCAGTCATCATCCAGCTGGTGGAGATGGGCTTCCCGATGGATGCCTGCCGTAAAGCTGTCTACTACACGGGCAACAGTGGGGCTGAGGCTGCCATGAACTGGGTCATGTCACACATGGACGATCCAGGTAGGCAGGGGTGGGTAGCAGGGTGGCACAGGGCCACCGTCCTCCCACACACGCGTCAACCCCTTCACCTCTGCAGATTTTGCAAACCCCCTCATCCTGCCTGGCTCCAGTGGGCCCGGCTCCACCAGTGCGGCAGCTGACCCCCCACCAGAAGACTGCGTGAGCACCATCGTTTCCATGGGCTTCTCCCGGGACCAGGCCCTGAAAGCACTTCGGGCCACGGTATGGGCTGCCCCCAGCTGAGGACCCGGGGCCTGTGGGGAAAAGAAGGGAGTGGGGATGAGGTTCTGTCCTTTGTGAGCAAGACGAAGGACAGCCGGTATGAGGTGGCCGTGGCCAAGGCCAAGGCTCCATGTTTCTGTGGCTGTCCTGAAGTAGCTGAGGCCTTCGCTAGTGGTTTTCTTGCCTGGAACGTGTTGGAAAGAGTAACACTTCCCTCCTCTCCAAGAACAATAGTTTAGAAAGGGCCGTGGATTGGATCTTCAGTCACATCGATGACCTGGATGCAGAAGCCGCCATGGACATCTCGGAGGGCCGCTCGGCTGCTGACTCCATCTCCGAGTCTGTGCCGGTGGGACCTAAAGTCCGGGATGGCCCTGGAA